>NC_134538.1:20793639-21134889 GCF_050624435.1 Tenrec ecaudatus | reverse complement strand
GCTAGGTTACCTAGATTGTCCAAGTGCCCACTAGTTAACCTACATAGACCAGGTTCCCCCTAGGTAACCTAGATAGTCCAAGGGTCCGCTAGGTAACATACATTGTCCTAGTGCCCCCTAGTTAACCTACATTCTCCAAGTGCCCTATAGGGAACCTACATAGTCCAAGTGCCCGCTAGGTAACCTACATAGTCCAAATGCCCGCTAGTTAACCTACATAGTCCAAGTGCCCCATAGGAACCTACATAATCCAAGTGCCCGCTAGGGAACCTACATAGTCTAAGTGCCCGTTAGGTAACCTAGATAGTCCAAATGCCCCCTAGGGAACCCACATAGTCCAAGTGCCCGCTAGGGAACTTACATAGTCCAAGGGCCCGCTAGGGAACCTACATAGTCCAATTGCCCGTTAGTTAACCTTGATAGTCCAAGTGCCCGCATGGTAACCTAGATAGTCCAACAGCCCAGTAGGTAACCTACATACTCCAAATACCCGCTAGGTAACGTAGATAGTTCAAGGGCCAGCTAGGTAACCTAGATAGTCCAAGTGCCCGCTTGGTAACCTAGATAGTCCAAGTGCCCGCTAGGTAACCTACAGAGTCTAAGTGCCCACTAGGTTATCCATATAGTCCAAATGCCCGCTAGGGAACCTACATAGTCCAAGTGCCCGCTAGGTAACCTAGAAAGTCCAAATGCCCGCCAGGAAACCCACATAGTCCAAGTGCCCGCTAGGGAACTTACATAGTCCAAGGGTCCGCTAGGGAACCTACACAGTCCAAGTGCCCGTTAGTTAACCTAGATAGTCCAAGTGCCCGCTTGGTAACCTACATTGTCCAACAGCCATGTAGGTAACCTACATACTCCAAGTACCTGCTAGGTAACATAGGTAGTTCAAGTGCCAGCTAGGTAACGTAGATAGTCCAAGTGCCCCCTAGGTAACCTACAAAGTCTAAGTGCCCGCTAGGTAATCCATATAGTCCAAATGACCGCTAGGGAGCCTACATAGTCCAAATGCCCGCTAGGTAACCTAGATAGTCTAAGGGCCCGCTAGGTAACCTACATAGTCCTAGTGCCCCATAGTTAACCTACATTTTCCAAGTGCCTGATAGGGAACCTACATAGTCCTAGTGCCCGCTAGGTAACCTACATAGTTCAAATGCCCTCTAGTTATTCTACTTAGTCCGAGTGCCCGATAGGGAACCTACGTAATTCAAGTGCCCGCTAGGGAACGTACATAGTCCAAGTGCCCATTAGGTAAACTAGACAGTCCAAATGCCCGCCAGGAAACCCACATAGTCCAAGTGCCCGCTAGGGAACTTACATAGTCCAAGGGCCCGCTAGGGAACCTACACAGTCCAAGTGCCCGTTAGTTAACCTAGATAGTTCAAGTGCCCGCTTGGTAACCTAGATAGTCCATCAGCCCGCTAGGTAACCTACATACTCCAAGATCCCGCTATAACCTAGATAGTTCAAGTGCCAGCTAGGTAACATAGATAGTCCATGTGCCGCTAGGTAACCTACAAAGTCAAAGTGCCCGCTAGGTTATCTATATAGTCCAAATGCCCGCTAGGGTATCTACATAGTCCAAGGGCCCGCTAGTTAACGTAGATAGTCCAAGTGCCGCTAGTTATTCTACATAGTTCAAGGGCCCACTAGTTAACCTACACAGTCCAAGTACCCGCTAAGAAACCTAGATAGTCCAAGTGCACGCTAGTTAACCTAGATAGTCCCAGTGCCCTCTAGGTAACCTAGATCGTCCAAGTGCCCGCTAAGAAACCTAGATAGTCCATGTGCCCGTTACCTAACCTAGATAGTCCAATTGCCCGCTATGCAACATACATAGTCCAAGTGCCCGTTCGTTAACCTAGAAGTCCAAGTGCCCGCTAGGTAACCTAGACTCTCCAAGTGCCCGCTAGGTTACCTACATAATCCAAATGCCCGTTCGGTAACCTAGATAGTCCAAGGGCCCGCTAGTTAACCTACATAGTCCAAGTGCCCGCTAGGTAACCTAGATAGTCCAAGGGCCCGCTAGTTAACCTACATAGTCCAAGTGCCCGTAGTTAACTTACATAGTTCAAGTGTCCGTAGGGAACATACAGAGTCCAAGTGCCCGCTAGGGAAACTACATAGTCCAAGTGCCCGCTAGTTAATCTACATAGTTCAAGGGCCCGCTAGTTAACCTACATAATCGAAGTACCCGCTAGTTAACCTAGTTCGTCCAAGTGTCCGCTAATTAACCTACATAGTACAAGTGCCCGCTAGGGAACCTAGATAGTCTAAGTGCCCGTTCTGGAACCTACATAGTCCAAGTGCCCGCTCTGGAACATCCATAGTCCAAGTGCCTGCTAGGGAATCTACATAGTCCAAGGGCTCGCAGGTTAACGTAGATAATCCAAGTGCCGCTAGTTAATCTACATAGTCCAAGGGCCCGCTAGTTAAACTACATATTCCAAGTACCCGCTAGTTAACCTAGATCGTCCAAGTGCCCACTAGGTAACCTACATAGTCCAAGGGCCCGCTAGTTAACCTACATAGTCCAAGGGCCCGCTAGTTAACCTACCTCGTCCAAGGGCCCGCTAGTTAACCTAGACATTTCAAGTGAACACTAGTTTACCTACATAGTCCAAGTGCCCGTTCGATAACCTACATAGTCCAAGTGCCCGCTAGGTAACCAATATAGTCCAAATGCCCGCTAGGGGCCCTAATTGTCCATATGCCCGCTAGTAAACCTAGATAGTCCAAGTGCTCGCTAGTGAACCTAGAGAGACCAAGTGCCCGCTAGGGAACCTATCTAGTCCAAGTACCCACTAGTAAACGTACATAGTCCAAGTGCCCGCTAGGTAACGTAGATAGTCCAAGTGCCCGGTAGGGATCATACATAGTCCAAGTGCCTGCTAGGTAACCTAGATAGTCCAAGTGCCCACTAGTTAACCTACATAGTCCAGGTTCCCCCTAGGTGACCTAGATAGTCCAAGGGCCCGCTAGGTAACCTACATATTTCTAGTGCCCCCTAGTTAACCTATATTCTCCAAGTGCCCGATAGGGAACCTAAAAAGTCCAAGTGCCCGCTAGGTAACCTACAGAGTGCAAGTGTCCGCTAGTTAACCTACATAGTCCAAGCGCCCGCTAGTTAACATACATAGTCCAAGTGCCCGCTAGTTAACTTACATAGTTCAAGTGTCCGTAGGGAACATATATAGTCCAAGTGCCCGCTAGGAGACCTACGTAGTCCAAGTGCCCGCTAGTTAACCTAGATCGTCCAAGTGCACGCTAGTTAACCTACATAGTCCAAGGGCACGCTAGTTAACCTACATAGTCCAAGCGCCCGCTAGTTAACCTACATAGTCCAAGTGCCCGCTAGGTAACATATATAGTCCAAATGCCCGCTAGGGACCCTAATAGTCCAAGTGCCCGCTATTATCCTAGATAGTCCAAGTCCTTGCTAGTTAACCTAGATACTCCAAGTGCCCGCTAGTTAACCTAGATAGACGAAGTGCCCGCTAGGGAACCTACCTATTCCATGTGCCCGCTAGGGAAGGTATATAGTCCAAGTGCTATCTAGGTAACCAAAATCGTCCAAGGGCCCGCTAATTAACCTACATCGTCCAAGGGCCCGCAAGTTAACCTAGATAGTACAAGTGCCCGCTAGTTAACCTAGATAATCCAAGTGCCCGCTAAGTAACCTAGACAGTCCAAGTGCCCGCTAGTTAACCTACATAGTCCAAGTGTCCAATAGGGAACCTAGATAGTCTAAGTGTCCTCTAGTTAACCTACATAGTCCAAGTGCCCATTAGTTAACCTAGATAGTCAAAGTGCCTGCTAGGGTACATACAGAGTCCAAATGCCCGCTAGGGAAACTACATAGTCCAAGTGCCCGCTAGTTAACCTACATAGTCCAAGTGCCTGCTAGTAAACCTACATGATCCATGGGCCCGCTAGTTAACCTACATAGTGCAAGGGCCCGTTACTTAACCTAGATCGTGCAAGTGTCCGCTAGTTAACCTACATAATCCTAGTGCCCGCTAGGGATCCTTCATAATCCAAGTGCCCGCTAGGTAACCTAGATAGTCCAAGTGCCCGCTAGTTAACCTAGATAGTCCTAGTGCCCGTTAGTTAACCTAGATAGTCCAAGTGCCCACTAGGGGACGTACATAGTCCAAGTGCCCGCTAGGTAACCTAGATAGTCCAAGTGCCCGCTAGGGATCCTTCATAATCCAAGTGCCTGCTAGGCAACCTAGATAGTCCAAGTTCCTGCTAGGCAAACTAGATAGTCCAAGTTCCCTCTAGGTAACCTAGATAGTCCACGTGCCCGTCACCTAACCTAGATAGTCCAAGTGCCAGTTCGTTAACCTAGAATTCCAAGAGCCCGTTATTTAACCTAGACAGTCCAAGTGCCCGCTAGGTTACCTGCATAGTCCAAGTGCCCGTTCGTTAACATAGATAGTCCAAGTGCCCGCTAGGGAACCTATATAGTCCAAGTGCTATCTAGGTAACCTAGAGAGTCCAAGGGCCCGCTAGTTAACCTACATAGTGCAAGGGCTCGCTTGTTAACTTTGATAGTCCAAGTGCCCCTTAGTTAACCTAGATCGTTCAAGTGCCCGCTATTTAACCTAGATCGTCCAAGTACTGGCTAGTTACCCTACAAAGTCCAAGGGCCCACTAGTTAACCTAGATTGTCCAAGTGTCCTCTAGTTAACCTACATAGTCCAAGTGCCCGGTAGGTAACCTACATAGTGGAAGTGTCTGCTAGGTAAACTACATAGTCCAAGTGCCCGCTAGTTAACATAGATAGTTCAAGTGCCCGCTAGGGAAGGTACATAGTCCAAGTGCCCGCTAGGTAACCTAGAGAGTGCAAGTGCCCGCTAGTTAACCTACATAGTCCAAGTGCCTGCTAGGCAACCTAGACAGTCCAAGGGCCTGCTAGTTAACCTACATAGTCCAAGTGCCCGCTAGGTAACCTACATAGTGCAAGTGTCCGCTAGTTAACCTACATAGTCCAAGCGCCCGCTAGTTAACATAGATAGTTCAAGTGCCCGCTAGTTAACTTACATAGTTCAAGTGTCCGTAGGGAACATACATAGTCCAAGTGCCCGCTAGGGAACCTACGTAGTCCAAGTACCCGCTACTTAACCTAGATAGTCCAAGTGCCCGCTAGTTAACCTACATAGTCCAAGTGCCCGCTAGGTAACCTAGACAGTTCAAGTGACCACTAGGTTACTTACATAGTCCAAGTGCCTGTTCGTTAACCTACATAGTCCAAGTGCCCGCTAGTTAACCTAGATCGTCCAAGGGCACGCTAGTTAACCTACATAGTCCAAGGGCACGCTAGTTAACCTACATAGTCCAAGGGCCCGCTAGTTAACCTACATCGTCCAAGGGCCTGCAAGTTAACCTAGATAGTCCAAGTGCCCGCTAGTTAACCTACATAGTCCAAGTGCCCGCTAGGTAAACTAGACAGTTCAAGTGACCACTAGGTTACTTACATAGTCCAAGTGCCTGTTCGTTAACCTACATAGTCCAAGTGCCCGCTAGTTAACCTAGATCGTCCAAGTGCACGCTAGTTAACCTACAGAGTCCAAGGGCCCGCTAGTTAACATACATAGTCCAAGTGCCCGCTAGTTAACTTACATAGTTCAAGTGTCCGTAGGGAACATATATAGTCCAAGTGCCCGCTAGGAGACCTACGTAGTCCAAGTGCCCGCTAGTTAACCTAGATCGTCCAAGTGCACACTAGTTAACCTACATAGTCCAAGGGCACGCTAGTTAACCTACATAGTCCAAGCGCCCGCTAGTTAACCTACATAGTCCAAGTGCCCGCTTGGTAAACTATATAGTCCAAATGCCCACTAGGGACCCTAATAGTCCAAGTGCCCGCTATTATCCTAGATAGTCCAAGTCCTTGCTAGTTAACCTAGATACTCCAAGTGCCCGCTAGTTAACCTAGATAGACGAAGTGCCCGCTAGGGAACCTACCTATTCCATGTGCCCGCTAGGGAAGGTATATAGTCCAAGTGCTATCTAGGTAACCAAAATCGTCCAAGGGCCCGCTAGTTAACCTACATCGTCCAAGGGCCTGCAAGTTAACCTAGATAGTCCAAGTGCCCGCTAGTTAACCTAGATAATCCAAGTGCCCGCTAAGTAACCTAGACAGTCCAAGTGCCCGCTAGTTAACCTACATAGTCCAAGTGTCCAATAGGGAACCTAGATAGTCTAAGTGTCCTCTAGTTAACCTACATAGTCCAAGTGCCCATTAGTTAACCTAGATAGTCAAAGTGCCTGCTAGGGTACATACAGAGTCCAAATGCCCGCTAGGGAAACTACATAGTCCAAGTGCCCGCTAGTTAACCTACATAGTCCAAGTGCCTGCTAGTAAACCTACATGATCCATGGGCCCGCTAGTTAACCTACATAGTGCAAGGGCCCGTTACTTAACCTAGATCGTGCAAGTGTCCGCTAGTTAACCTACATAATCCTAGTGCCCGCTAGGGATCCTTCATAATCCAAGTGCCCGCTAGGTAACCTAGATAGTCCAAGTGCCCGCTAGTTAACCTAGATAGTCCTAGTGCCCGTTAGTTAACCTAGATAGTCCAAGTGCCCACTAGGGGACGTACATAGTCCAAGTGCCCGCTAGGTAACCTAGATAGTCCAAGTGCCCGCTAGGGATCCTTCATAATCCAAGTGCCTGCTAGGCAACCTAGATAGTCCAAGTTCCCGCTAGGCAAACTAGATAGTCCAAGTTCCCTCTAGGTAACCTAGATAGTCCAAGTGCCCGTTACCTAACCTAGATAGTCCAAGTGCCAGTTCGTTAACCTAGAATTCCAAGAGCCCGTTATTTAACCTAGACAGTCCAAGTGCCCGCTAGGTTACCTGCATAGTCCAAGTGCCCGTTCGTTAACATAGATAGTCCAAGTGCCCGCTAGGGAACCTATATAGTCCAAGTGCTATCTAGGTAACCTAGAGAGTCCAAGGGCCCGCTAGTTAACCTACATAGTGCAAGGGCTCGCTTGTTAACTTTGATAGTCCAAGTGCCCCTTAGTTAACCTAGATCGTTCAAGTGCCCGCTATTTAACCTAGATCGTCCAAGTACTGGCTAGTTACCCTACAAAGTCCAAGGGCCCACTAGTTAACCTAGATTGTCCAAGTGTCCTCTAGTTAACCTACATAGTCCAAGTGCCCGGTAGGTAACCTACATAGTGGAAGTGTCTGCTAGGTAAACTACATAGTCCAAGTGCCCGCTAGTTAACATAGATAGTTCAAGTGCCCGCTAGGGAAGGTACATAGTCCAAGTGCCCGCTAGGTAACCTAGAGAGTGCAAGTGCCCGCTAGTTAACCTACATAGTCCAAGTGCCTGCTAGGCAACCTAGACAGTCCAAGGGCCTGCTAGTTAACCTACATAGTCCAAGTGCCCGCTAGGTAACCTACATAGTGCAAGTGTCCGCTAGTTAACCTACATAGTCCAAGCGCCCGCTAGTTAACATAGATAGTTCAAGTGCCCGCTAGTTAACTTACATAGTTCAAGTGTCCGTAGGGAACATACATAGTCCAAGTGCCCGCTAGGGAACCTACGTAGTCCAAGTACCCGCTACTTAACCTAGATAGTCCAAGTGCCCGCTAGTTAACCTACATAGTCCAAGTGCCCGCTAGGTAACCTAGACAGTTCAAGTGACCACTAGGTTACTTACATAGTCCAAGTGCCTGTTCGTTAACCTACATAGTCCAAGTGCCCGCTAGTTAACCTAGATCGTCCAAGGGCACGCTAGTTAACCTACATAGTCCAAGGGCACGCTAGTTAACCTACATAGTCCAAGGGCCCGCTAGTTAACCTACATCGTCCAAGGGCCTGCAAGTTAACCTAGATAGTCCAAGTGCCCGCTAGTTAACCTACATAGTCCAAGTGCCCGCTAGGTAAACTAGACAGTTCAAGTGACCACTAGGTTACTTACATAGTCCAAGTGCCTGTTCGTTAACCTACATAGTCCAAGTGCCCGCTAGTTAACCTAGATCGTCCAAGTGCACGCTAGTTAACCTACAGAGTCCAAGGGCCCGCTAGTTAACATACATAGTCCAAGTGCCCGCTAGTTAACTTACATAGTTCAAGTGTCCGTAGGGAACATATATAGTCCAAGTGCCCGCTAGGAGACCTACGTAGTCCAAGTGCCCGCTAGTTAACCTAGATCGTCCAAGTGCACACTAGTTAACCTACATAGTCCAAGGGCACGCTAGTTAACCTACATAGTCCAAGCGCCCGCTAGTTAACCTACATAGTCCAAGTGCCCGCTTGGTAAACTATATAGTCCAAATGCCCGCTAGGGACCCTAATAGTCCAAGTGCCCGCTATTATCCTAGATAGTCCAAGTCCTTGCTAGTTAACCTAGATACTCCAAGTGCCCGCTAGTTAACCTAGATAGACGAAGTGCCCGCTAGGGAACCTACCTATTCCATGTGCCCGCTAGGGAAGGTATATAGTCCAAGTGCTATCTAGGTAACCAAAATCGTCCAAGGGCCCGCTAGTTAACCTACATCGTCCAAGGGCCTGCAAGTTAACCTAGATAGTCCAAGTGCCCGCTAGTTAACCTAGATAATCCAAGTGCCCGCTAAGTAACCTAGACAGTCCAAGTGCCCGCTAGTTAACCTACATAGTCCAAGTGTCCAATAGGGAACCTAGATAGTCTAAGTGTCCTCTAGTTAACCTACATAGTCCAAGTGCCCATTAGTTAACCTAGATAGTCAAAGTGCCTGCTAGGGTACATACAGAGTCCAAATGCCCGCTAGGGAAACTACATAGTCCAAGTGCCCGCTAGTTAACCTACATAGTCCAAGTGCCTGCTAGTAAACCTACATGATCCATGGGCCCGCTAGTTAACCTACATAGTGCAAGGGCCCGTTACTTAACCTAGATCGTGCAAGTGTCCGCTAGTTAACCTACATAATCCTAGTGCCCGCTAGGGATCCTTCATAATCCAAGTGCCCGCTAGGTAACCTAGATAGTCCAAGTGCCCGCTAGTTAACCTAGATAGTCCTAGTGCCCGTTAGTTAACCTAGATAGTCCAAGTGCCCACTAGGGGACGTACATAGTCCAAGTGCCCGCTAGGTAACCTAGATAGTCCAAGTGCCCGCTAGGGATCCTTCATAATCCAAGTGCCTGCTAGGCAACCTAGATAGTCCAAGTTCCCGCTAGGCAAACTAGATAGTCCAAGTTCCCTCTAGGTAAGCTAGATAGTCCAAGTGCCCGTTACCTAACCTAGATAGTCCAAGTGCCAGTTCGTTAACCTAGAATTCCAAGAGCCCGTTATTTAACCTAGACAGTCCAAGTGCCCGCTAGGTTACCTGCATAGTCCAAGTGCCCGTTCGTTAACATAGATAGTCCAAGTGCCCGCTAGGGAACCTATATAGTCCAAGTGCTATCTAGGTAACCTAGAGAGTCCAAGGGCCCGCTAGTTAACCTACATAGTGCAAGGGCTCGCTTGTTAACTTTGATAGTCCAAGTGCCCCTTAGTTAACCTAGATCGTTCAAGTGCCCGCTATTTAACCTAGATCGTCCAAGTACTGGCTAGTTACCCTACAAAGTCCAAGGGCCCACTAGTTAACCTAGATTGTCCAAGTGTCCTCTAGTTAACCTACATAGTCCAAGTGCCCGGTAGGTAACCTACATAGTGGAAGTGTCTGCTAGGTAAACTACATAGTCCAAGTGCCCGCTAGTTAACATAGATAGTTCAAGTGCCCGCTAGGGAAGGTACATAGTCCAAGTGCCCGCTAGGTAACCTAGAGAGTGCAAGTGCCCGCTAGTTAACCTACATAGTCCAAGTGCCTGCTAGGCAACCTAGACAGTCCAAGGGCCTGCTAGTTAACCTACATAGTCCAAGTGCCCGCTAGGTAACCTACATAGTGCAAGTGTCCGCTAGTTAACCTACATAGTCCAAGCGCCCGCTAGTTAACATAGATAGTTCAAGTGCCCGCTAGTTAACTTACATAGTTCAAGTGTCCGTAGGGAACATACATAGTCCAAGTGCCCGCTAGGGAACCTACGTAGTCCAAGTACCCGCTACTTAACCTAGATAGTCCAAGTGCCCGCTAGTTAACCTACATAGTCCAAGTGCCCGCTAGGTAACCTAGACAGTTCAAGTGACCACTAGGTTACTTACATAGTCCAAGTGCCTGTTCGTTAACCTACATAGTCCAAGTGCCCGCTAGTTAACCTAGATCGTCCAAGGGCACGCTAGTTAACCTACATAGTCCAAGGGCACGCTAGTTAACCTACATAGTCCAAGGGCCCGCTAGTTAACCTACATCGTCCAAGGGCCTGCAAGTTAACCTAGATAGTCCAAGTGCCCGCTAGTTAACCTACATAGTCCAAGTGCCCGCTAGGTAACCAATGTAGTCCAAATGCCCGCTAGGGGCCCTAATAGTCCAAATGCCTGCTAGTTAACCTAGATAGTCCAAGTGCTCGCTAGTTAACCTAGATAGTCCAAGTGCCCGCTAGATAACCTTGATAGTCCAAGTGCCCGCATGGTAACCTAGATAGTCCAACAGCCCGGTAGGTAACCTACATACTCCAAATACCCGCTAGGTAACGTAGATAGTTCAAGGGCCAGCTAGGTAACCTAGATAGTCCAAGTGCCCGCTTGGTAACCTAGATAGTCCAAGTGCCCGCTAGGTAACCTACAGAGTCTAAGTGCCCACTAGGTTATTTATATAGTCCAAATGCCCGCTAGGGAACCTACATAGTCCAAGTGCCCGCTAGGTAACCTAGAAAGTCCAAATGCCCGCCAGGAAACCCACATAGTCCAAGTGCCCGCTAGGGAACTTACATAGTCCAATGGCCCGCTAGGGAACCTACACAGTCCAAGTGCCCGTTAGTTAACCTAGATAGTCCAAGTGCCCGCTTGGTAACCTAGATAGTCCAACAGCCATGTAGGTAACCTACATACTCCAATTACCCGCTAGGTAACATAGATAGTTCAAGTGCCAGCTAGGTAACGTAGATAGTCCAAGTGCCCCCTAGGTTACCTACAAATCTAAGTGCCCGCTAGGTAATCTATATAGTCCAAATGACCGCTAGGGAGCCTACATAGTCCAAATGCCCGCTAGGTAACCTAGATAGTCTGAGGGCCCGTTAGGTAACCTACATAGTCCTAGTGCCCCCTAGTTAACCTACATTTTCCAAGAGCCCGATAGGGAACCTACATAGTCCAAGTGCCCGCTAGGTAACCTACATAGTCCAAATGCCCTCTAGTTATTCTACGTAGTCTGAGTGCCCGATAGGGAACCTACATAATCCAAGTGCCCGCTAGGGAACGTACATAGTCCAAGTGCCCGTTAGGTAACCTACACAGTCCAAATGCCCGCCAGGAAACCCACATAGTCCAAGTGCCCGCTAGGGAACTTACATAGTCCAAGGGCCCGCTAGGGAACCTACACAGTCCAAGTGCCCGTTAGTTAACCTAGATAGTCCAAGTGCCCGCTTGGTAGCCTAGATAGTCCAACAGCCCGCTAGGTAACCTACATACTCTAAGATCCCGCTATAACATAGATAGTTCAAGTGCCAGCTAGGTAACCTAGATAGTCCATGTGCCGCTAGGTAACCTACAAGTCAAAGTGCCCGCTAGGTTATCTATATAGTCCAAATGCCCGCTAGGGTATCTACATAGTCCAAGGGCCCGCTAGTTAACGTAGATAGTCCAAGTGCCGCTAGTTATTCTACATAGTTCAAGGGCCCACTAGTTAACCTACACAGTCTAAGTACCCGCTAAGAAACCTAGATAGTCCAAGTGCACGCTAGTTAACCTAGATAGTCCCTGTGCCCTCTAGTTAACCTAGAACGTCCAAGTGCCCGCTAAGAAACCTAGATAGTCCATGTGCCCGTTACCTAACCTAGATAGTCCAATTGCCCGCTATGCAACATACATAGTCCAAGTGCCCGTTCGTTAACCTAGAAGTCCAAGTGCCCGCTAGGTAAACTAGACTCTCCAAGTGCCCGCTAGGTTACCTACATAGTCCAAATGCCCGTTCGGTAACCTAGATAGTGCAAGTGCCCTGTAGTTAACCTACATAGTCCAAGTGCCCGCTAGGTAACCTAGATAGTCCATGGGCCCGCTAGTTAACCTACATAGACCAAGTGCCCGGTAGTTAACTTACATAGCTCAAGTGTCCGTAGGGAACATACAGAGTCCAAGTGCCCGCTAGGGAACCTACATAGTCCAAGTGCCCGCTAGTTAATCTACATAGTTCAAGGGCCCGCTAGTTAACCTACATAATCGAAGTACCCGCTAGTTAACCTAGATCGTCCTAGTGTCCGCTAATTAACCTACATAGTACAAGTGCCCACTAGGGAACCTAGATAGTATAAGTGCCCGACCGGGAACATATATAGTCCAAGTGACTGCTAGGGAACCTACATAGTCCAAGTACCCGCTCTGGAACATACATAATCCAAGTGCCCGCTAGGGAATCTACATAGTCCAAGGGCCCGCTAGTTAACGTAGATAGTCCAAGTGGCGCTAGTTAATCTACATAGTCCAAGGGCCCGCTAGTTAACCTACATAGTCCAAGTACCCGCTAGTTAACCTAGATCATCCAAGTGCCCACTAGGTAACCTACATAATCTCAGGGCCCGCTAGTTAACCTACATAGTCCAGGGTCCCGCTAGTTAACCTACATTGTCCAAGGGCCCGCTAGTTAACCTAGATAGTCCAAGTGCCCGCTAGTTAACCTACATAGTCCAAGTGCCCGCTAGGTAACCTAGACATTTCAAGTGACCACTAGGTTACCTACATAGTCCAAGTGCCCGTTCGTTAAACTACATAGTCCAAGTGCCCGCTAGGTAACCAATATAGTCCAAATGCCCGCTAGGGGATCTAATAGTCCATATGCCCGCTAGTTAACCTAGATAGTCCAAGTGCTCGCTAGTTAAACTAGATAGACAAAGGGCCCGCTAGGTAACCTACATAGTCCTAGTGCCCCCTAGTTAACCTACATTCTCCAAGTGCCCGATAGGGAACCTACATAGTCCAAGTGCCCGCTAGGTACCCTACATATTCCAAATGCCCTCTAGTTAATCTACATAGTCCAAGTGCCCAATAGGGAACCTACATAATCCAAGTGCCCGCTAGGAAACCTACATAGTCCAAGTGCCCGTTAAGTAACCTAGATAGTCCAAATGCCCGCCAGGAAACCCACATAGTCCAAGGGCCTGCTAGGGAATCTACATAGTCCAAGTGCCCGTTATTTAACCTAGATAGTCCAAGTGCCCGCTTGGTAACCTAGATAGTCCAACAGCCCGCTAGGTAAACTACATACTCTAAGAACCCGCTATAACGTAGATAGTTCAAGTGCCAGCTAGGTAACCTAGATAGTCCAAGTGCCCGCTAGGTAACCTACAAAGTCTAAGTGCCCGCAAGGTAATCTATATAGTCCAAATGACCGCTAAGGAGCCTATATAGTCCAATTGCCCGCTAGGTTACCTTGATAGTCTAAGGGCCCGCTAGGTAACCTACATATACCTAGTGCCCCCTAGTTAACCTACATTCTCCAAGTGCCCGATAGGGAACCTACATAATCCAAGTGTCCGCTAGGGAACCTACATAGTCCAAGTGCCCGTTAGGTAACCTAGATAGTCTAAATTCCCGCTAAGGAACCCACATAGTCCAAGTGCCCGATAGGGAACCTACATAATCCAAGTGCCCGCTAGGGAAACTACATAGTCCAAGTGCCCGTTAGGTAACCTAGATAGTCCAAATGCCCGCTAGGGAACCGACATAGTCCAAGGGCCCGCTAGGGAACCTATATAGTCCAAGTACCCGTTAGTTAACATAGATAGTCCAAGTGCCCGCATGGTAACCTAGATAGTCCAACAGCCCGGTAGGTAACCTACATACTCCAAGTACCCGCTAGGTAACGTAGATAGTTCAAGTGCCAGCTAGGTAACCTAGATAGTCCAAGTGCCCACTATCTAACCTAAAAAGTCTAAGTGCCCGCTAGGTAATCTATATAGTCCAAATGCCGGCTAGGGAGCCTACATAGTCCAAATGCCCCTTAGGTAACCTAGATAGTCCAAGGGCCCGCTAGGTAACCTTCATAGTCCTAGTGCCCCCTAGTAAACCTACATTCTCCAAGTGCCCAATAGGGAACCTACATAGTCCAATTGCCCCCTAGGTAACCTACATATTCCAAATGCCCTCTAGTTAATCTACATAGTCCAAGTGCCCGATAGGGAACCTACATAATTCAAGTGCCCGCTAGGAAACCTACATAGTCCAAGTGCCCGTTAAGTAACCTAGATAGTCCAAATGCCCGCCAGGAAACCCACATAGTCCAAGGGCCCGCTAGGGAATCTACACAGTCCAAGTGCCCGTTATTTAACCTAGATAGTCCAAGTGCCCGCTAGGTAACCTAGATAGTCCAACAGCCCCTTAGGTAAACTACATACTCTAAGAATCCGCTATAACGTAGATTGTTCAAGTGCCAGCTAGGTAACCTAGATAGTCCAAGTGCCCGCTAGGTAACCTAGATAGTCCATGTGCCGCTAGGGAACTTACATAGTCCAATGGCCCGCTAGGGAACCTACATAGTCCAAGTGCCCGTTAGTTAACCTAGATAGTCCCAGTGCCCGCTTGGTAACTTAGATAGTCCAACAGCCCGGTAGGTAACCTACATACTCCAAGTACCCACTAGGTAACGTAGATAGTTCAAGTGCCAGCTAGGTAACCTATATAGTCCAAGTGCCCGCTAGGTAACCTTCAAAGTCTAAGTGCCCGCTAGGTAATATATATAGTCCAAATGACCGCTAGGGAGCCTACATTGTCCAAATGCCCGTTAGGTAACCTAGATAGTCTAAGGGCCCGCTAGGTAACCTACATAGTCCAAGTGCCCGTTAGGTAACCTAGATAGTCCAAATGCCCGCTAGGGAACCCACATAGTCCAATTGCCCGCTAGGGAACTTACATAGTCCAAGGGCCTGCTAGGGAACCTATATAATCCAAGTGCCCGCTAGGGAACCTACATAGTCCAAGTGCCCGTTAGGTAACCTAGATAGTCCAAATGCCCGCTGGGGAACCCACATAGTCCAAGTGCCCGATAGGGAACCTACATAATCCTAGTGCCCACAAGGGAACCTACATAGTCCAAGTGCCCGTTAGGTAACCTAGATAATCCAAACGCCCGCTAGGGAACCCACATAGTCTAAGTGCCCGCTAGGGAACTTACATAGTCCTAGGGCCAGCTAGGGAACCTACATAATCCAAGTGCCCGTTAGTTAACCTAGATAGTCCCAGTGCCCGCTAGTTAACCTAGATAGTCCAAGTGCCTGCTAGTAAACCTACATAATCCATGGGCCCGCTATTTAGCCTACATAGTGCAAGGGCCCGCTAGTTAACCTACATCGTCCAAGTGTCCGCTAGTTAACCTAGATAGTCCAAGTGCCCGCTAGTTAACCTACATAGTCTAGTTGCCCGCTAGGTAACCTAGACAGTTCAAGTGACCACTAGGTTAAATACATAGTCCAAGTGCCCGTTCATTAACCTAGATAGTCCAAGTGCCCGCTAGGTAACCAATATAGTCCAAATGCCCGCTAGGGGCCCTAATATTCCAAATGCCCGCTAGTTAACCTAGATAGTCCAAGTGCTCGCTAGGTAACCTAGAGTCCAAGTGCTCGCTAGTTAACCAAAAAATGCAAGTGCCCGCTATGCAACATAGATAGTCAAAGTGCCCGTTAGGTAACCTAGGTAGTCCAAGTGCCCGCTAGGTAACTTACATTGTCCAAGTTCCGGCTAGGTAACCTAGATACTCAAAGTGCCCGTTACCTAACCTAGATAGTCCAAGTGCCCGTAAGCAACCTACATAGTCCAAGTGCCCGTTCGTTAACCTAGAAGTTCAAGTGCCCGCTAGGTAACCTAGACAGTCCAAGTGCCCGCTAGGTAATCTATATAGTCCAAATGCCCGCTAGGGAGCCTACATAGTCCAAATGCCCCTTAGGTAACCTAGATAGTCCAAGGGCCCGCTAGGTAACCTTCATAGTCCTAGTGCCCCCTAGTAAACCTACATTCTCCAAGTGCCCAATAGGGAACCCACATAGTCCAATTGCCCCCTAGGTAACCTACATATTCCAAATGCCCTCTAGTTAATCTACATAGTCCAAGTGCCCGATAGGGAACCTACATAATTCAAGTGCCCGCTAGGAAACCTACATAGTCCAAGTGCCCGTTAAGTAACCTAGATAGTCCAAATGCCCGCCAGGAAACCCACATAGTCCAAGGGCCCGCTAGGGAATCTACACAGTCCAAGTGCCCGTTATTTAACCTAGATAGTCCAAGTGCCCGCTAGGTAACCTAGATAGTCCAACAGCCCCTTAGGTAAACTACATACTCTAAGAATCCGCTATAACGTAGATTGTTCAAGTGCCAGCTAGGTAACCTAGATAGTCCAAGTGCCCGCTAGGTAACCTAGATAGTCCATGTGCCGCTAGGGAACTTACATAGTCCAATGGCCCGCTAGGGAACCTACATAGTCCAAGTGCCCGTTAGTTAACCTAGATAGTCCCAGTGCCCGCTTGGTAACTTAGATAGTCCAACAGCCCGGTAGGTAACCTACATACTCCAAGTACCCACTAGGTAACGTAGATAGTTCAAGTGCCAGCTAGGTAACCTATATAGTCCAAGTGCCCGCTAGGTAACCTTCAAAGTCTAAGTGCCCGCTAGGTAATATATATAGTCCAAATGACCGCTAGGGAGCCTACATTGCTCAAATGCCCGTTAGGTAACCTAGATAGTCTAAGGGCCCGCTAGGTAACCTACATAGTCCAAGTGCCCGTTAGGTAACCTAGATAGTCCAAATGCCCGCTAGGGAACCCACATAGTCCAATTGCCCGCTAGGGAACTTACATAGTCCAAGGGCCTGCTAGGGAACCTATATAATCCAAGTGCCCGCTAGGGAACCTACATAGTCCAAGTGCCCGTTAGGTAACCTAGATAGTCCAAATGCCCGCTGGGGAACCCACATAGTCCAAGTGCCCGATAGGGAACCTACATAATCCTAGTGCCCACAAGGGAACCTACATAGTCCAAGTGCCCGTTAGGTAACCTAGATAATCCAAACGCCCGCTAGGGAACCCACATAGTCTAAGTGCCCGCTAGGGAACTTACATAGTCCTAGGGCCAGCTAGGGAACCTACATAATCCAAGTGCCCGTTAGTTAACCTAGATAGTCCCAGTGCCCGCTAGTTAACCTAGATAGTCCAAGTGCCTGCTAGTAAACCTACATAATCCATGGGCCCGCTATTTAGCCTACATAGTGCAAGGGCCCGCTAGTTAACCTACATCGTCCAAGTGTCCGCTAGTTAACCTAGATAGTCCAAGTGCCCGCTAGTTAACCTACATAGTCTAGTTGCCCGCTAGGTAACCTAGACAGTTCAAGTGACCACTAGGTTAAATACATAGTCCAAGTGCCCGTTCATTAACCTAGATAGTCCAAGTGCCCGCTAGGTAACCAATATAGTCCAAATGCCCGCTAGGGGCCCTAATATTCCAAATGCCCGCTAGTTAACCTAGATAGTCCAAGTGCTCGCTAGGTAACCTAGAGTCCAAGTGCTCGCTAGTTAACCAAAAAATCCAAGTGCCCGCTATGCAACATAGATAGTCAAAGTGCCCGTTAGGTAACCTAGGTAGTCCAAGTGCCCGCTAGGTAACTTACATTGTCCAAGTTCCGGCTAGGTAACCTAGATACTCAAAGTGCCCGTTACCTAACCTAGATAGTCCAAGTGCCCGTAAGCAACCTACATAGTCCAAGTGCCCGTTCGTTAACCTAGAAGTTCAAGTGCCCGCTAGGTAACCTAGACAGTCCAAGTGCCCGCTAGGTTACCTGCATATTCCAAGTGCCCGTTCGTTAACCTAGATAGTCCAAGTGCCCACTAGGTAACCTACATAGTCCAAGTGCCCGCTAGGTAACCTAGATAGTCCAAGGGGCATATAGTTAACCTACATAGTCCAAGGGCTCACTTGTTAAATTTGATAGTCCAAGTGCCCGCTAGTTAACCTAGATCGTCCAAGTGCCCGCTAGTTAACCTAGATAGTCCTAGTGCCCGTTAGTTAACCTAGAGTGTCCAAGTGCCCACTAGGGGACGTACTTAGTCAAAGTGCCCGTTAGCTAACCTAGATAGTCCAAGTGCCCGCTAGTTAACATTGATCATCCAAGTGCCCGCAAGTTAACCTAGATCGTACAAGTGCCCGGTAGTTACCTTACATAGTTCAAGTGTCCATAGGGAACATACATAGTCCAAGTGCCCGCTAGGGAACATACATAGTCCAAGTCCCCGCTAGGGAATCTACATAGTCCAAGGGCCCGCTAGTTAATGTAGATAGTCCAAGTTCCGCTAGTTAATCTACATAGTTCAAGGGCCCGCTAGTTAACCTACATAGTCCAAGTACCCGCTAGTTAACATAGATCGTCCAAGTGTCCGCTAGTTAACCTACATAGTACAAGTTCCCACTAGGGAATCTAGTTTGTCCAAGTGCCCGCTCTGGAACCTACATAGTCCAAGAGCCTGCTAGGGAACTTACATAGTCCAAGAGCCTGCTAGGGAACCTACATAGTCCAAGTGCCCGCGCTGGAACATACGTAGTCCAAGTGCCCGCTAGGGAATCTACATAGTCCAAGGGCCCGCTAGTTAACGTAGATAGTCCAAGTGCCGCTAGTTAATCTACATAGTCGAAGGGCCCGCTAGTTAACCTACATAGTCCAAGTACCCGCTAGTTAACCTAGATCGTCCAAGTGCCCGCTAGGTAATCTACATAGTCCAAGGGCCCGCTAGTTAACCTACATAGTCCAAGGGCCCACTAGTTAACCTACATCGTCCAAGGACCCGCTAGTTAACCTAGATAGTCCAAGTGCCTGCTAGTTAACCTACATAGTCCAAGTGCCCACTAGGTAACCTACACAGTTCAAGTGACCACTAGGTTACCTACATTGTCCAAGAGCCCGTTCGTTAACCTACATAGTCCAAGTGCCCGCTAGGTGACCAATATAGTCCAAATGCCCGCTAGGTGCCCTAATAGTCCAAATGCCCGCTAGTTAACCTAGATAGTCCAAGTGCTCGCTAGTTAACGTAGATAGTCCAGTGCCCGCTAGTTAACCTAGATAGACCAAGTGTCCGCTAGGGAACCTCTCTCGTCCAAGTACCCGCTAGGAAACGTACATAGTACAAGTGCCCGCTAGGTAACGTAGATAGTCCAAGTGCCCGGTAGGGATCATACATAGTCCAAGTGCCCGCTAGGTAACCTAGATAATCCAAGTGCCCGCTAGTTAACCTACATAGTCCAAGTGCCTTCTAGGTAACCTAGATAGTCCAAGTGCCCACTAGTTAACATACATTGTCCAGGTTCCCCCTAGGTAACCTAGATAGTCCAAGGGCCTGCTAGGTAACCTACATAGTCCAAATGCCCGATAGGGAACCTACATAGTCCAAGTGCCCGCTAGGGAACCTACATAGTCCATGTGCCCGTTAGGTAACCTAGATAGTCCTAATGCCCGCTAGGGAACCCACATAGTCCAACTGCTCGCTAGGGAACTTACATAGTCCAAGGGCCCGCTAGGGAACCTACATAGTCCAAGTGCCCGTTAGTTAACCTAGATAGTCCCAGTGCCTGCTAGGTAACCTAGATAGTCCAACAGCCCAGTAGGTAACCGACATACTCCAAGTACCCGCTAGGTAACGTAGAAAGTACAAGTGCCAGCTAGGAAACCTAGATAGTCCAAGTGCCCGCTAGGTAACCTACAATATCTAAGTGCCCGCTAGGTAATCTATATAGTCTAAATGACCGCTAGGGAGCCTACATAGTACAAATGCCCGCTGCGTAACCTAGGTAGTACAAGGGCTCGCTAGGAAACCTACATAGTCCTAGTGCCCCCTAGTTAACCTACATTCTCCATGTTCCCGATAGGGAACCTACATAGTCCAAGTGCGCGCTGTGTAACCTACATAGTCCAAGTACCCGATAGGGAACCTACATAATCCAAGTGCCCGCTAGGGAATTTACATAGTCCAAGGGCCCGCTAGGGAACCTACATAGTCCAAGTGCCCGTTAGTTAACCTAGATAGTCCAAGTGCCCGCTTGGTAACCTAGATAGTCCAACAGCCCGCTAGTTAACCTACATCCTCCAAGAACCCGCTAGGTAACGTAGATAGTTCATGTGCCAGCTAGGTAACCTAGATAGTCCAAGTGCCCGCTAGGTAACCTACAAAGTCTAAGTGCCCGCTAGATTATCTATATAGTCCAAATGCCCGCTAGGGAATCTAAATAGTCCAAGGGCCCGCTAGTTAACGTAGATAATCCATGTGCCGCTAGTTAATCTACATAGTCCAAGGGCCCGCTAGTTAACCTACATAGTCCAAGTACCCGCTAGTTAACCTAGATCGTCCAAGTGCCCGCTAGGTAACCTACATAGTCTAAGGAGCCTCTAGTTAACCTACATAGTCCAAGGGCTCACTTGTTTACTTTGATAGACCAAGTGCCCGCTAGTTAACCTAGATCGTCCAAGTGCCCGCTAGTTAACCTAGATAGTCCTAGTGCCCGTTAGTTAACCTAGAGTGTCCAAGTGCCCACTAGGGGACTTACTTAGTCTAAGTGCCCGTTAGCTAACCTAGATAGTCCAAGTGCCCGCTAGTTAACATTGATCATCCAAGTGCCCGCTAGTTAACCTAGATAGTCCAAGTGCACGCTAGTTAACCTAGATAGTCCAAGTGCCCGCTAGGTAACCTACATAGTCCAAATTCCCGCTAGGTAACCTAGATAGTCCTAGTGCCCGCTATGCAACATATATAGTCCAAGTGCCCGCTAGTTAATCTACATAGTCCAAGGGCCCACTAGTTAACCTAGATTGTCCAAGTGTCCTCTAGTTAACCTACATAGTCCAAGTGCCAGATAGTTAACCTATATACCAAATGCCCTCTATGTAACCTAGATATTCCAAGGGCACGCTAGTTAACCTATATCGTCCAAGTGCCCGCTTGGCAACCTAGATAGTCCAAGTTCCCGCTAAGGAACCTACATAGTCCAAGTGCACACTAGTTATCCTAGATAGTCCTAGTACCTGCTAGTTAACCTAGATCGTCCAAGTGTCCGCTAGTTAACCTACATAGTCCACGTGCCCGCTAGTTAACCTAGATAGTTCAACTACCCGCTAGGTAACCTATATCGTCCAAAGGCCCCCTAGTTAGCCTACATAGTCCAAGTGCCCGCTAGGTAACCTAGATAGTCCATGTGCTGCTAGTTAATCTACATAGTCCAAGGGCCTGCTAGTTAACCTACATAATCCAAGTACCTGCTAGTTAACCTAGATTGTCCAAGTGTCCGCTAGTTAACCTACATAGTTCAAGTGCCCGCTAGGGAACCTACATAGTCCAAATGCCCGCTCTGGAACCTACATAGTGCAAGTGCGTGCTAGGGAACCTACATAGTCGAAGTGCCAGCTCTGGAACATACATAGTCCAAGTGGCCGCTAGGGAATCTACATAGTCCAAGGGCCCGCTAGTTAACGTAGATAGTCCAAGTGCCGCTAGTTAATCTACATAGTCCATAGGCCCGCTAGTTAACCTACATAGTCCAAGTACCCGCTAGTTTACCTAGATCTTCCAAGTGCAAGCTTGTTAACCTACATCGTCCAAGGGACCGCTAGTTAACCTAGATAATCCATGTGCCCGCTAGTTACCTACATAGTCCAATTTCCCGCTAGGTAACCTAGACAGTTCAAGTGACCACTAGGTTACCTACATAGTCCAAGTGCCTGTTCGTTAACCTACACAGTCCAAGTGCCCGCTAGGTAACCTATATAGTCCAAATGCCCGCAAGGGAACCTAATAGTCCAAGTGCCAGCTAGTTATCCTAGATAGTCCAAGTGCTTGCTAGTTAGCCTAGATAGTCAAAGTGCCTGCTAGTTTACCTAGATAGACCAAGTGCCCGCTAGGGAACCTACCTAGTCCAAGTGCCTGATAGGGAACTTGCATAGTCCAAGGGCCCGCTAGGGAACCTACATAGTCCAAGTGCCCGTTAGATAACCTATATAGTCCAATGCCTGCTAGGTAGCCTAGATAGTCCAAGTGCCTGCTAAGGAACCTACATAGTCCAAGTGCACGCTAGTTATCCTAGATAGTCAAAGTGCCCGCTAGTTAACCTAGATAGTCAAAGTGCCTGCTAGTTAACATAGATCGTCCAAGTGCCCGCTAGGGAACGTACATAGTCCAAGTGCCCGCTTGGTAACCTAGATACTGCAAGTGCCCGCTAGTTAACCTAGATAGTTCAAGTACCCTCTAGGTAACCTAGATTGTCCAAGGGCCCCCTAGTTAGCCTACATAGTCCAAGTGCCCGCTAGGTAACCTAGATAGTCCAAGTGCTGCTAGTTAATCTACATAGTCCAAGGGCCCGCTAGTTAACCTACATAATCCAGGTACCTACTAGTTAACCTAGATCGTCCAAGTGTCCGCTAGTTAACCTACATAGTCCAAGTGCCCGCTAGGGAACCTAGATAGTCCAAGGGCCTGCTAGGGAACCAACATAGTCGAAGTGCCCGCTCTGGAACGTACATAGTCCAAGTGACTGCTAGGGAATCTACATAGTCCAAGGTCCCGCTAGTTAACGTAGATAGTCCAAGTGCCGCTAGTTAATTTACATAGTCCAAAGGCCCGCTAGTTAACCTACATAGTCCAAGTACCCGCTAGTTTATCTAGATCTTCAAAGTGCACGCTAGTTAACCTACATAGTCCACGGGCCCGCTAGTTAACCTACATCGTCCAAGGGCCCGCTAGTTAAACTAGATAGTCCAAGTGCCCGCTAGTTAACTTACATAGTCCAAGTGCCCGCTAGGTAACCTAGACAGTTCAAGTGACCACTAGGTTACCTACATAGTCCAAGTGCCTGTTCGTTAACCTACATAGTCCAAGTGCCCGCTAGGTAACCTATATAGTCCAAATGCCCGCTAGGGACCCTAATAGTCCAAGTGCCCGCTAGTTATCCTAGATAGTCCAAGTGCTCGCTAGTTAACCTAGATAGTGCAAGTGCCCGCTAGTTAACCTAGATAGACCAAGTGCCCGCTAGGGAACCTACCTAGTCCAAGTGCCCGATAGGGAACTTAGATAGTCCAAGGGCCCGCTAGGGAACCTACATAGTCCAAGTGCCCGTTAGTAACCTAGATAGTCCAATGCCTGCTAGGTAACCTAGATAGTCCAACAGCCCGCTAGGTAACCTACATACTCCAAGAACCCGCTAGGCAACGTAGATAGTTCAAGTGCCAGCTAGGTAACCTAGATAGTCCAAGTGCCCGCTAGGTAACCTACAAAGTCTAAGTGCCCGCTAGGTTAACTATATAGTCCACATGCCCGCTAGGGAACCTACATTGTCCAAGTGCCCGCTAGGTAACCTAGATAATCCAAGTGCCCGCTAGTTAACCTATATCGTCCAAGTGCCCGCTAGTTAACCTAGATCGTCCAAGTGCCCGCTAGTTAACCTACATAGTCAATGGGCTCGCTAGTTAACCTACATAGTGCAAGAGCCCGCTAGCTAACCTAGATAATCCAACTGCCCGCTAGTTAACCTATATCGTCCAAGTGCCCGCTAGTTTACTTAGATCGTAACAGTGCCAGCTAGTTAACCTACATAGTCAATGGGCTCGCTAGTTAATCTACATAGTGCAAGAGCCCGCTAGTTAACCTAGATCATGCAATTGTCCGCTAGTTAACCTACATAGTCCAAGTGCCCGCTGGGTAACCTAGATAATCCAAGTGCCCCCTAGGGAACCTTCGTAGTACAAGTGCCTGCTAGGTAACCTAGATAGTCCAAGTGCCTGTTAGTTAAGCTAGATAGTCCAAGTGCACACTAGGGGACGTACTTAGTCCATGTGCCCATTAGGTAACCTAAATAGTCCAATTGGCCGCTAGTTAACATTGATCATCCAAGTGCCCGCTAGTTAACCTAGATTGTCCACGTGCCCCCTAGTTAAACTACATAGTCCAAAGGCCCGCTAGTTAACCTACAGAGTCCAAGGTCCGCTAGTTAACCTAGATAGTCCAAGTGCTCGCTAGTTAACCTACATAGTACAATGGCCCACTAGTTAACCTAGATAGTCCAAGTGCGCGCTAGGTAACCTAAGTAGTCCAAATATCCGATAGGGATCCTACATAGTCCAAGTGCCCGCTAGGTAACCTACATTGTCCAAGTGCCCGTTCGTTAACCTAGATAGTCCAAGTGCCCGCTAGGTAACCTAGACTGTCCAAGTGCCCGCTAGGTTACCTACATAGTCCAAGTGCCCTTCGTTAACCTAGATAGTCCAAGTGCCCGCTAGGAAACCTACATAGTCCAAGGGCCCGCTAGGTAACCGAGATAGTCCAAGAGTCCGCTAGATAACCTAGACTCCATGTGCTCGCTAGTTAACCTAGATAGTCCAAGTGCCCGTTACCTAACTTAGATAGTCCAAGTGCCCGCTAGGTAACCTAGATAGTCCAAGTGCCCGTTACCTAACTTAGATAGTCCAAGTGCCCGCTAGGCAACCTACATAGTCCAAGAGCCCGTTCGTTAACCTAGAAGTCCAAGTGCACTCTAGGTAACCTAGATAGTCCAAGTGCCCGCTAGGTTACCTGCATATAACAAGTGCCCATTTGTTAACTTAGATATTCCAAGTACCCACTAGGTAACCTACATAGTCCAAGTGCCCACAAGGTAACCTAGATAGTCCAAGGGCCCGCTAGTTAACCTACATAGTCCAAGGGCTCACTTGTTCACTTTGATAGTCCAAGTGCCCGCTAGGTAACCTAGATCTTCCAAGTGCCCGCTAGTTAACCTAGATTTTCCAAGTGCCCGCTAGTTAAGCTAGATAGTCCAAGTGTCCTCTAGTCAACCTACATAGTCCAAGTGCCCGAAAGTTAACCTATATACCAAGTGCCCGCTACGTAACCAAGATATTCCAAGGGTACGCTAGTTAACCTATATCGTCCAAGTGCCCGCTAGGTAACCTAGATAGTCCAAGTGCCCGCTAAGGAACCTACATAGTCCAAGTGCACGCTAGTTATCCTAGATAGTCAAAGTGCCCGCTAGATAATCTAGGTAGTCCAAGTGCCTGCTAGGTAACCTACATAGTGCAAGTGTCCGCTAGTTAACCTACATATTCCAAGTGCCAGCTAGTTAACATAGATCGTCCAAGTGCCCGCTAGGGAACTTACAAAATCCAAGTGCCCGCTTGGTAACCTAGATACTGCAAGTGCCCGCTAGTTAACCTAGATAGTACAAGTACCCTCTAGGTAACCTAGATTGTCCAAGGGCCCCCTAGTTAGCCTACATAGTCCAAGTGCCCGCTAGGTAGCCTAGATAGTCCAAGTGCTGCTAGTTAATCTACATAGTCCAAGGGCCCGCTAGTTAACCTACATAATCCAGGTACCTGCTAGTTAACCTAGATCGTCCAAGTGTCCGCTAGTTAACCTACATAGTCCAAGTGCCCGCTAGTTAACCTAGATAGTCCAAGGGCCTGCTAGGGAACCTACATAGTCGAAGTGCCCGCTCTGGAACGTACATAGTCCAAGTGACCGCTAGGGAATCTACATAGTACAAGGTCCCGCTAGTTAACGTAGATAGTCCAAGTGCCGCTAGTTAATCTACATAGTCCAAAGGCCCGCCATTTAACCTACATAGTCTAAGTACCCGCTAGTTTATCTAGATCTTCCAAGTGCACGCTAGTTAACCAACATAGTCCAAGGGCCCGCTAGTTAACCTACATCGTCCAAGGGCCCGCTAGTTAAACTAGATAGTCCAAGTGCCCGCTAGTTAACCTACCTAGTCAAAGTGCCCGCTAGGTAACCTCGACAGTTCAAGTGACCACTAGGTTACCTACACAGTCCAAGTGCCTGTTCGTTAACCTACATAGTCCAAGTGCCCGCTAGGTAACCTATATAGTCCAAATGCCCGCTAGGGACCCTAATAGTCCAAGTGGCCGCTAGTTATCCTAGATAGTCCAAGTGCTCGCTAGTTAACCTAGATAGTCCAAGTGCCCGCTACTTAACCTTGATAGACCAAGTGCCCGCTAGGGAACCTACCTAATCCAAGTGCCCGATAGGGAACCTACATAGTCCAAGTGCCCGTTAGTTAACCTAGAGAGTCCAATGCCTGCTAGGTAACCTAGATAGTCCAACAGCCCGCTAGGTAACCTACATACTCCAAGAACCCGCTAGGCAACGTAGATAGTTCAAGTGCCAGCTAGGTAACCTAGATAGTCCAAGTGCCCGCTAGGTAACCTCCAAAGTCTAAGTGCCCGCTAGGTTAAATATATAGTCCATATGCCCGCTAGGGAACCTACATAGTCCAAGTGCCCGCTAGGTAACCTAGATAATCCAAGTGCCCGCTAGTTAACCTATATCGTCCAAGTGCCCGCTAGTTAACCTAGATCGTCCAAGTGCCCGCTAGTTAACCTACATAGTCAATGGTCTCGCTAGTTAACCTATATAGTGAAGAGCCCGCTAGTTAACCTAGATCATGCAAGTGTCCGCTAGTTAACCTACATAGTCCAAGTGCCCGCTGAGTAACCTAGATAATCCAAGTGCCCCCTAGGGAACCTTCATAGTACAAGTGCCTGCTAGGTAACCTAGATAGTCCAAGTGCCCGTTAGTTAACCTAGATAGTCCAAGTGCCCACTAGGGGACGTACTTAGTCCATGTGCCCATTAGCTAACCTAGATAGTCCAATTGGCCGCTAGTTAACATTGATCATACAAGTGCCCGCTATTTAACCTAGATAGTCCAAGTGAACGCTAATTAACCTAGATCGTCCACGTGCCCCCTAGTTAACCTGCATAGTCCAAAGGCCCGCTAGTTAACCTACATAGTCCAAGGTCGGCTAGTTAACCTAGATAGTCCAAGTGCTTGCTAGTTAACCTACATAGTACAATGGCCCACTAGTTAACCTAGATAGTCCAAGTGCGCGCTAGGTAACCTAAGTAGTCCAAATATCCGATAGGGATCCTACATAGTCCAAGTGCCCGCTAGGTAACCTACATTGTCCAAGTGCCCGTTCGTTAACCTAGATAGTCCAAGTGCCCGCTAGGTAACCTAGACTGTCCAAGTGCCCGCTAGGTTACCTACATAGTCCAAGTGCCCTTCGTTAACCTAGATAGTCCAAGTGCCCGCTAGGAAACCTACATAGTCCAAGGGCCTGCTAGGTAACCTAGATAGTCCAAGAGTCCGCTAGATAACCTAGAGTCCAAGTGCTCGCTAGTTAACCTAGATAGATAGTCCAAGTGCCTGCTAGGTAACTTACATTGTCCAAGTTCCCGCTAGGTAACCTAGATAGTCCAAGTGCCCGTTACCTAACCTAGATAGTCCAAGTGCCCGCTAGGCAACCTACATAGTCCAAGAGCCCGTTCGTTAACCTAGAAGTCCAAGTGCACTCTAGGTAACCTAGACAGTCCAAGTGCCCGCTAGGTTACCTGCATATAACAAGTGCCCATTTGTTAACTTAGATAGTCCAAGTACCCACTAGGTAACCCACATAGTCCAAGTGCCCGCTAGGTAACCTAGATAGTCCAAGGGCCCGCTAGTTAACCTACATAGTCCAAGGGCTCACTTGTTCACTTTGATAGTCCAAGTGCCCGCTAGGTAAGCTAGATCTTCCAAGTGCCCGCTAGTTAACCTAGATTTTCCAAGTGCCCGCTAGTTAACCTACATAGTCCAAGGGCCCACTAGTTTACCTAGATAGTCCAAGTGTCCTCTAGTCAAACTACATAGTCCAAGTGCCCGAAAGTTAACCTATATACCAAGTGCCCGCTACGTAACCAAGATATTCCAAGGGCACGCTAGTTAACCTATATCGTCCAAGTGCCCGCTAGGTAACCTAGATAGTCCAAGTGCCCGCTAAGGAACCTACATAGTCCAAGTGCACGCTAGTTATCCTAGATAGTCAAAGTGCCCGCTAGATAACCTAGATAGTCCAAGTGCCTGCTAGGTAACCTACATAGTGCAAGTGTTCGCTAGTTAACCTACATATTCCAAGTGCCAGCTAGTTAACATAGATCGTCCAAGTGCCCGCTAGGGAACGTACATAGTCCAAGTGCCCGCTTGGTAACCTAGATACTGCAAGTGCCCGCTAGTTAACCTAGATAGTACAAGTACCCTCTAGGTTACCTAGATTGTCCAAGGGCCCCCTAGTTAGCCTCCATAGTCCAAGTGCCCGCTAGGTAACCTAGATAGTCCAAGTGCTGCTAGTTAATCTACATAGTCCAAGGGCCCGCTAGTTAACCTACATAATCCAGGTACCTACTAGTTAACCTAGATCGTCCAAGTGTCCGCTAGTTAACCTACATAGTCCAAGTGCCCGCTAGGGAACCTAGATAGTCCAAGGGCCTGCTAGGGAACTTACATAGTCGAAGTGCCCGCTCTGGAACGTACATAGTCCAAGTGACCGCTAGGGAATCTACATAGTACAAGGTTCCGCTAGTTAACGTAGATAGTCCAAGTGCCGCTAGTTAATCTACATAGTCCAAAGGCCCGCTAGTTAACCTACATAGTCTAAGTACCCGCTAGTTTATCTAGATCTTCCAAGTGCACGCTAGTTAACCTACATAGTCAAGGGCCCGCTAGTTAAACTAGATAGTCCAAGTGCCCGCTAGTTAACCTACCTAGTCCAATTGCCCTCTAGGTAACCTAGACAGTTCAAGTGACCACTAGGTTACCTACATAGTCCAAGTGCCTGTTCGTTAACCTACATAGTCCAAGTGCCCGCTATGTAACCTATATAGTCCAAATGCCCGCTAGGGACCCTAATAGTCCAAGTGCCCGCTAGTTATCCTAGATAGTCCAAGTGCTCGCTAGTTAACCTAGATAGTCCAAATGCCCGCTACTTAACCTAGATAGACCAAGTGCCCGCTAGGGAACCTACCTAATCCAAGTGCCCGATAGGGAACCTACATAGTCCAAGTGCCCGTTAGTTAACCTAGAGATTCCAATGCCTGCTAGGTAACCTAGATAGTCCAACAATCCGCTAGGTAACCTACATACTCCACAAACCCGCTAGGCAACGTAGAGAGTTCAAGTGCCAGCTAGGTAACCTAGATAATCCAAGTGCCCGCTAGGTTACCTGCATATTCCAAGTGCCCATTCGTTAACCTAGATAGTCCAAGTGCCCACTAGGTAACCTACATAGTCCATGTGCCCGCTAGGTAACCTAGATAGTCCAAGGGCCCGCTAGTTAACCTACATAGTCCAAGGGCTCACTTGTTCACTTTGATTGTCCAAGGGCTCACTTGTTCAATTTGATAGTCCAAGTGCCCGAGAGTTAACCTAGATTGTCCAGGTGCCCGCTAGTTAACCTACATAGTCCAAGGGCCCACTAGTTAACCTAGATAGTCCAAGTGTCCTCTAGTTAACCTACATAGTCCAAGTGCCCGCTAGTTAACCTATATACCAAGTGCCCGCTACGTAACCTAGATATTCCAAGGACACGCTAGTTAACCTATATCGTCCAAGTGCCCGCTAGGCAACCTAAATAGTCCAAGTGCCCGCTAAGGAACCTACATAGTCCAAGTGCACGCTAGTTATCCTAGATAGTGCAAATGCCCGCTAGTTAACCTAGATAGTTCAAGTACCCGCTAGGTAACCTAGATCGTCCAAGGGCCCCCTAGTTAGCCTACATAGTCCAAGTGCCCGCTAGATAACCTAGGTAGTCCAAGTGCTGCTAGTTAATCTACATAGTCCAAGGGCCCGCTAGTTCACCTACATAATCCAAGTACCTGCTAGTTAACCAACATAGTCCAAGTGCCCGTTCATTAACCTAGATAGTCCAAGTGCCGCTAGGTAACCTAGACAGTCCAAATGCCCGCTAGGTTACATGCATATTCCAAGTTCCCATTCGTTAACCTAGATAGTCCAAGTGCCCACTAGGTAACCTACATAGTCCAAGTGCCCGCTAGGTAACCTATATAGTCCATGTGCCCGCTAGGTAACCTAGATATTCCAAGGGCCCGCTAGTTAACCTACATAGTCCAAGGGCTCACTTGTTCACTTTGATAGTCCAAGGGCTCACTTATTCACTTTGATAGTCCAAGTGTCCTCTAGTTAACCTACATAGTCCAAGTGCCCGCTAGTTAACCTATATACCAAGTGCCCGCTACGTAACCTAGATATTCCAAGGGCACGCTAGTTAACCTATATCGTCCAAGTGCCCGCTAGGCAACCTAGATAGTCCAAGTGCCCGCGAAGGAACCTACATTGTCCAAGTGCACGCTAGTTATCCTAGATAGTCCAAGTACCTGCTAGTTAACCTAGATCGTCCAATGTCCGCTAGGTAACCTACATAATCCAAGTGCCCGCTAGTTAACCTAGATAGTTCAAGTATCCGCTAGGTAACCTAGATCGTCCAAGGGCCCCCTAGTTAGCCTACATAGTCCAAGGGCCCGCTAGGTAACCTATATAGTCCAATTGCTGATAGTTAATCTACATAGTCCAAGGGCCCGCTAGTTAACCTACATAATCCAATTACTTGCTAGTTAACCTAGATCGTCCAAGTGTCCGCTAGTTAACCTACATAGTTCAAGTGCCCGCTAGGGAACCTACATAGTCCAAATGCCCGCTGTGGAACCTACATAGTCCAAGTGCGTGCTAGGGAACCTACACAGTCGAAGTGCCCGCTCTGGAACATACATAGTCCAAGTGACCGCTAGGGAATCTACATAGTCCAAGGGCCCGCTAGTTAAGGTAGATAGTCTAAGTGCCGCTAGGTAATCTACATAGTCCAAAGGCCCGCTAGTTAACCTACATTGTCCAAGTACCCGCTTGTTTACCTAGATCTTCCAAGTGCACGCTTGTTAACCTACATAGTCCAAGGGCCCGCTAGTTAAACTACATAGTCCAAGGGCCCGCTAGTTAACCTACATCGTCCAAGGGACCGCTAGTTAACCTAGATAGTCCAAGTGCCCGCTAGTTCACCTACATAGTACAAGTGCCCGCTAGGTAACCTAGACAGTTCAAGTGACCACTAGGTTACCTACATAGTCCAAGTGCCTGTTCGTTAACCTACATAGTCCAAGTGCCCGCTAGGTAACCTATATAGTCCAAATGCCCGCTAGGGACCCTAATAGTCCAAGTACCCGCTAGTTATCCTAGATATTCCAAGTGCTCGCTAGTTAACCTAGATACTCCAAGTGCCCGCTAGTTAACTTAGATAGACCAAGTGCCCGCTAGGGAACGTACCTAGTCGAAGTGCCCGATAGGGAACTTACATAGTCCAAGGGCCCGCTAGTGAACCTACATAGTGCAAGTGCCCGTTAGTTAACCTAGATAGTCCAATGCCTGCTAGGTAACCTAGATAGTCCAACAGCCCGCTAGGTAACCTACATACTCCAAGAACCCGCTAGGCAACGTAGAGAGTTCAAGTGCCAGCTAGGTAACCTAGATAGTCCAAGTCACCGCTAGGTAACCTACAAAGTCTAAGTGCCCGCTAGGTTAACTATATAGTCCACATGCCCGCTAGGGAACCTACATAGTCCACGTGCCCGCTAGGTAACCAAGATAATCCAAGTGCCCGCTAGTTAACCTATATCGTCCAAGTGCCCGCTAGTTAACCTAGATCGTCCAAGTGCCCGATAATTAACCTACATAGTCAATGGGCCCTCTCGTTAACCTACATAGTGCAAGAGCCCGCTAGCTAAACTAGATAATCCAAGTGCCCGCTAGTTAACCTATATCGTCCAAGTGCCCGCTAGTTAACCTAGATCATAACAGTGCCAGCTAGTTAACCTACATAGTCAATGGGCTCGCCAGTTAACCTACATAGTGCAAGAGCCCGCAAGTTAACCTAGATCATGCAAGTGTTCGCTAGTTAACCTACATAGTCCAAGTGCCCGCTGGGTAAACTAGATAATCCAAGTGCCCCCTAGGGAACCTTCATAGTACAAGTGCCTGCTAGGTAACCTAGATAGTCCAAGTGCCCGTTAGTTAAGCTAGATAGTCCAAGTGCCCACTAGGGGACGTACTTAGTCCATGTGCCCATTAGCTAACCTAGATAGTCCAATTGGCCGCTAGTTAACATTGATCATCCAAGTGCCCGCTAGTTAACTTAGATAGTCCAAGTGCACGCTAGTTAACCTAGATAGTCCAAGTGCCCTCTAGTTAACCTAGATCGTCCACGTGCCCCCTAGTTAACCTACATAGTCCAAAGGCCCGCTAGTTAACCTACATAGTCCAAGGTCGGCTAGTTAACCTAGATAGTCCAAGTGCTCACTAGTTAACCTACATAGTACAATGGCCCACTAGTTAACCTAGATAGTCCAAGTGCCCGCTAGGTAACCAAAGTAGTCCAAATATCCGATAGGGATCCTACATAGTCCAAGTGACCGCTAGGTAACCTACATTGTCCAAGTGCCCGTTCGTTAACCTAGATAGTCCAAGTGCCCGCTAGGTAACCTAGACTGTCCAAGTGCCCGCTAGTTTACCTACATAGTCCAAGTGCTCTTCGTTAACCTAGATAGTCCAAGTGCCCGCTAGGAAACCTACATAGTCCAAGGGCCCGCTAGGTAACATAGATAGTCCAAGAGTCCGCTAGATAACCTAGAGTCCAAGTGCTCGCTAGTTAACCTAGATAGTCCACGTGCCTGCTAGATAACTTACATTGTCCAAGTTCACGCTAGGTAACCTAGATAGTCCAAGTGCCCGTTACCTAAACTAGATAGTCCAAGTGCCCGCTAGGCAACCTACATAGTCCAATAGCCTGTTCATTAACCTAGAAGTCCAAGTACCCACTAGGTAACCTACATAGTCCAAGTGCCCGCTAGGGGACCTAGATAGTCCAAGGGCCTACTAGGGAACCTACATAGTCGAAGTGCCCGCTCTGGAACGTACATAGTCCAAGTGACCGCTAGGGAATCTACATAGTCCAAGGTCCCGCTAGTTAACGTAGATAGTCCAAGTGCCGCTAGTTAATCTACATAGTCCAAAGGCCCGCTAGTTAACCTACATAGTCCAAGTACCCGCTAGTTTATTTAGATCTTCCAAGTGCACGCTAGTTAACCTACACAGCAAGTGCCCGCTAGTTAACCTACATAGTCCAAGTGCCCTCTAGGTAACCTAGACAGTTCAAGTGACCACTAGGTTACATACATAGTCCAAGTGCCTGTTCGTTAACCTTCATAGTCCAAGTGCCCGCTAGGTAACCTATATAGTCCAAATGCCCGCTAGGGACCCTAATAGTCCAAGTGGCCGCTAGTTATCCTAGATAGTCCAAGTGCTCGCTAGTTAACCTAGATAGTCCAAGTGCCCGCTACTTAACCTAGATAGACCAAGTGCCCGCTAGTTAACCTACATAGTCAATGGGCCCGCTAGTTAACCTACATAGTGCAAGAGCCCGCTAGTTAACCTAGATCGTGCAAGTGTCCGCTAGTTAACCTACATAGTCCACATGCCAGTTAGCTATCCTAGATAGTACAAGGGCCCGCTAGTTGACCTACATAGTCCAAGTGCCCGCCGGGTAACCTAGATAATCCAAGTGCCCGCTAGGGAACCTTCATAGTCCAAGTGCCAGCTAGGTAACCTAGATAGTCCAAGTGCCCGCTAGTAAAACTAGATAGTCCTTGTATCAGTTAGTTTACCTAGATAGTCCAAGTGCCCACTAGGGGACCTACTTAGTCCATGTGCCCGTTAGCTTACCTAGATAGTCCAAGTGCCCGCTAGTTAACATTGATCATCCAAGTGCCCGCAAGTTAACCTAGATAGTACAAGTGCACGCTAGTTAACCTAGATAGTCCAAGTGCCCTCTAGTAAACCTAGATCATCCACTTGCCCGCTAGTTACCCTACATAGTCCAAGGCCCGCTAGTTAACCTAAATAGTCCAAGTGCTCACTAGTTAACCTACATTGTACAAGGGCCCCCTAGTTGACCTAGATAGTCCAAGTGCCCGCTAGTTAACCTAGATAGTCCAAGTGCCCTCTAGGTAACCTAAGTAGTCCAAATATCTGATATGGATCCTACATAGTCCAAGTGCCCGCTAGGTAACCTACATTGTCCAAGTGCCCGTTCGTTAACCTAGATAGTCCAAGTGCCCGCTGGTAACCTAGACTGTCCACGTGCCCGCTAGGAAACCTACATAGTCCAAGGGCCCTCTAGGTAACCTAGATAGTCCAAGTGTCCGCTAGATAACTTAGAGTACAAGTGCTCGCTAGTTAACCTACATAGTCCCAGTGCCCGCCATGTAACCTAGATAGTCAAAGTGCCCGTTAGGTAACCTGGATAGTCCAAGTGCCTGCTAGTTAACTTACATTGTCCAAGTTCCCGCTAGGTAACCTAGATAGTCCAAGTGCCCGTTACCTAACCTAGATAGTAAAAGTGCCCGCTAGGCAACCTACATAGTCCAAGAGCCAGTTCGTTAACCTAGAAGTCCAAGTGCCCGCTAGGTAACCTAGACAATCCAAGTGCCCGATAGGTTACCTGCATATTCCAAGTGCCCATTCGTTAACCTAGATAGTCCAAGTGCCCACTAGGTAACATACATAGTCCATGTGCCCGCTAGGTAACCTATATAGTCCAAGTAACCGCTAGGTAAACTAGATAGTCCAAGTGCCCGCTAGTTAACCTAGATCTTCCAAGTGCCCGCTAGTTAACCTAGATTGTCCAAGTGCCCGCTAGTTAAGCTACATATTCCAAGGGCACACTAGTTAACCTAGATAGTCCAAGTGTCCTCTAGTTAACCTACATAGTCCATGTGCCCGCTAGTTAACCTAGATATTCCAAGGGCACGCTATTTAACCTATATCGTCCAAGTGCCTGCTAGGCAACCTAGATAGTCCAACTGCCAGTTAAGGAACCTACATAGTCCAAGTTCACGATAGTTATCCTAGATAGTCCAAGTGCCCGCTAGTTAACCTATATAGTCCAAGTGCCTGCTAGGTAACCTACATAGTGCAAGTGTCCACTAGTTAACCTACATATTCCAAGTGCCCGCTAGTTAACATAGATAGTCCAAGTGCCCGCTAGGGAACGTACATAATCCAAGTGCCCGCTAGGTAACCTAGATACTGCAAGTGCCCGCTAGGTAACCTAGATTGTCCAAGGGCCCCCTAGTTAGCCTACATAGTCCAAGTGCCCGCTAGGTAACCTAGATAGTCCAAGTTCCTGTTCAGTAACCTAGATAGTCCAAGTGCCCTTTAGGGAACATAGATAGTCCAAGTGCCCGCTAGGTAACCTAGATACTGCAAGTGCCCGCTAGGTAACCTAGATCGTCCAAGGGTCCCCTAGTTAGCCTACATAGTCCAAGTGCCCGCTAGGTAACCTAGATAGTCCAAGTTCCTGTTCGGTAACCTAGATAGTCCAAGTGCCCTTTAGGGAACCTAGATAGTCCAAGGGTCCGCTAGTAAACCTACATAGTCCATGGGCCCGCTAGTTAACCTTCATAGTGCAAGTATCAGCTACTTTACCTACATATTCCAAGTGCCCGCTAGTTAACCTACATAATCTAAATGCCCGTTGGCTAACCTAGATAGTCCAAGGGCCCGCCAGTTGACCTACATAGTCCAAGTGCCCGCTAGGTAACCTAGATAGTCCAAGTGCCCTTTAGGGATACTAGATAGTCCAAGGGCCCGATAGTAAACCTACATAGTCTATGGGCCTGCTAGTTAACCTTCATAATGCAAGTGTCTGCTACTTAACCTACATATTCCAAGTTCCCGCTAGTTAACCTACATAATCTAAGTGCCCGTTGGCTAACCTAGATAGTCCAAAGACCCGCTAGTTGACCTATATAGTCAAAGTGCCAGCCAAGTAACTTAGATAGTACAAGTGCCCGCTAGGGAACCTAGATAGTCCAAGTGCCTGTTAGCTAACCTAGGTAGTCCAAGTGGCGGCTAGGTAACCTACACAATCCAAGTGCCCGTTCGTTAACCTAGATAATCCAAATGGCCACTAGGTAACCTAGACAGTCGAAGTGCCGGCTAGTTAACCTACATAGTCCAAGTACCCGATAGGGAACCTACATAATCCAAGTGCCTACTAGGCAACCTACATAGTCCAAGTGCCCGTTAGTTAACCTAGATAGTCAAAGTGCCTGCTAGGTAGCCTAGATAGTCCAAGTGCCCGCTTGGTAACCTACATAGTCCAAGTGCCCGCTAGGTAACATAAATAGTCCAAATGCCTGCTAGGGAAACTACATAGTCCAAGTGCCCGCTAGTTAACCTAGATAGTCCAAGTGCCTGCTAGGTAACCTAGATAGTCCAAGTACCCGCTAGGTCACCTAGATAGTCCAAGTGCCCGCTCTGGGACCTACATAGACCAAGTGACTGCTAGGGAACCTACATAGTCCAATTGCCCGCTCTGGAACATACATAGTCCAAGTGAGCGCTAGGGAATCTACATAGACCAAGGGCCCACTAGTTAATATAGATAGTCCAAGTGCCGCTAGTTAATTTACATAGTCCAAGGGCCCGCTAGTTAACCTACATAATCCAAGTACCCGCTAGTTAACCTAGATCGTCCAAGTGCCCACTATGTAACCTACATAGTCCAAGGGCCCACTAGTTAACCTACATAGTCCAAGGGCCCGCTAGTTAAACTACATCGTCCAAGTGCCCGCGAGGTAACCTAGACATTTCAAATGACCACTAGGTTACCTACATAGTCCAAGTGCCCTTTCATTAACCTACATAGTCCAAGTGCCCGCTAGGTAACCAATATAGTCCAAATGCCCAATAGGGGCCCTAATAGTCCAAATGTCCGCTAGTTAACCTAGATAGTCCATGTGCCCGCTAGTTAACCTAGTTGGATCAAGTGCCCGCTAGGGAACGTATCTAGTCCAAGTACCCGCTAGGAAACCGACATAGTCCAAGTGCCCGCTAGTTAATGTACATAGTCTACGTGCCCGCTAGGTAACGTACATAGGCCACGGGCCTGCTAGGTAACGTACATAGTCAAAGTGCCTGCTAGGTAACCTAGATAGTCCAAGTGCCCATTAGTTAACCTACATAGTCCAGGTTACCCCTAGGTAACCTAGATAGTCCAAGGGCCCGCTAGGTAACCTACATTGTCCTAGAGCCCCCTAGTTAACCTACATTCTCCAAGTGCCCGATAGGGAACCTACATAGTCCAAGTGCCCGCTAGGTAACCTACATGGGCCAAATTCCCGCTAGTTAACCTACATAGTCCAAGTGCCCGATACGGAACCTACATAATCCAAGTGCCCGCTAGGGAACCTACATAGTCCAAGTGCCCGTTAGTTAACCTAGATAGTCCAAGTGCCCGCTAGGTAACCTAGATAGTCCAACAGGCCGGTAGGTAACCTACATACTCCAAGTACCCGCTAGGTAACGTAGATAGTTCAAGTGCCAGCTAGGTAACCTTGATAGTCCAAGTGTGCGCTAGGTAACCTACAAAGTCTAAGTGCCCGCTAGATTATCTATATAGTCCAAATGCCCGCTAGGCAATCTACATAGTCCAAGGGCCCGCTAGTTAATGTAGATAGTCCAAGTGCCGCTAGTTCATCTACATAGTTCAAGGGCCCTCTAGTTAACCTACATAATCCAAGTACCCGCTAGTTAACCTAGATTGTCCAATGTCCGCTAATTAACCTACATAGTACAAGTGCCCGCTGGGGGACCTAGATAGTCCAAGTGCCCGCTCTGGGACCTACATAGACCAAGTGACTGCTAGGGAACCTACATAGTCCAATTGCCCGCTCTGGAACATACATAGTCCAAGTGAGCGCTAGGGAATCTACATAGACCAAGGGCCCACTAGTTAATGTAGATAGTCCAAGTGCCGCTAGTTAATCTACATAGTCCAAGGGCCCGCTAGTTAACCTACATAATCCAAGTACCCGCTAGTTAACCTAGATCGTCCAAGTGCCCACTATGTAACCTACATAGTCCAAGGGCCCGCTAGTTAACCTACATAGTCCAAGGGCCCGCTAGTTAAACTACATCGTCCAAGTGCCCGCGAGGTAACCTAGACATTTCAAATGACCACTAGGTTACCTACATAGTCCAAGTGCCCTTTCATTAACCTACATAGTCCAAGTGCCCGCTAGGTAACCAATATAGTCCAAATGCCCAATAGGGGCCCTAATAGTCCAAATGTCCGCTAGTTAACCTAGATAGTCCATGTGCCCGCTAGTTAACCTAGTTGGACCAAGTGCCCGCTAGGGAACGTATCTAGTCCAAGTACCCGCTAGGAAACCGACATAGTCCAAGTGCCCGCTAGTTAATGTACATAGTCTACGTGCCCGCTAGGTAACGTACATAGTCCACGGGCCTGCTAGGTAACGTACATAGTCAAAGTGCCTGCTAGGTAACCTAGATAGTCCAAGTGCCCATTAGTTAACCTACATAGTCCAGGTTACCCCTAGGTAACCTAGATAGTCCAAGGGCCCGCTAGGTAACCTACATGGGCCAAATTCCCGCTAGTTAACCTACATAGTCCAAGTGCCCGATACGGAACCTACATAATCCAAGTGCCCGCTAGGGAACCTACATAGTCCAAGTGCCCGTTAGTTAACCTAGATAGTCCAAGTGCCCGCTAGGTAACCTAGATAGTCCAACAGGCCGGTAGGTAACCTACATACTCCAAGTACCCGCTAGGTAACGTAGATAGTTCAAGTGCCAGCTAGGTAACCTTGATAGTCCAAGTGTGCGCTAGGTAACCTACAAAGTCTAAGTGCCCGCTAGATTATCTATATAGTCCAAATGCCCGCTAGGGAATCTACATAGTCCAAGGGCCCGCTAGTTAACGTAGATAGTGCAAGTGCCGCTAGTTAATCTACATAGTCCAAGGGCCCGCTAGTTAACCTACATAGTCCAAGTACCCACTAGTTAACCTAGATCGTCCAAGTGCCCGCTAGGTAACCTACATAGTCCAAGGGCCCGCTAGTTAACCTACATAGTCCAAGGGCCCGCTAGGTAACCTACAAAGTCTAAGTGCCCGCTAGTTTATCTATATAGTCCAAATGCCCCCTAGGGAACCTACATAGTCCAAGTGCCCGCTAGGTAACCTAGATAATCCAAGTGCCCGCTAGTTAACCTATATAGTCCTAGTGCCCGCTAGTTAACCTAGATCGTCCAAGTGCCCACTAGTTAACCAACATAGTCAATGGCCCCGCTAGTTAACCTACATAGTGCAAGAGCCCGCTAGTTAACCTAGATCGTGCAAGTGTCCCCTAGTTACCCTACATAGTCCAAGTGCCAGTTAGCTAACCTAGATAGTCAAAGGGCCCGCTAGTTGACCTACATAGTCTAAGTGCCCGCTGGGTAACCTAGATAATCCAAGTGCCCGCTAGGGAACCTTCATAGTCCAAGTGCAAGCTAGGTAACCTAGATAGTCCAAGTGCCCGCTAGTTAACCTAGATAGTCTTATTGCCCGTTAGTTAACCTAGAGTGTCCAAGTGCCCACTAGGGGATGTACTTAGTCCAAGTGCCCGTAAGCTAACCTAGATAGTCCAAGTGCCCGCTATTTAACAGTGATCATTCAAGTGCCCGCTAGTTAACCTAAATAGTCCAAGTGCACGCTAGTTAACCTAGATAGTCCAAGTGCCCTCTAGTTAACCTAGATCGTCCAAGTGCCCGCTAGTTAACCTAGATAGTCCAAGTGCCCGCTAGGTAACCTAAGTAGTCCAAATGGCCGATAGGGATCCTACATAGTCCAAGTGCCCGCTAGGTAACCTACATAGTCCAAGTGCCCGTTCGTTAACCTAGATAGTACAAGTGCCCGCTAGGTAACCTAGACTGTTCAAGTGCCTGCTAGGTTACCTACATAGTCCAAGTGCCCGTTCGTTAACCTAGATAGTCCATGGGCCCGCTAGTGAACCTACATAGTCCAAGGGCTCACTTGTTAACTTTGATAGTCCAAGTGCCCGCTAGTTAACCTAGATAGTCCAAGTGCCCGCTAAGGAAACTACATAGTCCAAGTGCACGCTAGTTAACCTAGATAGTCCAAGTGCCCGCTAGTTAACCTAGATAGTCCAAGTGCCTGCTAGGTAACCTACATAGTGCAAGTGGCCACTAGTTAACCTACATATTCCAAGTGCCCGCTAGTTAACATAGATAGTCCATGTGCCCGCTAGGGAACGTACATAGTCCAAGTGCCCGCTAGGTAACCTAGATAGTGCAAGTGCCCGCTAGTTAACGTAGATAGTTGAAGTACCCGCTAGGTAACCTACATCGTCCAAGGGCCCCCTAGTTAGCCTACATAGTCCAAGTGCCCGCTAGGTAACCTAGATAGTCCAAGTCCCCGTTCGGTAACCTAGATAGTCCAAGTGCCCTTTAGGGAACCTAGAGAGTCCAAGGGCCCGCTAGTAAACCTACATAGTCCATGGGCCCGCTAGTTAACCTACATAGTGCAAGTGTCTGCTAGTTAACCTACATATTCCAAGTGCCCGCTATTTAACCTACATAATCTAAGTGCCAGCTAGGTAACCTAGATAGTACAAGTGCCCGCTAGGGAATCTCGATAGTCCAAGTGCGTGTTAGCTAACCTAGATAGTCTAAGTTGCGGCTAGGTAACCTACATAGTCCAAGAGCCCGTTCGTTAACCTAGATAATCCAAGTGCCCGCTAGGTAACCTAGACAGTCCAACTGCCCGCTAGTTAACCTACATAGTCCAAGTGCCCGATAGGGAACCTACATAATCCAAGTGCCCAATCGGCAACCTACATACTCCAAGTGCCCGTTAGTTAACCTAGATAGTCAAAGTGCCTGCTAGGTAACCTAGATAGTCCAAGTGCCCGCTAGGTAACCTACATAGTCCAAGTTCCCTATGGTAACCTAAATAGTCCAAATGCCCGCTAGGAAAACTACATAGTCCAAGTGCCTGCTAGTTAACCTAGATAGTCCAAGTGCCTGCTAGTAAACCTACATAATCCATGGGCCCGCTAGTTAACCTACATAGTGCAAGGGCCCGCTAGTTAACCTAGATCGTGCAAGTGTCCGCTAGTTTGCCTATATAGTCCAAGTGCCCGCTAAGGAACCTACATAGTCCAAGTGCAAGCTAGTTAACCTATATAGTCCAAGTGCCCGCTGGTTAACCTAGATAGTCCAAGTGCCTGCTAGGTAACCTACATAGTGTAAGTGTCCGCTAGTTAACCTACATATTCAAGTGCTCGCTAGTTAACCAAGATAGTTCAAGTACCCGCTAGGTAACCTAGATAGTCCAAGGGCCCCGTAGTTAGCCTACATAGTCCACGTGCCCGCTAGGTCACCTAGATAGTCCAGTGACTTTTCGGTGACCTAGATAGTCCAAGTGCCCTTTAGGGAACCAATATAGTCGAAGGGCCCGCAAGTAAACCTACATAGTCCAAGGGCCTGCTAGTTAACCTACATATTCCAAGTGCCCGCTAGTTAACCTACATAATCTAAGTGCCCGTTAGCTAACCTAGATAGTCCAAGGGCCCGCTAGTTGACCTACATAGTCAAAGTGTCAGCTAGGTATCCTAGATAGTACAAGTGCCCGCTAGGTAACCTAGATAGTCCAAGTGCCCGTTAGTTAACCTAGATAGTCCAAGTGCCCACTAGGGGACGTACTTAGTCCATGTGCCCATTAGTTAGGCTAGATAGTCCAAGTGCCCGCTAGATAACATTGATCATCCACGTGCCCGCTAGTTAACCTAGATAGTCCAAGGGCCCTCTAGTTAACCTAGATCATCCAAGTGCCCGCTAGTTAACCTACATAGTCCAAAGGCCCGCTAGTTAACCTACATAGTCCAAGGTCAGCTAGTTAACCTAGATAGTCCAAGTGCTCGCTATTTAACCTACATAGTCCAAGTGCCCAATAGTTGACCTAGATCGTCCAAGTGCCCGCTAGTTAACCTAGATAGTCCAAGTGCCCGCTATGTAACCTAAGTAGTCCAAATGGCCGATAGGGATCCTACATAGTCCAAGTGCCTGCTAGGTATCCTAGATAGTCCAAGTGCCCACTAGTTAACCTACATAGTCCAGGTTCCCCCTAGGTATCCTAGATAGTCCAAGGGCCCGCTAGGTAACCTACATAGTCCAAGTGCCCGCTAGTTAACCTACATAGTCCAAATGCCCGCTAGTTAACCTACATAGTCCAAATGCCCGCTAGTTAACCTACATAGTCAAAGTGCCCGATAGGGAACCTCCATAATCCAAGTGCCCGCTAGGGAACCTACATAGTCCAAGTGCCCGTTAGGTAACCTAGATAGTCCAAATGCCCGCTAGGGAACCCACATAGTCCAAGTGCCCGCTATGGAACCTAAATAGTCCAAGGGCCCGCTAGGGTACCCACATAGTCCAAGTGCTCGCAAGGGAACCTACATAGTCCAAGCGCCCGCTAGGGAACCTACATAGTCCATGTGCCCGTTAGTTAACCTAGATAGTCCCAGTGCCCGCTTGGTAACTTAGATAGTCCAACAGCCCGCTAGGTAACCTACATACTCCAAGAACCCACTATAGCGTAGATAGTCCAAGTGCCCGCTAGGTAACCTAAGTAGTCCAAATGGCCGATAGGGATCCTACATAGTCCAAGTGCCCGCTAGGTAACCTACATAGTCCAAGTGCCCGTTCGTTAACCTAGATAGTACAAGTGCCCGCTAGGTAACCTAGACTGTTCAAGTGCCTGCTAGGTTACCTACATAGTCCATGTGCCCGTTAGTTAACCTAGATAGTCCCAGTGCCCGCTTGGTAACTTAGATAGTCCAACACCCGCTAGGTAACCTACATACTCCAAGAACCCACTATAGCGTAGATAGTTCAAGTGCCAGCTAGGCAACCTAGATAGTTCTTGTGCCCGTTACCTAACCTAGATAGTCCAATTGCCCGCTATGCGACATGCATAGTCCAAGTGCCCGTTTTTTAACCTAGAAGTCCAATGCCCGCTAGGTAACCTAGACTCTCCAAGGGCCCGCTGGGTTGCCTACATAGTCCAAATGCCCGTTCGGTAACCTAGATAGTGCAAGTGCCCGGTAGTTAACCTACATAGTCCAAGTGCCCGCAAGGTAACCTAGATACTCCAAGGGCCCGCTAGTTAACCTACATAGTCCAAGGGCCCGGTAGTTAACTTATATAGTTCAAGTGTCCGTAGGGAACATACAGAGTCCAAGTGCCCGCTAGAGAACCTACATAGTCCATGTGCCCGCTAGGCAATCTACATAGTCCAAGGGCCCGCTAGTTAATGTAGATAGTCCAAGTGCCGCTAGTTCATCTACATAGTTCAAGGGCCCGCTAGTTAACCTACATAATCCAAGTACCCGCTAGTTAACCTAGATTGTCCAATGTCCGCTAATTAACCTACATAGTACAAGTGCCCGCTGGGGGACCTAGATAGTCCAAGTGCCCGCTCTGGGACCTACATAGACCAAGTGACTGCTAGGGAACCTACATAGTCCAATTGCCCGCTCTGGAACATACATAGTCCAAGTGAGCGCTAGGGAATCTACATAGACCAAGGGCCCACTAGTTAATGTAGATAGTCCAAGTGCCGCTAGTTAATCTACATAGTCCAAGGGCCCGCTAGTTAACCTACATAATCCAAGTACCCGCTAGTTAACCTAGATCGTCCAAGTGCCCACTATGTAACCTACATAGTCCAAGGGCCCGCTAGTTAACCTACATAGTCCAAGGGCCCGCTAGTTAAACTACATCGTCCAAGTGCCCGCGAGGTAACCTAGACATTTCAAATGACCACTAGGTTACCTACATAGTCCAAGTGCCCTTTCATTAACCTACATAGTCCAAGTGCCCGCTAGGTAACCAATATAGTCCAAATGCCCAATAGGGGCCCTAATAGTCCAAATGTCCGCTAGTTAACCTAGATAGTCCATGTGCCCGCTAGTTAACCTAGTTGGACCAAGTGCCCGCTAGGGAACGTATCTAGTCCAAGTACCCGCTAGGAAACCGACATAGTCCAAATGCCCGCTAGTTAATGTACATAGTCTACGTGCCCGCTAGGTAACGTACATAGTCCACGGGCCTGCTAGGTAACGTACATAGTCAAAGTGCCTGCTAGGTAACCTAGATAGTCCAAGTGCCCATTAGTTAACCTACATAGTCCAGGTTACCCCTAGGTAACCTAGATAGTCCAAGGGCCCGCTAGGTAACCTACATTGTCCTAGAGCCCCCTAGTTAACCTACATTCTCCAAGTGCCCGATAGGGAACCTACATAGTCCAAGTGCCCGCTAGGGAACCTACATAGTCCATGTGCCCGTTAGTTAACCTAGATAGTCCCAGTGCCCGCTTGGTAACTTAGATAGTCCAACAGCCCGCTAGGTAACCTACATACTCCAAGAACCCACTATAGCGTAGATAGTCCAAGTGCCCGCTAGGTAACCTAAGTAGTCCAAATGGCCGATAGGGATCCTACATAGTCCAAGTGCCCGCTAGGTAACCTACATAGTCCAAGTGCCCGTTCGTTAACCTAGATAGTACAAGTGCCCGCTAGGTAACCTAGACTGTTCAAGTGCCTGCTAGGTTACCTACATAGTCCATGTGCCCGTTAGTTAACCTAGATAGTCCCAGTGCCCGCTTGGTAACTTAGATAGTCCAACACCCGCTAGGTAACCTACATACTCCAAGAACCCACTATAGCGTAGATAGTTCAAGTGCCAGCTAGGCAACCTAGATAGTTCTTGTGCCCGTTACCTAACCTAGATAGTCCAATTGCCCGCTATGCGACATGCATAGTCCAAGTGCCCGTTTTTTAACCTAGAAGTCCAATGCCCGCTAGGTAACCTAGACTCTCCAAGGGCCCGCTGGGTTGCCTACATAGTCCAAATGCCCGTTCGGTAACCTAGATAGTGCAAGTGCCCGGTAGTTAACCTACATAGTCCAAGTGCCCGCAAGGTAACCTAGATACTCCAAGGGCCCGCTAGTTAACCTACATAGTCCAAGGGCCCGGTAGTTAACTTATATAGTTCAAGTGTCCGTAGGGAACATACAGAGTCCAAGTGCCCGCTAGAGAACCTACATAGTCCATGTGCCCGCTAGGCAATCTACATAGTCCAAGGGCCCGCTAGTTAATGTAGATAGTCCAAGTGCCGCTAGTTCATCTACATAGTTCAAGGGCCCGCTAGTTAACCTACATAATCCAAGTACCCGCTAGTTAACCTAGATTGTCCAATGTCCGCTAATTAACCTACATATTACAAGTGCCCGCTGGGGGACCTAGATAGTCCAAGTGCCCGCTCTGGGACCTACATAGACCAAGTGACTGCTAGGGAACCTACATAGTCCAATTGCCCGCTCTGGAACATACATAGTCCAAGTGAGCGCTAGGGAATCTACATAGACCAAGGGCCCACTAGTTAATGTAGATAGTCCAAGTGCCGCTAGTTAATCTACATAGTCCAAGGGCCCGCTAGTTAACCTACATAATCCAAGTACCCGCTAGTTAACCTAGATCGTCCAAGTGCCCACTATGTAACCTACATAGTCCAAGGGCCCGCTAGTTAACCTACATAGTCCAAGGGCCCGCTAGTTAAACTACATCGTCCAAGTGCCCGCGAGGTAACCTAGACATTTCAAATGACCACTAGGTTACCTACATAGTCCAAGTGCCCTTTCATTAACCTACATAGTCCAAGTGCCCGCTAGGTAACCAATATAGTCCAAATGCCCAATAGGGGCCCTAATAGTCCAAATGTCCGCTAGTTAACCTAGATAGTCCATGTGCCCGCTAGTTAACCTAGTTGGACCAAGTGCCCCCTAGGGAACGTATCTAGTCCAAGTACCCGCTAGGAAACCGACATAGTCCAAGTGCCCGCTAGTTAATGTACATAGTCTACGTGCCCGCTAGGTAACGTACATAGTCCACGGGCCTGCTAGGTAACGTACATAGTCAAAGTGCCTGCTAGGTAACCTAGATAGTCCAAGTGCCCATTAGTTAACCTACATAGTCCAGGTTACCCCTAGGTAACCTAGATAGTCCAAGGGCCCGCTAGGTAACCTACATTGTCCTAGAGCCCCCTAGTTAACCTACATTCTCCAAGTGCCCGATAGGGAACCTACATAGTCCAAGTGCCCGCTAGGTAACCTACACGGGCCAAATTCCCGCTAGTTAACCTACATAGTCCAAGTGCCCGATACGGAACCTACATAATCCAAGTGCCCGCTAGGGAACCTACATAGTCCAAGTGCCCGTTAGTTAACCTAGATAGTCCAAGTGCCCGCTAAGTAACCTAGATAGTCCAACAGGCCGGTAGGTAACCTACATACTCCAAGTACCCGCTAGGTAACGTAGATAGTTCAAGTGCCAGCTAGGTAACCTTGATAGTCCAAGTGTGCGCTAGGTAACCTACAAAGTCTAAGTGCCCGCTAGATTATCTATATAGTCCAAATGCCCGCTAGGGAATCTACATAGTCCAAGGGCCCGCTAGTTAACGTAGATAGTGCAAGTGCCGCTAGTTAATCTACATAGTCCAAGGGCCCGCTAGTTAACCTACATAGTCCAAGTACCCACTAGTTAACCTAGATCGTCCAAGTGCCCGCTAGGTAACCTACATAGTCCAAAGGCCCGCTAGTTAACCTACATAGTCCAAGGGCCCGCTAGGTAACCTACAAAGTCTAAGTGCCCGCTAGTTTATCTATATAGTCCAAATGCCCCCTAGGGAACCTACATAGTCCAAGTGCCCGCTAGGTAACCTAGATAATCCAAGTGCCCGCTAGTTAACCTATATAGTCTTAGTGCCCGCTAGTTAACCTAGATCGTCCAAGTGCCCACTAGTTAACCAACATAGTCAATGGCCCCGCTAGTTAACCTACATAGTGCAAGAGCCCGCTAGTTAACCTAGATCGTGCAAGTGTCCCCTAGTTAACCTACATAGTCCAAGTGCCAGTTAGCTAACCTAGATAGTCAAAGGGCCCGCTAGTTGACCTACATAGTCTAAGTGCCCGCTGGGTAACCTAGATAATCCAAGTGCCCGCTAGGGAACCTTCATAGTCCAAGTGCAAGCTAGGTAACCTAGATAGTCCAAGTGCCCGCTAGTTAACCTAGATAGTCTTATTGCCCGTTAGTTAACCTAGAGTGTCCAAGTGCCCACTAGGGGATGTACTTAGTCCAAGTGCCCGTAAGCTAACCTAGATAGTCCAAGTGCCCGCTATTTAACAGTGATCATTCAAGTGCCCGCTAGTTAACCTAAATAGTCCAAGTGCACGCTAGTTAACCTAGATAGTCCAAGTGCCCTCTAGTTAACCTAGATCGTCCAAGTGCCCGCTAGTTAACCTAGATAGTCCAAGTGCCCGCTAGGTAACCTAAGTAGTCCAAATGGCCGATAGGGATCCTACATAGTCCAAGTGCCCGCTAGGTAACCTACATAGTCCAAGTGCCCGCTAAGGAAACTACATAGTCCAAGTGCACGCTAGTTAACCTAGATAGTCCAAGTGCCCGCTAGTTAACCTAGATAGTCCAAGTGCCTGCTAGGTAACCTACATAGTGCAAGTGGCCACTAGTTAACCTACATATTCCAAGTGCCCGCTAGTTAACATAGATAGTCCATGTGCCCGCTAGGGAACGTACATAGTCCAAGTGCCCGCTAGGTAACCTAGATAGTGCAAGTGCCCGCTAGTTAACGTAGATAGTTGAAGTACCCGCTAGGTAACCTACATCGTCCAAGGGCCCCCTAGTTAGCCTACATAGTCCAAGTGCCCGCTAGGTAACCTAGATAGTCCAAGTCCCCGTTCGGTAACCTAGATAGTCCAAGTGCCCTTTAGGGAACCTAGAGAGTCCAAGGGCCCGCTAGTAAACCTACATAGTCCATGGGCCCGCTAGTTAACCTACATAGTGCAAGTGTCTGCTAGTTAACCTACATATTCCAAGTGCCCGCTATTTAACCTACATAATCTAAGTGCCAGCTAGGTAACCTAGATAGTACAAGTGCCCGCTAGGGAATCTCGATAGTCCAAGTGCGTGTTAGCTAACCTAGATAGTCTAAGTTGCGGCTAGGTAACCTACATAGTCCAAGTGCCCGTTCGTTAACCTAGATAATCCAAGTGCCCGCTAGGTAACCTAGACAGTCCAACTGCCCGCTAGTTAACCTACATAGTCCAAGTGCCCGATAGGGAACCTACATAATCCAAGTGCCCAATCGGCAACCTACATACTCCAAGTGCCCGTTAGTTAACCTAGATAGTCAAAGTGCCTGCTAGGTAACCTAGATAGTCCAAGTGCCCGCTAGGTAACCTACATAGTCCAAGTTCCCTATGGTAACCTAAATAGTCCAAATGCCCGCTAGGAAAACTACATAGTCCAAGTGCCTGCTAGTTAACCTAGATAGTCCAAGTGCCTGCTAGTAAACCTACATAATCCATGGGCCCGCTAGTTAACCTACATAGTGCAAGGGCCCGCTAGTTAACCTAGATCGTGCAAGTGTCCGCTAGTTTGCCTATATAGTCCAAGTGCCCGCTAAGGAACCTACATAGTCCAAGTGCAAGCTAGTTAACCTATATAGTCCAAGTGCCCGCTGGTTAACCTAGATAGTCCAAGTGCCTGCTAGGTAACCTACATAGTGTAAGTGTCCGCTAGTTAACCTACATATTCAAGTGCTCGCTAGTTAACCAAGATAGTTCAAGTACCCGCTAGGTAACCTAGATAGTCCAAGGGCCCCGTAGTTAGCCTACATAGTCCACGTGCCCGCTAGGTCACCTAGATAGTCCAGTGACTTTTCGGTGACCTAGATAGTCCAAGTGCCCTTTAGGGAACCAATATAGTCGAAGGGCCCGCAAGTAAACCTACATAGTCCAAGGGCCTGCTAGTTAACCTACATATTCCAAGTGCCCGCTAGTTAACCTACATAATCTAAGTGCCCGTTAGCTAACCTAGATAGTCCAAGGGCCCGCAAGTTGACCTACATAGTCAAAGTGTCAGCTAGGTATCCTAGATAGTACAAGTGCCCGCTAGGTAACCTAGATAGTCCAAGTGCCCGTTAGTTAACCTAGATAGTCCAAGTGCCCACTAGGGGACGTACTTAGTCCATGTGCCCATTAGTTAGGCTAGATAGTCCAAGTGCCCGCTAGATAACATTGATCATCCACGTGCCCGCTAGTTAACCTAGATAGTCCAAGTGCCCTCTAGTTAACTTAGATCATCCAAGTGCCCGCTAGTTAACCTACATAGTCCAAAGGCCCGCTAGTTAACCTACATAGTCCAAGGTCAGCTAGTTAACCTAGATAGTCCAAGTGCTCGCTATTTAACCTACATAGTCCAAGTGCCCAATAGTTGACCTAGATCGTCCAAATGCCCGCTAGTTAACCTAGATAGTCCAAGTGCCCGCTATGTAACCTAAGTAGTCCAAATGGCCGATAGGGATCCTACATAGTCCAAGTGCCTGCTAGGTATCCTAGATAGTCCAAGTGCCCACTAGTTAACCTACATAGTCCAGGTTCCCCCTAGGTATCCTAGATAGTCCAAGGGCCCGCTAGGTAACCTACATAGTCCAAGTGCCCGCTAGTTAACCTACATAGTCCAAGTGCCCGTTCGTTAACCTAGATAGTACAAGTGCCCGCTAGGTAACCTAGACTGTTCAAGTGCCTGCTAGGTTACCTACATAGTCCAAGTGCCCGTTCGTTAACCTAGATAGTCCATGGGCCCGCTAGTTAACCTACATAGTCCAAGGGCTCACTTGTTAACTTTGATAGTCCAAGTGCCCGCTAGTTAACCTAGATAGTCCAAGTGCCCGCTAAGGAAACTACATAGTCCAAGTGCACGCTAGTTAACCTAGATAGTCCAAGTGCCCGCTAGTTAACCTAGATAGTCCAAGTGCCTGCTAGGTAACCTACATAGTGCAAGTGGCCACTAGTTAACCTACATATTCCAAGTGCCCGCTAGTTAACATAGATAGTCCATGTGCCCGCAAGGGAACGTACATAGTCCAAGTGCCCGCTAGGTAACCTAGATAGTGCAAGTGCCCGCTAGTTAACGTAGATAGTTGAAGTACCCGCTAGGTAACCTACATCGTCCAAGGGCCCCCTAGTTAGCCTACATAGTCCAAGTGCCCGCTAGGTAACCTAGATAGTCCAAGTCCCCGTTCGGTAACCTAGATAGTCCAAGTGCCCTTTAGGGAACCTAGAGAGTCCAAGGGCCCGCTAGTAAACCTACATAGTCCATGGGCCCGCTAGTTAACCTACATAGTGCAAGTGTCTGCTAGTTAACCTACATATTCCAAGTGCCCGCTATTTAACCTACATAATCTAAGTGCCAGCTAGGTAACCTAGATAGTACAAGTGCCCGCTAGGGAATCTGGATAGTCCAAGTGCGTGTTAGCTAACCTAGATAGTCTAAGTTGCGGCTAGGTAACCTACATAGTCCAAGTGCCCGTTCGTTAACCTAGATAATCCAAGTGCCCGCTAGGTAACCTAGACAGTCCAACTGCCCGCTAGTTAACCTACATAGTCCAAGTGCCCGATAGGGAACCTACATAATCCAAGTGCCCAATCGGCAACCTACATACTCCAAGTGCCCGTTAGTTAACCTAGATAGTCAAAGTGCCTGCTAGGTAACCTAGATAGTCCAAGTGCCCGCTAGGTAACCTACATAGTCCAAGTTCCCTATGGTAACCTAAATAGTCCAAATGCCCGCTAGGAAAACTACATAGTCCAAGTGCCTGCTAGTTAACCTAGATAGTCCAAGTGCCTGCTAGTAAACCTACATAATCCATGGGCCCGCTAGTTAACCTACATAGTGCAAGGGCCCGCTAGTTAACCCAGATCGTGCAAGTGTCCGCTAGTTTGCCTATATAGTCCAAGTGCCCGCTAAGGAACCTACATAGTCCAAGTGCAAGCTAGTTAACCTATATAGTCCAAGTGCCCGCTGGTTAACCTAGATAGTCCAAGTGCCTGCTAGGTAACCTACATAGTGTAAGTGTCCGCTAGTTAACCTACATATTCAAGTGCTCGCTAGTTAACCAAGATAGTTCAAGTACCCGCTAGGTAACCTAGATAGTCCAAGGGCCCCGTAGTTAGCCTACATAGTCCACGTGCCCGCTCGGTCACCTAGATAGTCCAGTGACTTTTCGGTGACCTAGATAGTCCAAGTGCCCTTTAGGGAACCAATATAGTCGAAGGGCCCGCAAGTAAACCTACATAGTCCAAGGGCCTGCTAGTTAACCTACATATTCCAAGTGCCCGCTAGTTAACCTACATAATCTAAGTGCCCGTTAGCTAACCTAGATAGTCCAAGGGCCCGCAAGTTGACCTACATAGTCAAAGTGTCAGCTAGGTATCCTAGATAGTACAAGTGCCCGCTAGGTAACCTAGATAGTCCAAGTGCCCGTTAGTTAACCTAGATAGTCCAAGTGCCCACTAGGGGACGTACTTAGTCCATGTGCCCATTAGTTAGGCTAGATAGTCCAAGTGCCCGCTAGATAACATTGATCATCCACGTGCCCGCTAGTTAACCTAGATAGTCCAAGTGCCCTCTAGTTAACCTAGATCATCCAAGTGCCCGCTAGTTAACCTACATAGTCCAAAGGCCCGCTAGTTAACCTACATAGTCCAAGGTCAGCTAGTTAACCTAGATAGTCCAAGTGCTCGCTATTTAACCTACATAGTCCAAGTGCCCAATAGTTGACCTAGATCGTCCAAATGCCCGCTAGTTAACCTAGATAGTCCAAGTGCCCGCTATGTAACCTAAGTAGTCCAAATGGCCGATAGGGATCCTACATAGTCCAAGTGCCTGCTAGGTATCCTAGATAGTCCAAGTGCCCACTAGTTAACCTACATAGTCCAGGTTCCCCCTAGGTATCCTAGATAGTCCAAGGGCCCGCTAGGTAACCTACATAGTCCAAGTGCCCGCTAGTTAACCTACATAGTCCAAATGCCCGCTAGTTAACATACATAGTCCAAATGCCCGCTAGTTAACCTACATAGTCAAAGTGCCCGATAGGGAACCTCCATAATCCAAGTGCCCGCTAGGGAACCTACATAGTCCAAGTGCCCGTTAGGTAACCTAGATAGTCCAAATGCCCGCTAGGGAACCCACATAGTCCAAGTGCCCGCTAGGGAACCTAAATAGTCCAAGGGCCCGCTAGGGTACCCACATAGTCCAAGTGCTCGCAAGGGAACCTACATAGTCCAAGCGCCCGCTAGGGAACCTACATAGTCCATGTGCCCGTTAGTTAACCTAGATAGTCCCAGTGCCCGCTTGGTAACTTAGATAGTCCAACAGCCCGCTAGGTAACCTACATACTCCAAGAACCCACTATAGCGTAGATAGTCCAAGTGCCCGCTAGGTAACCTAAGTAGTCCAAATGGCCGATAGGGATCCTACATAGTCCAAGTGCCCGCTAGGTAACCTACATAGTCCAAGTGCCCGTTCGTTAACCTAGATAGTACAAGTGCCCGCTAGGTAACCTAGACTGTTCAAGTGCCTGCTAGGTTACCTACATAGTCCATGTGCCCGTTAGTTAACCTAGATAGTCCCAGTGCCCGCTTGGTAACTTAGATAGTCCAACACCCGCTAGGTAACCTACATACTCCAAGAACCCACTATAGCGTAGATAGTTCAAGTGCCAGCTAGGCAACCTAGATAGTTCTTGTGCCCGTTACCTAACCTAGATAGTCCAATTGCCCGCTATGCGACATGCATAGTCCAAGTGCCCGTTTTTTAACCTAGAAGTCCAATGCCCGCTAGGTAACCTAGACTCTCCAAGGGCCCGCTGGGTTGCCTACATAGTCCAAATGCCCGTTCGGTAACCTAGATAGTGCAAGTGCCCGGTAGTTAACCTACATAGTCCAAGTGCCCGCAAGGTAACCTAGATACTCCAAGGGCCCGCTAGTTAACCTACATAGTCCAAGGGCCCGGTAGTTAACTTATATAGTTCAAGTGTCCGTAGGGAACATACAGAGTCCAGGTGCCCGCTAGAGAACCTACATAGTCCATGTGCCCGCTAGGCAATCTACATAGTCCAAGGGCCCGCTAGTTAATGTAGATAGTCCAAGTGCCGCTAGTTCATCTACATAGTTCAAGGGCCCGCTAGTTAACCTACATAATCCAAGTACCCGCTAGTTAACCTAGATTGTCCAATGTCCGCTAATTAACCTACATATTACAAGTGCCCGCTGGGGGACCTAGATAGTCCAAGTGCCCGCTCTGGGACCTACATAGACCAAGTGACTGCTAGGGAACCTACATAGTCCAATTGCCCGCTCTGGAACATACATAGTCCAAGTGAGCGCTAGGGAATCTACATAGACCAAGGGCCCACTAGTTAATGTAGATAGTCCAAGTGCCGCTAGTTAATCTACATAGTCCAAGGGCCCGCTAGTTAACCTACATAATCCAAGTACCCGCTAGTTAACCTAGATCGTCCAAGTGCCCACTATGTAACCTACATAGTCCAAGGGCCCGCTAGTTAACCTACATAGTCCAAGGGCCCGCTAGTTAAACTACATCGTCCAAGTGCCCGCGAGGTAACCTAGACATTTCAAATGACCACTAGGTTACCTACATAGTCCAAGTGCCCTTTCATTAACCTACATAGTCCAAGTGCCCGCTAGGTAACCAATATAGTCCAAATGCCCAATAGGGGCCCTAATAGTCCAAATGTCCGCTAGTTAACCTAGATAGTCCATGTGCCCGCTAGTTAACCTAGTTGGACCAAGTGCCCGCTAGGGAACGTATCTAGTCCAAGTACCCGCTAGGAAACCGACATAGTCCAAGTGCCCGCTAGTTAATGTACATAGTCTACGTGCCCGCTAGGTAACGTACATAGTCCACGGGCCTGCTAGGTAACGTACATAGTCAAAGTGCCTGCTAGGTAACCTAGATAGTCCAAGTGCCCATTAGTTAACCTACATAGTCCAGGTTACCCCTAGGTAACCTAGATAGTCCAAGGGCCCGCTAGGTAACCTACATTGTCCTAGAGCCCCCTAGTTAACCTACATTCTCCAAGTGCCCGATAGGGAACCTACATAGTCCAAGTGCCCGCTAGGGAACCTACATAGTCCATGTGCCCGTTAGTTAACCTAGATAGTCCCAGTGCCCGCTTGGTAACTTAGATAGTCCAACAGCCCGCTAGGTAACCTACATACTCCAAGAACCCACTATAGCGTAGATAGTCCAAGTGCCCGCTAGGTAACCTAAGTAGGCCAAATGGCCGATAGGGATCCTACATAGTCCAAGTGCCCGCTAGGTAACCTACATAGTCCAAGTGCCCGTTCGTTAACCTAGATAGTACAAGTGCCCGCTAGGTAACCTAGACTGTTCAAGTGCCTGCTAGGTTACCTACATAGTCCATGTGCCCGTTAGTTAACCTAGATAGTCCCAGTGCCCGCTTGGTAACTTAGATAGTCCAACACCCACTAGGTAACCTACATACTCCAAGAACCCACTATAGCGTAGATAGTTCAAGTGCCAGCTAGGCAACCTAGATAGTTCTTGTGCCCGTTACCTAACCTAGATAGTCCGATTGCCCGCTATGCGACATGCATAGTCCAAGTGCCCGTTTTTTAACCTAGAAGTCCAATGCCCGCTAGGTAACCTAGACTCTCCAAGGGCCCGCTGGGTTGCCTACATAGTCCAAATGCCCGTTCGGTAACCTAGATAGTGCAAGTGCCCGGTAGTTAACCTACATAGTCCAAGTGCCCGCAAGGTAACCTAGATACTCCAAGGGCCCGCTAGTTAACCTACATAGTCCAAGGGCCCGGTAGTTAACTTATATAGTTCAAGTGTCCGTAGGGAACATACAGAGTCCAAGTGCCCGCTAGAGAACCTACATAGTCCATGTGCCCGCTAGGCAATCTACATAGTCCAAGGGCCCGCTAGTTAATGTAGATAGTCCAAGTGCCGCTAGTTCATCTACATAGTTCAAGGGCCCGCTAATTAACCTACATAATCCAAGTACCCGCTAGTTAACCTAGATTGTCCAATGTCCGCTAATTAACCTACATAGTACAAGTGCCCGCTGGGGGACCTAGATAGTCCAAGTGCCCGCTCTGGGACCTACATAGACCAATGACTGCTAGGGAACCTACATAGTCCAATTGCCCGCTCTGGAACATACATAGTCCAAGTGAGCGCTAGGGAATCTACATAGACCAAGGGCCCACTAGTTAATGTAGATAGTCCAAGTGCCGCTAGTTAATCTACATAGTCCAAGGGCCCGCTAGTTAACCTACATAATCCAAGTACCCGCTAGTTAACCTAGATCGTCCAAGTGCCCACTATGTAACCTACATAGTCCAAGGGCCCGCTAGTTAACCTACATAGTCCAAGGGCCCGCTAGTTAAACTACATCGTCCAAGTGCCCGCGAGGTAACCTAGACATTTCAAATGACCACTAGGTTACCTACATAGTCCAAGTGCCCTTTCATTAACCTACATAGTCCAAGTGCCCGCTAGGTAACCAATATAGTCCAAATGCCCAATAGGGGCCCTAATAGTCCAAATGTCCGCTAGTTAACCTAGATAGTCCATGTGCCCGCTAGTTAACCTAGTTGGACCAAGTGCCCGCTAGGGAACGTATCTAGTCCAAGTACCCGCTAGGAAACCGACATAGTCCAAGTGCCCGCTAGTTAATGTACATAGTCTACGTGCCCGCTAGGTAACGTACATAGACCACGGGCCTGCTAGGTAACGTACATAGTCAAAGTGCCTGCTAGGTAACCTAGATAGTCCAAGTGCCCATTAGTTAACCTACATAGTCCAGGTTACCCCTAGGTAACCTAGATAGTCCAAGGGCCCGCTAGGTAACCTACATTATCCTAGAGCCCCCTAGTTAACCTACATTCTCCAAGTGCCCGATAGGGAACCTACATAGTCCAAGTGCCCGCTAGGTAACCTACACGGGCCAAATTCCCGCTAGTTAACCTACATAGTCCAAGTGCCCGATACGGAACCTACATAATCCAAGTGCCCGCTAGGGAACCTACATAGTCCAAGTGCCCGTTAGTTAACCTAGATAGTCCAAGTGCCCGCTAGGTAACCTAGATAGTCCAACAGGCCGGTAGGTAACCTACATACTCCAAGTACCCGCTAGGTAACGTAGATAGTTCAAGTGCCAGCTAGGTAACCTTGATAGTCCAAGTGTGCGCTAGGTAACCTACAAAGTCTAAGTGCCCGCTAGATTATCTATATAGTCCAAATGCCCGCTAGGGAATCTACATAGTCCAAGGGCCCGCTAGTTAACGTAGATAGTGCAAGTGCCGCTAGTTAATCTACATAGTCCAAGGGCCCGCTAGTTAACCTACATAGTCCAAGTACCCACTAGTTAACCTAGATCGTCCAAGTGCCCGCTAGGTAACCTACATAGTCCAAGGGCCCGCTAGTTAACCTACATAGTCCAAGGGCCCGCTAGGTAACCTACAAAGTCTAAGTGCCCGCTAGTTTATCTATATAGTCCAAATGCCCCCTAGGGAACCTACATAGTCCAAGTGCCCGCTAGGTAACCTAGATAATCCAAGTGCCCGCTAGTTAACCTATATAGTCCTAGTGCCCGCTAGTTAACCTAGATCGTCCAAGTGCCCACTAGTTAACCAACATAGTCAATGGCCCCGCTAGTTAACCTACATAGTGCAAGAGCCCGCTAGTTAACCTAGATCGTGCAAGTGTCCCCTAGTTAACCTACATAGTCCAAGTGCCAGTTAGCTAACCTAGATAGTCAAAGGGCCCGCTAGTTGACCTACATAGTCTAAGTGCCCGCTGGGTAACCTAGATAATCCAAGTGCAGCTAGGGAACCTTCATAGTCCAAGTGCAAGCTAGGTAACCTAGATAGTCCAAGTGCCCGCTAGTTAACCTAGATAGTCTTATTGCCCGTTAGTTAACCTAGAGTGTCCAAGTGCCCACTAGGGGATGTACTTAGTCCAAGTGCCCGTAAGCTAACCTAGATAGTCCAAGTGCCCGCTATTTAACAGTGATCATTCAAGTGCCCGCTAGTTAACCTAAATAGTCCAAGTGCACGCTAGTTAACCTAGATAGTCCAAGTGCCCTCTAGTTAACCTAGATCGTCCAAGTGCCCGCTAGTTAACCTAGATAGTCCAAGTGCCCGCTAGGTAACCTAAGTAGTCCAAATGGCCGATAGGGATCCTACATAGTCCAAGTGCCCGCTAGGTAACCTACATAGTCCAAGTGCCCGTTCGTTAACCTAGATAGTACAAGTGCCCGCTAGGTAACCTAGACTGTTCAAGTGCCTGCTAGGTTACCTACATAGTCCAAGTGCCCGTTCGTTAACCTAGATAGTCCATGGGCCCGCTAGTTAACCTACATAGTCCAAGGGCTCACTTGTTAACTTTGATAGTCCAAGTGCCCGCTAGTTAACCTAGATAGTCCAAGTGCCCGCTAAGGAAACTACATAGTCCAAGTGCACGCTAGTTAACCTAGATAGTCCAAGTGCCCGCTAGTTAACCTAGATAGTCCAAGTGCCTGCTCGGTAACATACATAGTGCAAGTGGCCACTAGTTAACCTACATATTCCAAGTGCCCGCTAGTTAACATAGATAGTCCATGTGCCCGCTAGGGAACGTACATAGTCCAAGTGCCCGCTAGGTAACCTAGATAGTGCAAGTGCCCGCTAGTTAACGTAGATAGTTGAAGTACCCGCTAGGTAACCTACATCGTCCAAGGGCCCCCTAGTTAGCCTACATAGTCCAAGTGCCCGCTAGGTAACCTAGATAGTCCAAGTCCCCGTTCGGTAACCTAGATAGTCCAAGTGCCCTTTAGGGAACCTAGAGAGTCCAAGGGCCCGCTAGTAAACCTACATAGTCCATGGGCCCGCTAGTTAACCTACATAGTGCAAGTGTCTGCTAGTTAACCTACATATTCCAAGTGCCCGCTATTTAACCTACATAATCTAAGTGCCAGCTAAGTAACCTAGATAGTACAAGTGCCCGCTAGGGAATCTCGATAGTCCAAGTGCGTGTTAGCTAACCTAGATAGTCTAAGTTGCGGCTAGGTAACCTACATAGTCCAAGTGCCCGTTCGTTAACCTAGATAATCCAAGTGCCCGCTAGGTAACCTAGACAGTCCAACTGCCCGCTAGTTAACCTACATAGTCCAAGTGCCCGATAGGGAACCTACATAATCCAAGTGCCCAATCGGCAACCTACATACTCCAAGTGCCCGTTAGTTAACCTAGATAGTCAAAGTGCCTGCTAGGTAACCTAGATAGTCCAAGTGCCCGCTAGGTAACCTACATAGTCCAAGTTCCCTATGGTAACCTAAATAGTCCAAATGCCCGCTAGGAAAACTACATAGTCCAAGTGCCTGCTAGTTAACCTAGATAGTCCAAGTGCCTGCTAGTTAACCTAGATAGTCCAAGTGCCTGCTAGTAAACCTACATAATCCATGGGCCCGCTAGTTAACCTACATAGTGCAAGGGCCCGCTAGTTAACCTAGATCGTGCAAGTGTCCGCTAGTTTGCCTATATAGTCCAAGTGCCCGCTAAGGAACCTACATAGTCCAAGTGCAAGCTAGTTAACCTATATAGTCCAAGTGCCCGCTGGTTAACCTAGATAGTCCAAGTGCCTGCTAGGTAACCTACATAGTGTAAGTGTCCGCTAGTTAACCTACATATCCAAGTGCTCGCTAGTTAACCAAGATAGTTCAAGTACCCGCTAGGTAACCTAGATAGTCCAAGGGCCCCGTAGTTAGCCTACATAGTCCACGTGCCCGCTAGGTCACCTAGATAGTCCAGTGACTTTTCGGTGACCTAGATAGTCCAAGTGCCCTTTAGGGAACCAATATAGTCGAAGGGCCCGCAAGTAAACCTACATAGTCCAAGGGCCTGCTAGTTAACCTACATATTCCAAGTGCCCGCTAGTTAACCAACATAATCTAAGTGCCCGTTAGCTAACCTAGATAGTCCAAGGGCCCGCTAGTTGACCTACATAGTCCAAGTGTCAGCTAGGTATCCTAGATAGTACAAGTGCCCGCTAGGTAACCTAGATAGTCCAAGTGCCCGTTAGTTAACTTAGATAGTCCAAGTGCCCACTAGGGGACGTACTTAGTCCATGTGCCCATTAGTTAGGCTAGATAGTCCAAGTGCCCGCTAGATAACATTGATCATCCACGTGCCCGCTAGTTAACCTAGATAGTCCAAGTGCCCTCTAGTTAACCTAGATCATCCAAGTGCCCGCTAGTGAACCTACATAGTCCAAAGGCCCGCTAGTTAACCTACATAGTCCAAGGTCAGCTAGTTAACCTAGATAGTCCAAGTGCTCGCTATTTAACCTACATAGTCCAAGTGCCCAATAGTTGACCTAGATCGTCCAAGTGCCCGCTAGTTAACCTAGATAGTCCAAGTGCCCGCTATGTAACCTAAGTAGTCCAAATGGCCGATAGGGATCCTACATAGTCCAAGTGCCCGCTAGGTAACCTAGATAGTCCAAGTGCCCGCTAGGTAACCTAGACTGTTCAAGTGCCTGCTAGGTTACCTACATAGTCCAAGTGCCCGTTCGTTAACCTAGATAGTCCAAGTGCCCGCTACGTAACCTAGATAGTCCATGGGCCCGCTAGTTAACCTACATAGTCCAAGGGCTCACTTGTTAACTTTGATAGTCCAAGTGCCCGCTAGTTAACCTAGATAGTCCAAGTGCCCGCTAAGGAAACTACATAGTCCAAGTGCACGCTAGTTAACCTAGATAGTCCAAGTGCCCGCTAGTTAACCTAGATAGTCCAAGTGCCCTCTAGTTAACCTAGATCGTCCAAGTGCCCGCTAGTTAACCTAGATAGTCCAAGTGCCCGCTAGGTAACCTAAGTAGTCCAAATGGCCGATAGGGATCCTACATAGTCCAAGTGCCCGCTAGGTAACCTACATAGTCCAAGTGCCCGTTCGTTAACCTAGATAGTACAAGTGCCCGCTAGGTAACCTAGACTGTTCAAGTGCCTGCTAGGTTACCTACATAGTCCATGTGCCCGTTAGTTAACCTAGATAGTCCCAGTGCCCGCTTGGTAACTTAGATAGTCCAACACCCGCTAGGTAACCTACATACTCCAAGAACCCACTATAGCGTAGATAGTTCAAGTGCCAGCTAGGCAACCTAGATAGTTCTTGTGCCCGTTACCTAACCTAGATAGTCCAATTGCCCGCTATGCGACATGCATAGTCCAAGTGCCCGTTTTTTAACCTAGAAGTCCAATGCCCGCTAGGTAACCTAGACTCTCCAAGGGCCCGCTGGGTTGCCTACATAGTCCAAATGCCCGTTCGGTAACCTAGATAGTGCAAGTGCCCGGTAGTTAACCTACATAGTCCAAGTGCCCGCAAGGTAACCTAGATACTCCAAGGGCCCGCTAGTTAACCTACATAGTCCAAGGGCCCGGTAGTTAACTTATATAGTTCAAGTGTCCGTAGGGAACATACAGAGTCCAGGTGCCCGCTAGAGAACCTACATAGTCCATGTGCCCGCTAGGCAATCTACATAGTCCAAGGGCCCGCTAGTTAATGTAGATAGTCCAAGTGCCGCTAGTTCATCTACATAGTTCAAGGGCCCGCTAGTTAACCTACATAATCCAAGTACCCGCTAGTTAACCTAGATTGTCCAATGTCCGCTAATTAACCTACATAGTACAAGTGCCCGCTGGGGGACCTAGATAGTCCAAGTGCCCGCTCTGGGACCTACATAGACCAAGTGACTGCTAGGGAACCTACATAGTCCAATTGCCCGCTCTGGAACATACATAGTCCAAGTGAGCGCTAGGGAATCTACATAGACCAAGGGCCCACTAGTTAATGTAGATAGTCCAAGTGCCGCTAGTTAATCTACATAGTCCAAGGGCCCGCTAGTTAACCTACATAATCCAAGTACCCGCTAGTTAACCTAGATCGTCCAAGTGCCCACTATGTAACCTACATAGTCCAAGGGCCCGCTAGTTAACCTACATAGTCCAAGGGCCCGCTAGTTAAACTACATCGTCCAAGTGCCCGCGAGGTAACCTAGACATTTCAAATGACCACTAGGTTACCTACATAGTCCAAGTGCCCTTTCATTAACCTACATAGTCCAAGTGCCCGCTAGGTAACCAATATAGTCCAAATGCCCAATAGGGGCCCTAATAGTCCAAATGTCCGCTAGTTAACCTAGATAGTCCATGTGCCCGCTAGTTAACCTAGTTGGACCAAGTGCCCGCTAGGGAACGTATCTAGTCCAAGTACCCGCTAGGAAACCGACATAGTCCAAGTGCCCGCTAGTTAATGTACATAGTCTACGTGCCCGCTAGGTAACGTACATAGTCCACGGGCCTGCTAGGTAACGTACATAGTCAAAGTGCCTGCTAGGTAACCTAGATAGTCCAAGTGCCCATTAGTTAACCTACATAGTCCAGGTTACCCCTAGGTAACCTAGATAGTCCAAGGGCCCGCTAGGTAACCTACATTGTCCTAGAGCCCCCTAGTTAACCTACATTCTCCAAGTACCCGATAGGGAACCTACATAGTCCAAGTGCCCGCTAGGTAACCTACACGGGCCAAATTCCCGCTAGTTAACCTACATAGTCCAAGTGCCCGATACGGAACCTACATAATCCAAGTGCCCGCTAGGGAACCTATATAGTCCAAGTGCCCGTTAGTTAACCTAGATAGTCCAAGTGCCCGCTAGGTAACCTAGATAGTCCAACAGGCCGGTAGGTAACCTACATACTCCAAGTACCCGCTAGGTAACGTAGATAGTTCAAGTGCCAGCTAGGTAACCTTGATAGTCCAAGTGTGCGCTAGGTAACCTACAAAGTCTAAGTGCCCGCTAGATTATCTATATAGTCCAAATGCCCGCTAGGGAATCTACATAGTCCAAGGGCCCGCTAGTTAACGTAGATAGTGCAAGTGCCGCTAGTTAATCTACATAGTCCAAGGGCCCGCTAGTTAACCTACATAGTCCAAGTACCCACTAGTTAACCTAGATCGTCCAAGTGCCCGCTAGGTAACCTACATAGTCCAAGGGCCCGCTAGTTAACCTACATAGTCCAAGGGCCCGCTAGGTAACCTACAAAGTCTAAGTGCCCGCTAGTTTATCTATATAGTCCAAATGCCCCCTAGGGAACCTACATAGTCCAAGTGCCCGCTAGGTAACCTAGATAATCCAAGTGCCCGCTAGTTAACCTATATAGTCCTAGTGCCCGCTAGTTAACCTAGATCGTCCAAGTGCCCACTAGTTAACCAACATAGTCAATGGCCCCGCTAGTTAACCTACATAGTGCAAGAGCCCGCTAGTTAACCTAGATCGTGCAAGTGTCCCCTAGTTAACCTACATAGTCCAAGTGCCAGTTAGCTAACCTAGATAGTCAAAGGGCCCGCTAGTTGACCTACATAGTCTAAGTGCCCGCTGGGTAACCTAGATAATCCAAGTGCCCGCTAGGGAACCTTCATAGTCCAAGTGCAAGCTAGGTAACCTAGATAGTCCAAGTGCCCGCTAGTTAACCTAGATAGTCTTATTGCCCGTTAGTTAACCTAGAGTGTCCAAGTGCCCACTAGGGGATGTACTTAGTCCAAGTGCCCGTAAGCTAACCTAGATAGTCCAAGTGCCCGCTATTTAACAGTGATCATTCAAGTGCCCGCTAGTTAACCTAAATAGTCCAAGTGCACGCTAGTTAACCTAGATAGTCCAAGTGCCCTCTAGTTAACCTAGATCGTCCAAGTGCCCGCTACGTAACCTAGATAGTCCATGGGCCCGCTAGTTAACCTACATAGTCCAAGGGCTCACTTGTTAACTTTGATAGTCCAAGTGCCCGCTAGTTAACCTAGATAGTCCAAGTGCCCGCTAGTTAACCTAGATAGTCCAAGTGCCCTCTAGTTAACCTAGATCGTCCAAGTGCCCGCTAGTTAACCTAGATAGTCCAAGTGCCCGCTAGGTAACCTAAGTAGTCCAAATGGCCGATAGGGATCCTACATAGTCCAAGTGCCCGCTAGGTAACCTACATAGTCCAAGTGCCCGTTCGTTAACCTAGATAGTACAAGTGCCCGCTAGGTAACCTAGACTGTTCAAGTGCCTGCTAGGTTACCTACATAGTCCATGTGCCCGTTAGTTAACCTAGATAGTCCCAGTGCCCGCTTGGTAACTTAGATAGTCCAACACCCGCTAGGTAACCTACATACTCCAAGAACCCACTATAGCGTAGATAGTTCAAGTGCCAGCTAGGCAACCTAGATAGTTCTTGTGCCCGTTACCTAACCTAGATAGTCCAATTGCCCGCTATGCGACATGCATAGTCCAAGTGCCCGTTTTTTAACCTAGAAGTCCAATGCCCGCTAGGTAACCTAGACTCTCCAAGGGCCCGCTGGGTTGCCTACATAGTCCAAATGCCCGTTCGGTAACCTAGATAGTGCAAGTGCCCGGTAGTTAACCTACATAGTCCAAGTGCCCGCAAGGTAACCTAGTTACTCCAAGGGCCCGCTAGTTAACCTACATAGTCCAAGGGCCCGGTAGTTAACTTATATAGTTCAAGTGTCCGTAGGGAACATACAGAGTCCAGGTGCCCGCTAGAGAACCTACATAGTCCATGTGCCCGCTAGGCAATCTACATAGTCCAAGGGCCCGCTAGTTAATGTAGATAGTCCAAGTGCCGCTAGTTCATCTACATAGTTCAAGGGCCCGCTAGTTAACCTACATAATCCAAGTACCCGCTAGTTAACCTAGATTGTCCAATGTCCGCTAATTAACCTACATATTACAAGTGCCCGCTGGGGGACCTAGATAGTCCAAGTGCCCGCTCTGGGACCTACATAGACCAAGTGACTGCTAGGGAACCTACATAGTCCAATTGCCCGCTCTGGAACATACATAGTCCAAGTGAGCGCTAGGGAATCTACATAGACCAAGGGCCCACTAGTTAATGTAGATAGTCCAAGTGCCGCTAGTTAATCTACATAGTCCAAGGGCCCGCTAGTTAACCTACATAATCCAAGTACCCGCTAGTTAACCTAGATCGTCCAAGTGCCCACTATGTAACCTACATAGTCCAAGGGCCCGCTAGTTAACCTACATAGTCCAAGGGCCCGCTAGTTAAACTACATCGTCCAAGTGCCCGCGAGGTAACCTAGACATTTCAAATGACCACTAGGTTACCTACATAGTCCAAGTGCCCTTTCATTAACCTACATAGTCCAAGTGCCCGCTAGGTAACCAATATAGTCCAAATGCCCAATAGGGGCCCTAATAGTCCAAATGTCCGCTAGTTAACCTAGATAGTCCATGTGCCCGCTAGTTAACCTAGTTGGACCAAGTGCCCGCTAGGGAACGTATCTAGTCCAAGTACCCGCTAGGAAACCGACATAGTCCAAGTGCCCGCTAGTTAATGTACATAGTCTACGTGCCCGCTAGGTAACGTACATAGTCCACGGGCCTGCTAGGTAACGTACATAGTCAAAGTGCCTGCTAGGTAACCTAGATAGTCCAAGTGCCCATTAGTTAACCTACATAGTCCAGGTTACCCCTAGGTAACCTAGATAGTCCAAGGGCCCGCTAGGTAACCTACATTGTCCTAGAGCCCCCTAGTTAACCTACATTCTCCAAGTGCCCGATAGGGAACCTACATAGTCCAAGTGCCCGCTAGGTAACCTACACGGGCCAAATTCCCGCTAGTTAACCTACATAGTCCAAGTGCCCGATACGGAACCTACATAATCCAAGTGCCCGCTAGGGAACCTATATAGTCCAAGTGCCCGTTAGTTAACCTAGATAGTCCAAGTGCCCGCTAGGTAACCTAGATAGTCCAACAGGCCGGTAGGTAACCTACATACTCCAAGTACCCGCTAGGTAACGTAGATAGTTCAAGTGCCAGCTAGGTAACCTTGATAGTCCAAGTGTGCGCTAGGTAACCTACAAAGTCTAAGTGCCCGCTAGATTATCTATATAGTCCAAATGCCCGCTAGGGAATCTACATAGTCCAAGGGCCCGCTAGTTAACGTAGATAGTGCAAGTGCCGCTAGTTAATCTACATAGTCCAAGGGCCCGCTAGTTAACCTACATAGTCCAAGTACCCACTAGTTAACCTAGATCGTCCAAGTGCCCGCTAGGTAACCTACATAGTCCAAGGGCCCGCTAGTTAACCTACATAGTCCAAGGGCCCGCTAGGTAACCTACAAAGTCTAAGTGCCCGCTAGTTTATCTATATAGTCCAAATGCCCCCTAGGGAACCTACATAGTCCAAGTGCCCGCTAGGTAACCTAGATAATCCAAGTGCCCGCTAGTTAACCTATATAGTCCTAGTGCCCGCTAGTTAACCTAGATCGTCCAAGTGCCCACTAGTTAACCAACATAGTCAATGGCCCCGCTAGTTAACCTACATAGTGCAAGAGCCCGCTAGTTAACCTAGATCGTGCAAGTGTCCCCTAGTTAACCTACATAGTCCAAGTGCCAGTTAGCTAACCTAGATAGTCAAAGGGCCCGCTAGTTGACCTACATAGTCTAAGTGCCCGCTGGGTAACCTAGATAATCCAAGTGCCCGCTAGGGAACCTTCATAGTCCAAGTGCAAGCTAGGTAACCTAGATAGTCCAAGTGCCCGCTAGTTAACCTAGATAGTCTTATTGCCCGTTAGTTAACCTAGAGTGTCCAAGTGCCCACTAGGGGATGTACTTAGTCCAAGTGCCCGTAAGCTAACCTAGATAGTCCAAGTGCCCGCTATTTAACAGTGATCATTCAAGTGCCCGCTAGTTAACCTAAATAGTCCAAGTGCACGCTAGTTAACCTAGATAGTCCAAGTGCCCTCTAGTTAACCTAGATCGTCCAAGTGCCCGCTAGTTAACCTAGATAGTCCAAGTGCCCGCTAGGTAACCTAAGTAGTCCAAATGGCCGATAGGGATCCTACATAGTCCAAGTGCCCGCTAGGTAACCTACATAGTCCAAGTGCCCGTTCGTTAACCTAGATAGTACAAGTGCCCGCTAGGTAACCTAGACTGTTCAAGTGCCTGCTAGGTTACCTACATAGTCCAAGTGCCCGTTCGTTAACCTAGATAGTCCATGGGCCCGCTAGTTAACCTACATAGTCCAAGGGCTCACTTGTTAACTTTGATAGTCCAAGTGCCCGCTAGTTAACCTAGATAGTCCAAGTGCCCGCTAAGGAAACTACATAGTCCAAGTGCACGCTAGTTAACCTAGATAGTCCAAGTGCCCGCTAGTTAACCTAGATAGTCCAAGTGCCTGCTAGGTAACCTACATAGTGCAAGTGGCCACTAGTTAACCTACATATTCCAAGTGCCCGCTAGTTAACATAGATAGTCCATGTGCCCGCTAGGGAACGTACATAGTCCAAGTGCCCGCTAGGTAACCTAGATAGTGCAAGTGCCCGCTAGTTAACGTAGATAGTTGAAGTACCCGCTAGGTAACCTACATCGTCCAAGGGCCCCCTAGTTAGCCTACATAGTCCAAGTGCCCGCTAGGTAACCTAGATAGTCCAAGTCCCCGTTCGGTAACCTAGATAGTCCAAGTGCCCTTTAGGGAACCTAGAGAGTCCAAGGGCCCGCTAGTAAACCTACATAGTCCATGGGCCCGCTAGTTAACCTACATAGTGCAAGTGTCTGCTAGTTAACCTACATATTCCAAGTGCCAGCTATTTAACCTACATAATCTAAGTGCCAGCTAGGTAACCTAGATAGTACAAGTGCCCGCTAGGGAATCTCGATAGTCCAAGTGCGTGTTAGCTAACCTAGATAGTCTAAGTTGCGGCTAGGTAACCTACATAGTCCAAGTGCCCGTTCGTTAACCTAGATAATCCAAGTGCCCGCTAGGTAACCTAGACAGTCCAACTGCCCGCTAGTTAACCTACATAGTCCAAGTGCCCGATAGGGAACCTACATAATCCAAGTGCCCAATCGGCAACCTACATACTCCAAGTGCCCGTTAGTTAACCTAGATAGTCAAAGTGCCTGCTAGGTAACCTAGATAGTACAAGTGCCCGCTAGGTAACCTACATAGTCCAAGTTCCCTATGGTAACCTAAATAGTCCAAATGCCCGCTAGGAAAACTACATAGTCCAAGTGCCTGATAGTTAACCTAGATAGTCCAAGTGCCTGCTAGTAAACCTACATAATCCATGGGCCCGCTAGTTAACCTACATAGTGCAAGGGCCCGCTAGTTAACCTAGATCGTGCAAGTGTCCGCTAGTTTGCCTATATAGTCCAAGTGCCCGCTAAGGAACCTACATAGTCCAAGTGCAAGCTAGTTAACCTATATAGTCCAAGTGCCCGCTGGTTAACCTAGATAGTCCAAGTGCCTGCTAGGTAACCTACATAGTGTAAGTGTCCGCTAGTTAACCTACATATCCAAGTGCTCGCTAGTTAACCAAGATAGTTCAAGTGCTCGCTATTTAACCTACATAGTACAAGTGCCCAATAGTTGACCTAGATAGTCCAAGTGCCCGCTAGCTAACCTACATAGTCCAAGTGCCCGCTAGGTAACCTAAGTAGTCCAAATATCCGATAGGGATCCTACATAGTCCAAATGCCCGCTAGGTAACCTACATTGTCCAAGTGCAGTTCGTTAACCTAGATAGTCCAAGTGCCCGATAGATAACCTAGACTGTCCAAGTGCCCGCTAAGTTACCTACATAGTCCAAGTGCCCGCTAGGTAACCTATATAGTCCAAGTGCCTGCTAGGAAACCTACATAGTCCAAGTGCCCGCTAGGTAACCTATATAGTCCAAGTGCCCGCTAGGTAACCTAGATAGTCCAATGGCCTGCTAGTTAACCTACATAGTCCAAGGGATCACTTGTTCACTTTGATAGTCCAAGTGCCCGCTAGATAACCTAGATCGTCCAAGTGCCCACTAGTTAACCTAGATTGTCCAAGTGCACGCTAGTTAACCTACATAGTCCAAGGGCCCACTAGTTAACCTAGATAGTCCAAGTGTCCTCTAGTTAACCTACATAGTCCAAGTGCCTGCTAGTTAACCTATATACCAAGTGCCCGCTACGTAACCTAGATATTCCAAGGGCACGCAAGTTAACCTATATCGTCCAAGTGCCCGCTAGGCAACCTAGATAGTCCAAGTGTCCGCTAAGGAACCTACATAGTCCAAGTGCACGCTAGTTAACATATATACCAAGTGCCCGCTACGTAACCTAGATATTCCAAGGGCACGCAAGTTAACCTATATCATCCAAGTGCCCGCTAGGCAACCTAGATAGTCCAAGTGTCCGCTAAGGAACCTACATAGTCCAAGTGCACGCTAGTTATCCTAGATAGTCCAAGTGCCCGCTAGTTAACCTAGATAGTCTGAGTGCCTGCCAGGTAACCTACATAGTGCAAGTGTTCACTAGTTAACCTACATATTCCAAGTGCCCGCTAGTTAACATATATTGTCCAAGTGCCCGCTAGAGAACGTACATAGTCCAAGTGCCCGCTAGGTAACCTAGATACTGCAAGTGCCCGCTAGTTAACCTAGATAGTTCAAGTACCCGCTAGGTAACCTAGATCGTCCAAGGGCCCCCAAGTTAGCCTACATAGTCCAAATGCCCGCTAGGTAACGTAGATATTCCCAGTTCCCGTTCTGTAACCTAGATAGTCCAAGTGCCCCCTAGGGAAACTAGATAGTCCAAAAGCCCGTAGTAAACCTACATAGTTTATGGGCCCGCTAGTTAACCTTCATAGTGCAAGTGTCTGCTACTTTACCTACATATTCCAAGTGCCCGCTAGTTAACCTACATAATCTAAGTGCCCGTTGGTTAACCTAGATAGTCCAAGGGCCCGCTAGTTGACCTACATAGTCCAAGTGCCCGCTAGTTAAACTAGATAGTCCACGTGCCTGCTAGGTAACCTACATAGTGCAAGTGTCCGCTAGTTAACATACATATTCCAAGTGCCCACTAGTTAACATAGATAGTCCAAGTGCCCTCTAGGGAACGTACATAGTCCAAGTGCCCGCTAGGTAACCTAGATAGTTCAAGTACCCGTTAGGTAACCTAGATAATCAAATGGCCCCCTAGTTAGCCTACATAGTCCAAGTGCCCGCTAGGTAACCTAGATAGTCCTCGTGCCCTTTAGGGAACCTAGATAGTCCAAGTGCCCTTTAGGGAACCTAGATAGTCCAAGGGCCCGCAAGTAAACCTACATAGTCCATGGGCCCGCTAGTTAACCTACATATTCCAAGTTCCTGCTAGTTAACCTACATAATCTAAATGCCCGTTGGCTAACCTAGATAGTCCAAGTGCCCGCTAGTTGACCTACATAGTCAAAGTGCCAGCTAGGTAACTTAGGTAGTAAAAGTGCCCGCTAGGGAGCCTAGATAGTCCAAGTGCCTGTTAGCTAACCTAGATAGTCCAAGCGGCGGCTAGGTAAGCTACATAGTCCAAGTGCCCGTTCGTTAACCGAGATAATCCAAGTGCCCACTAGGTAACCTAGACAGTCCAAGTGCCCGCTAGTTAACCTACAAAGTCCAAGTGCCCTATAGGGAACCTACATGATGCAAGTGCCCGCTAGGCAACCTACATTGTCCAAGTGCCCGTTTGATAACCTAGATAGTCAAAGTGCCTTCTAGGTAACCTAGATAGTCCAAGTGCCCGCTAGGTAACCAACATAGTCCAAGTGCCCGCTAGGTAACCTAAATAGTCCAAATGCCCGCTAGGGAAACTACATAGTCCAAGTGCCCGCTAGTTAACCTAGATATTCCAAGTGCCTGCTAGTAAACCTACACAATCCATGGGCCCGCTAGTTAACCTAAAGAGTGCAAGGGCCCGCTAGTTAACCTACATCGTCCAAGGGCCCGCTAGTTAACCTAGATAGTCCAAGTGCCCGCTAGTTAACCCACATAGTCTAAGTGCCCGCTAGGTAACCTAGACAGTTTAAGTGACCACTAGGATACCTATATAGTCCAAGTGCCCGTTCGTTAACCTACATAGTCCACGTGCCCGCTAGGGGCCCTAATATTCCAAATGCCCGCTAGTTAACCTAGATAGTCCAAGTGCTCGCTAGGTAAACTAGAGTCCAAGAGCTCGCTAGTTAACCAAAATAATCCAAGTGCCCGCTATGCAACCTAGATAGTCAATGTGCCCATTAGGTAACCTAGATAGTCAAAGTGCCCGCTAGGTAACTTACATTGTCCAAGTTCCGGCTAGGTAACCTAGATACTCAAAGTGCCCGTTACCTAACCTAGATAGTCCAAGTGCCCGTAAGCAACCTACATAGTCCAAGTACCCGTTCGTTAACCTAGAAGTTCAAGTGCCCGCTAGGTAACCTAGACAGTCCAAGTGCCCGCTAGGTTACCTGCATATTCCAAGTGCCCGTTCGTTAACCTAGATAGTCCAAGTGCCCACTAGGTAACCTACATAGTCCAAGTGCCCGCTAGGTAACCTATATAGTCCAAGTGCCCGCTAGGTAACCTAGAGAGTCCAAGGGCCCGCAAGTTAACCTACATAGTCCAAGGGCTCACTTGTTAACTTTGATAGTCCAAGACCCCGCTAGTTAACCTAGATCGTCCAAGTGCCCGCTAGTTAACCTAGATGGTCCTAGTGCCCGTTAGTTAACCTAGAGCGTCCAAGTGCCCACTAGGGGACGTACTTAGTCCAAGTGCCCGTTAGCTAACCTAGATAGTCCAAGTGCACGCTAGTTAACCTAGATAGTCCAAGTGCCCTCTAGTTACCCTAGATCGTCAAAGTGCCCGCTAAGAAACCTAGACATCCAATTGCCCGTTAAGTAACCTAGATAGTCCAAGTGCCCGATAGGTAACCTACATAGTCCAAGTTCCCGCTAGGTAACCTACATAGTCCAAGTTCCCGCTAGGTAACCTAGATAGTCCAAGTGCCCGCTATGCAACATACATAGTCCAAGTGCCCGTTCGTTAACCTAGAAGTCCTAGTGTCCGCTATGCAACATACATAGTCCAAGTGCCTGCTAGGTTACCTACATAGTCCAAGTGCCCGCTAGTTAACCTACATAGTCCAAGTGCCCGGTAGTTAACTTAAATAGTTCAAGTGTCCATAGGGAACATACATAGTCCAAGTGCCCGCTAGGGAACATACATAGTCCAAGTCCCCACTAGGGAATCTACGTAGTCCAAGGGCCCGCTAGTTAATGTAGATAATCCAAGTACCCGCTAGTTAACCTAGATCGTCCAAGTGTCCGCTAGTTAACCTACATAGTACAAGTACCCGCTAGGGAATCTAGTTAGTCCAAGTGCCCACTCTGGAACCTACATAGTCCAAGAGCCTGCTAGGGAACCTACATAGTCCAAGTGCACGCGCTGGAACATACCTAGTCCAAGTGCCCGCTAGGGAATCTACATAGTCCAAGGGCCCGCTAGTTAACGTAGATAGTCCAAATGCCGCTAGTAAATCTACATTGTCGAAGGGCCCGCTAGTTAACCTACATAGTCCAAGTACCCGCTAGGTAATCTACATAGTCCAAGGGCCCGCTAGTTAACCTACATAGTCCAAGTGCCCGCTAGGTAACCTACATAGTCCAAGGTCCCACTAGTTAACCTAGATAGTCCAAGTGTCCTCTAGTTAACCTACATAGTCGAAGTGCCCGCTAGTTAACCTATATACCAAGTGCCCGCTAGGTAACCTAGATATTCCAAGGGCACGCTAGTTAACCTATATCGTCCAAGTGCCCTCTAGGGAATCTAGATAGTCCAAGTGACCGCTAAGGAACCTACATAGTCCAAGTGCACGCTAGTTATCCTAGATAGTCCAAGTGCCCGCTAGTTAACCTAGATAGTCTAAGTGCCTGCTAGGTAACCTACATAGTGCAAGTGTCCGCTAGTTAACCTACATATTCCAAGTGCCCGCTAGTTAACATAGATAGTCCAAGTGCCTGCTAGAGAACGTACATAGTCAAAGTGCCCGCTAGGTAACCTAGATACTGCAAGTGCCCGCTAGTTAACCTAGATAGTTCAAGTACCCGCTAGGTAACCTAGATCGTCCAAGGTCCCCCTAGTTAGCCTACATAGTCCAAGTGCCCGCTAGGTAACGTAGATAGTCCCAGTGCCCGTTCGGTAACCTAGATAGTCCAAGTGCCCTTTAGGGAATCTAGATAGTCCAAGGGCCCGCTAGTAAACCTACATAGTCCATGGGCCCGCTAGTTAACCTTCATAGTGCAAGTGTCCGCTACTTTACCTACATATTCCAAGTGCCCGCTAGTTAACCTACATAATCTAAGTGCCCGTTGGCTAACCTAGATAGTCCAAGGGCCCGCTAGTTGACCTACATAGTCAAAGTGCCAGCTAGGTAACCTAGGTAGTACAAGTGCCCGCTAGGGAACCTAGATAGTCCAAGTGCATATTAGCTAACCTAGATAGTCCAAGTGGCGGCTAGGTAACCTACATAATCCAAGTGCCCGTTCGTTAACGTAGATAATCCAAGTGCCCGTTCGTTAACCGAGATAATCCAAGTGCCCACTAGGTAACCTAGACAGTCCAAGTGCCCGCTAGTTAACCTACAAAGTCCAAGTGCCCTATAGGGAACCTACATGATCCAAGTGCCCGCTAGGCAACCTACATCGTCCAAAGGCCCGCTAGTGAACCTAGATAGTCCAAGTGCCCGTTCGTTAACCTACATAGTCCAAGTGCCCGCTAGGTAACCAATATAGTCCAAATGCCCGCTAGGGGCCCTAATATTCCAAATGCCCGCTAGTTAACCTAGATAGTCCAAGTGCTCGCTAGGTAACCTAGAGTCCAAGTGCTCGCTAGTTAACCTAAATAATCCAAGTGCCCGCTATGCAACCTAGATAGTCAAAGTGCCCATTAGGTAACCTAGATAGTCCAAGTGCCTGCTAAGTAACTTACATTGTCCAAGTTCCGACTAGGTAACCTAGATACTCAAAGTGCCCGTTACCTAACCTAGATAGTCCAAGTGCCCGTAAGCAACCTATATAGCCCAAGTGCCTGTTCATTAACCTAGAAGTTCAAGTGCCAGCTAGGTAACCTAGACAGTCCAAGTGCCCGCTAGGTTACCTGCATATTCCAAGTGCCCGTTTGTTAACCTAGATAGTCCAAGTGCCCACTAGGTAACCTACATAGTCCAAGTGCCCGCTAGGTAACCTATATAGTCCAAGTGCCCGCTAGCTAACCTAGATAGTCCAAGTGCCCGCTAGTTAACCTAGATCGTCCAAGTGCCCGCTAGTTAACCTAGATAGTCCTAGTGCCCGTTAGTTAACCTAGAGTGTCCAAGTGCCCACTAGGGGACGTACTTAGTCCAAGTGCTCGTGAGCTAACCTAGATAGTCCAAGTGCCCGCTAGTTAACATTGATCATCCAAGTGCCCGCTAGTTAACCTAGATAGTCCAAGTGCACGCTTGTTAACCTAGATAGTCCAAGTGCCCTCTAGTTAACCTAGATCGTCAAAGTGCCCGCTAAGAACCTAGACATCCAAGTGCCAGTTAAGTAACCTAGATAGTCCAAGTGCCCGCTAGGTAACCTACATAGTCCAAGTGCCCGCTAGGTAAACTAGATATTCCAAGTGCCCGCTATGCAACATACATTGTCCAAGTGCCCGTTCGTTAACCTAGAAGTCCAAGTGCCCGCTATGCAACATACATAGTCCAAGTGCCCGCTAGGTTACCTACATAGTCCAAGTGCCCGATATATAACCTACATAGCCCAAGGGCCCGCTGGTTAACCTACATAGTCCAAGTGCCCGGTAGTTAACTTATATAGTTCAAGTGTCCATAGGGAACATACATAGTCCAAGTGCCCGCTAGGGAACATACATAGTCCAAGTCCCCGCTAGGGAATCTACATAGTCCAAGGGCCCGCTAGTTAATGTAGATAGTCCAAGTTCCGCTAGTTAATCTACATAGTTCAAGGGCCTGCTAGTTAACCTACATAGTCCAAGTACCCGCTAGTTAACCTAGATCGTCCAAGTGTCCTCTAGTTAACCTATATAGTACAAGTGCCCGCTGGGAATCTAGTTAGTCCAAGTGCCCGCTCTGGAACCTACATAGTTCAAGAGCCTGCTAGGGAACCGACATAGTCCAAGTGCCCGCGCTGGAACATTTGTAGTCCAAGTGCCCGCTAGGGAATCTACATAGTCCAAGGGCCCGCTAGTTAACGTAGATAGTCCAAGTGCCGCTAGTTAATCTACATAGTCCAAGGGCCCGCTAGTTAACTTACATAGTCCAAGTACCTGCTAGTTAACCTAGATCGTCCAAGTGCCCGCTAGGTAATCTACATAGTCCAAGGGCCTGCTAGTTAACCTACATAGTCCAAGGGCCCGCTAGTTAACCTACATCGTCCAAGGACCCGCTAGTTAACATAGATAGTCCAAGTGCCCGCTAGGTAACCTAGACAGTTCAAGTGACCACTAGGTTACCTACATTGTCCAAGAGCCCGTTCGTTAACCTACATAGTCCAAGTGCCCGCTAGGTAACCAATATAGTCCAAATGCCCGTTAGGTGCCCTAATAGTCCAAATGCCCGCTAGTTAACCTAGATAGTCCAAGTGCTCGCTAGTTAACCTAGATAGACCAAGTGCCAGCTTGGGAACCTCTCTAGTCCATGTACCCGCTAGGAAACGTACATAGTACAAGTGCCCGCTAGTAACGTACATAGTCCAAGTGCCCGCTAGGTAACGTAGATCGTCCAAGTGCCCGCTAGGGAACGTACATAGTCCAAGTGCCCGCAAGGTAACCTAGATATTCCAAGTGCCCGCTAGTTAACCTATATAGTCCAAGTGCCTGCTAGGTAACCTAGATAGTCCAAGTGCCCACTAGTTAACCTACATTGTCCAGGTTCCCCCTAGGTAACCTAGATAGTCCAAGGGTCCGCTAGGTAACCTACATAGTCCAAATGCCCGATAGGGAACCTACATAGTCCAAGTGCCCGCTAGGTATCCTACATAGTCCCAATGCCCGCTAGTTAACCTACATAGTCCAAGTGCCCGATAGGGAACCTACATAATCCAAGTGACCGCTAGGGAACCTACATAGTCCAAGTGCCCGTTAGGTAACCTAGATAGTCCTAATGCCCGCTAGGGAACCCACATAGTCCAACTGCTCGCTAGGGAACTTACATAGTCCAAGGGCCCACTAGAGAACTTACATTGTCCAAGTGCCCGTTAGGTAACCTAGATAGTCCAAATGCCCGCCAGGAAACCCACATAGTCCAAGTGCCCGCTAGGGAATTTACATAGTCCAAGGGCCTGCTAGGGAACCTACATAGTCCAAGTGCCCGTTAGTTAACCTAGATAGTCCAAGTGCCCGCTTGGTAACCTAGATAGTCCAACAGCCCGCTAGGTAACCTACATACTCCAAGAACCCGCTAGGTAACATAGATAGTTAATGTGCCAACTAGGTAACCTAGATAGTCCTAGTGCCCGCTAGGTAACCTACAAAGTCTAAGTGCCCGCTAGATTATCTATATAGTCCAAATGCCCGCTAGGGAATCTACATAGTCCAAGGGCCCGCTAGTTAATGTAGAAAGTCCAAGTGCCGCTAGATAATCTACATAGTCCAAGGGCCCGCTAGTTAACCTACATAGTCCAAGTACCCGCTAGTTAACCTAGATCGTCCAAGTGCCCGCTAGGTAACCTACATAATCCAAGGATCCGTTAGTTAACCTACATAGTCCAAGGGCCCACTAGGTAACCTACAAAGTCTAAGGGCCCGCTAGGTTATCTATATAGTCCAAATGCCCCCTAGGGAACCTACATAGTCCAAGTTTCCGCTAGGTAACCAAGATAATCCATGCCCGCTAGTTAACCTATAAAATCCAAGTGCCCACTAGTTAACCAACAGTGTCAATGGGCCCGCTAGTTAACCTACATAGTGCAAGAGCCCGCTAGTGAACATAGATCGTGCAAGTGTCCGCTAGTTAACCTACATAGTCCAAGTGCAGGTTAGCTAACCTAGATATTCCAAGGACCCGCTAGTTGATCTATATAGTCCAATAGCCCGCTAGGTAACCTAGATAATCCTAGGGCCCGCTAGGGAACCTTCATAATCCAAGTGCCAGCTAGGTAACCTAGATAGTCCAAGTGCCCGCTAGTTAACCCAGATAGTCCTATTGCCCGTTAGTTAACCTAGAGTGTCCAAGTGCCCACTAGGGGACGTACTTAGTCCAAGTGCCCGTTAGCTACCCTAGATAGTCCAAGTGCCCGCTAGTTAACAGTGATCATCCAAGTGCCCGCTAGTTAACCTAGATAGTCCAAGTACACGCTAGTTAACCTAGATAGTCCAAGTGCCCTCTAGTTAACCTACATCGTCCATTGCCTGCTAGTTAACCTAGATAGTCCATGTGCCCGCTAGGTAACCTAAGTAGTCCAAATGTCCGATAGGGATCCTACATAGTCCAAGTGCCCGCTAGGTAACCTTCATAGTCCTAGTGCCCGTTCGTTAACCTAGATATTCCAAGTGCCCTCTAGGTAACCTAGACTGTCCAAGTGCCCGCTAGGTTACCTACATAGTCCAAGTGCCCGTTCGTTAACCTAGATAGTCCAAGTGCCCGCTAGGAAACCTACATAGTCCAAGGGCCCGCTGGTAACCTAGATAATCCAAGTGTCCACGAGATAACCTAGAGTCCAAGTGCTCGCTAGCTAAACTACATAGTCCAAGTGCCCCTATGTAACCTAGATATTCAAAGTGCCCATTAGGTAACCTAGATAGTCCAAGTGCCCGCTAGGTAACTTACATTGTCCAAGTTCCGGCTAGGTAACCTAGATACTCAAAGTGCCCGTTACCTAACCTAGATAGTCCAAGTGCCCGTAAGCAAACTACATAGTCCAAGTGCCCGTTCGTTAACCTAGAAGTTCAAGTGCCCGCTAGGTAACCTAGACAGTCCATGTGCCCGCTAGGTTACCTGCATATTCCAAGTTACCGTTCATTAACCTAGATAATCCAAGTGCCCACTAGGTAACCTACATAGTCCAAGTGCCCGCTAGGTAACCTATATAATCCAAGTGCCCGCTAGGTAACCTAGATAGTCCAAGGGCCCACTAGTTAACCTAAATAGTCCAAGGGCTCACTTGTTAACTTTGATAGTCCAAGTGCCAGCTAGTTAACCTAGATCGTCCAAGTGCCTGCTAATTAACCTACATAGTCCTAGTGCCCGTTAGTTAACCTAGAGTGTCCAAGTGCCCACTAGGGGATGTACTTAGTCCAAGTGCCCGTTAGCTAACCTAGATAGTCCAAGTGCCCGCTAGTTAACATTGATCATCCAAGTGCCCGCTAGTTAACCTAGATAGTCCAAGTGCCCTCTAGTTAACCTAGATCGTCCAAGTGCCCTCTAGTTAACCTAGATCGTCAAAGTGCCCGCTAAGAAACCTAGACATCCAAGTGCCCGTTAAGTAACCTAGATAGTCCAAGTGCCCGCTAGGTAACCTACATAGTCCAAGTTCCCGCTAGGTAACCTAGATAGTCCAAGTGCCCGCTATGCAACATACATAGTCCAAGTGCCCGTTCGTTAACCTAGAAGTCCTAGTGCCCGCTATGCAACATACATAGTCCAAGTGCCCGCTAGGTTACCTACATAGTCCAAGTGCCCGCTAGGTAACCTACATAGTCCAAGGGCCCGCTAATTAACCTACATAGTCCATGTGCCCGGTAGTTAACTAACATAGTTCAAGTGTCCATAGGGAACATACATAGTCCAAGTGCCCGCTAGGGAACATACATGGTCCAAGTCCCTGCTAGGGAATCTACATAGTCCAAGGGCCCGCTAGTTAATGTAGATAGTCCAAGTTCTGCTAGTTAATCTACATAGTTCAAGGGCCCGCTAGTTAACCTACATAGTCCAAGTACCCGCTAGTTAACCTAGATCGTCCAATTGTCCGCTAGTTAACCTACATAGTACAAGTGCCCGCTAGGTAATCTAGTTAGTCCAAGTGCCCGCTCTGAAACCTACATATTCCAAGAGCCTGCTAGGGAACCTACATAGTCCATGTGCCCGCGCTGGAACATACGTAGTCCAAGTGCCCGCTAGGGAATCTACATAGTCCAAGGGCCCGCTAGTTAACGTAGATAGTCCAAGTGCCGCCTGTTAATCTACATAGTCGAAGGGCCCGCTAGTTAACCTACATAGTCCAAGTACCCGCTAGTTAACCTAGATCGTCCAAGTGCCCGCTAGGTAATCTACATAGTCCAAGGGCCCGCTAGTTAACCTACATAGTACAAGGTCCCGCTAGTTAACCTACATCGTCCAAGGACCCGCTAGTTAACCTAAATAGTCCAAGTGCCCGCTAGTTAACCTACATAGTCCAAGGGCCTACTAGTTAACCTAGATAGTCCAAGTGTCCTCTAGTTAACCTACATAGTCCAAGTGCCCGCTAGTTAACCTATATACCAAGTGCCCGCTAGGTAACCTAGATAATCCAAGGGCACGCTAGTTAACCTATATCGTCCAAGTGCCCTCTAGGCAACCTAGATAGTCCAAGTGACCGCTAAGGAACCTACATAGTCCAAGTGCACGCTAGTTATCCTAGATAGTCCAAGTGCCCGCTAGAGAACGAACATGGTCCAAGTGCCCGCTAGGTAACCTAGATACTGCAAGTGCCCGCTAGTTAACATAGATAGTTCAAGTACCCGCTAGGTAACCTAGATCGTCCAAGGGCCCCCTAGTTAGCCTACATAGTCCAAGTGCCCGCTAGGTAACCTAGATAGTCCCAGTGCCCGTTCGGTAACCTTGATAGTCCAAGTGCCCTTTAGGGAACCTAGATAGTCCAAGGGCCCGCTAGTAAACCTACATAGTCCATGGGCCCGCTAGTTAACTTTCATAGTGCAAGTGTCCGCTACTTTACCTACATATTCCAAGTGCCCGCTAGTTAACCTACATAATCTAAGTGCCCGTTGGCTAACCTAGATAGTCCAAGGGCCCGCTAGTTGACCTACACAGTCAAAGTGCCAGCTAGGTAACCTAGGTAGTACATGTGCCCGCTAGGGAACCTAGATAGTCCAAGTGCCTGTTAGCTAACCTAGATATTCCAGTGGCGGCTAAGTAACCTACATAGTCCAAGTGCCCGTTGGTTAACGTAGATAATCCAAGTGCCCGTTCGTTAACCGAGATAATCCAAGTGCCCACTAGGTAACCTAGACAGTCCCAGTGCCCGCTAGTTAACCTACAATGTCCAAGTGCCCTATAGGGACCCTACATGATCCAAGTGCCCGCTAGGCAACCTACATAGTCCAAGTGCCCGTTAGTTAACCTAGATAGTCAAAGTGCCTGCTAGGTAACCTAGATAGTCCAAGTGCCCGCTAGGTAACCAACATAGTCCAAGTGCCCGCTAGGTAACGTAAATAGTCCAAATGCCCGCTAGGGAAACTACATAGTCCAAGTGCCCACTAGTTAACCTAGATAATCCAAGTGCCTACTAGTAAACCTACATAATCCATGGGCCCGCTAGTTAGCCTAAAGAGTGCAAGGGCCCGCTAGTTAACCTACATCGTCCAAGGGCCCGCTAGGTAACCTAGACATTTCAAGTGACCACTAGGTTAAATACATAGTCCAAGTGCCCGTTCATTTACCTACATAGTCCAAGTGCCCGCTAGGTAACCAATATAGTCCAAATGCCCGCTAAGGGCCCTAATATTCCAAATGGCCGCTAGTTAACCTAGATAGTCCAAGTGCTCGCTAGGTAACCTAGAGTCCAAGTGCTCGCTAGTTAACCTAAATAATCCAAGTGCCCGCTATGCAACCTAGATAGTCAAAGTGCCCGTTAGGTAACCTAGATAGTCCAAGTGCCCGTAAGCAACCTACATAGTCCAAGTGCCCGTTCGTTAACCTAGAAGTTCAAGGGCACGCTAGGTAACCTAGACAGTCCAAGTGCCCGCTAGGTTACCTGCATATTCAGAGTGCCCGTTCGTTAACCTAGATAGTCCAAGTGCCCACTAGGTAACCTACATAGTCCAAGTGCCCGCTAGGTAACCTATATAGTCCAAGTGCCCGCTAGGTAACCTAGATAGTCCAAGGGGCCGCTTTTAACCTACAAAATCCAAGGGCTCACTTGTTAACTTTGATAGTCCAAGTGCACGCTAGTTAACCTAGATCGTCCAAGTGCCCGCTAGTTAACCTAGATAGTCCTAGTGCCCGTTAGTTAACCTAGTGTGTCCAAGTGCCCACTAGGGGACGTACTTAGTCCAAGTGCCCGTTAGCTAACCTAGATAGTCCAGGTGCCCGCTAGTTAACATTGATCATCCAAGTGCCCGCTAGTTAACCTAGATAGTCCAAGTGCACGCTAGTTAACCTAGATAGTCCAAGTGCCCTCTAGTTAACCTAGATCGTCCAAGTGCCCGCCAAGGTACAACACATCCAAGTGCCCGTTAAGTAACCTAGATAGTCCAAGTGCCCGCTAGGTAACCTACATAGTCCAAGTTCCGGCTAGGTAACCTAGATAGTCCAAGTGCCCGCTATGCAACCTACATAGTCCAAGTGCCCGTTCGTTAACCTAGAAGTCCAAGTGCCCGCTATGCAACATACATAGTCCAAGTGCCCGCTAGGTTACCTACATAGTCCAAGTGCCCGCTAGGTAACCTACATAGTCCAAGGGTCCGCTAGTTAACCTACATAGTCCAGGTGCCCGGTAGTTAACTTACATAGTTCAAGTGTCCATAGGGAACATACATAGTCCAAGTGCCCGCTAGGGAACATACATAGTCCAAGTCCCCGCTAGGGAATCTACATAGTCCAAGGGCCCGCTAGTTAATGTAGATAGTCCAAGTTCCGCTAGTTAATCTACATAGTTCAAGGGCCCGCTAGTTAACCTACATAAACCAAGTACCCGCTAGTTAACCTAGATCGTCCAAGTGTCCGCTAGTTAACCTACATAGTACAAGTGCCCGCTAGGGAATCTAGTTAGTCCAAGTGTCCGCTCTGGAACCTACATAGTCCAAGAGCCTGCTAGGGAACCTACATAGTCCAAGTGCCCGCGCTGGAACATACGTAGTCCAAGTGCCGCTAGGGAATCTACATAGTCCAAGGGCCCGCTAGTTAACGTAGATGGTCCAAGTGCCGCTAGTTAATCTACATAGTCGAAGGGCCCGCTAGTTAACCTACATTGTCCAAGTACCCGCTAGTTAACCTAGATCATCCAAGTGCCCGCTAGGTAATCTACATAGTCCAAAGGCCCGCTAGTTAACCTACATAGTCCAAGGGCCCGCTAGTTAACCTTCATCATACAAGGACCCGCTAGTTAACCTAGATAGTCCCAGTGCCCGCTAGTTAACCTACATAGTCCAAGTGCCCGCTAGTTAACCTATATATCAAGTGCCCGCGAGGTAACCTAGATATTCCAAGGGCACGACTATATCGTCCAAGTGCCCGCTAGGCAACCTAGATAATCCAAGTGCCCGCTAAGGAACTTACATAGTCCAAGTGCACGCTAGTTATTCTAGATAGTCCAAGTGCCCGCTAGTTAACCTAGATAGTCTAAGTGCCTGCTAGGTAACCTACATAGTGCAAGTGTCCGCTAGTTAACCTACATATTCCAAGTGCCCGCTAGTTAACACAGATAGTCCAAGTGCCCGCTAGAGTACGTACATAGTCCAAGTGCCCGCTAGGTAACCTAGATACTGCAAGTGCCCGCTAGTTAACCTAGATAGTTCAAGTACCCGCTAGGTAACCTAGATCATCCAAGGGCCCCCTAGTTAGCCTACATAGTTCAAGTGCCCGCTAGGTAACCTAGATAGTCCCAGTGCCCGTTTGGTAACCTTGATAGTCCAAGTGCCCTTTAGGGAACCTAGATAGTCCAAAGGCCCGCTAGTAAACCTACATAGTCCATGGGCCCGCTAGTTAACCTTCATAGTGCAAGTGTCCGCTACTTTACCTACATATTCCAAGTGCCCGCTAGTTAACCTACATAATCTAAGTGCCCGTTGGCTAACCTAGATAGTCCAAGGGCCCGCTAGTTGACCTACATAGTCAAAGTGCCAGCTAGGTAACCTAGGTAGTACAAGTGACCGCTAGGGAACCTAGATAGTCCAATGCCCGCTAGGTAACTTACATTGTCCAAGTTCCGGCTAGGTAACCTAGATACTCAAAGTGCCCTTTACCTAACCTAGATAGTCCAAGTGCCCGTAAGCAACCTACATAGTCCAAGTGCCCGTTCCTTAACCTAGAAGTTCAAGTGCCCGCTAGGTATCCTAGACAGTCCAAGTGCCCGCTAGGTTACCTGCATATTCCAAGTGCCCGTTCGTTAACCTAGATAGTCCTAGTGCCCACTAGGTAACCTACATAGTCAAGTGCCCGCTAGGTAACCTAGATAGTCCAAGGGGCTGCTAGTTAACCTACATAGTCCAAGGGCTCACTTGTTAACTTTGATAGTCCAAGTGCCCGCTAGTTAACCTAGATCGTCCAAGTGCCCGCTAGTTAACCTAGATAGTCCTAGTGCCCGTTAGTTAACCTAGAGTGTCCAAATGCCCACTAGGGGACATACTTAGTCCAAGTGCCCGGTAGCTATCCTAGATAGTCCAAGTGCCCGATAGTTAACATTGATCATCCAAGTGCCCGCTAGTTAACCTAGATAGTCCAAGTGCACGCTAGTTAACCTAGATAGTCCAAGTGCCCTCTAGTTAACCTAGATCGTCCAAGTGCCCGCTAAGAACCCTAGACATCCAAGTGCCCGTTAAGTAACCTAATTAGTCCAAGTGCCCGCTAGGTAACCTACATAGTCCAAGTTCCCGCTAGGTAACCTAGATAGTCCAAGTGCGCGCTATGCAACATACATAGTCCAAGTGCCCGTTCGTTAACCTAGAAGTCCTAGTGCCCGCTATACAACATACATAGTCCAAGTGCCCGCTAGGTTACCTACATAGTCCAAGTGCCCGCTAGGTAACCTACATAGTCCAAGGGCCCGCTAGTGAACCTACACAGTCCAAGTGCCTGGAAGTTAACTTACATAGTCCAAGTGCCCGCTAGGGAACATACATAGTCCAAGTCCCCGCTAGGGAATCTACATAGTCCAAGGGCCCGCTAGTTAATGTAGATAGTCCAAGTACCCCCTAGTTAACCTAGATCGTCCAAGTGTTCGCTAGTTAACCTACATAGTACAAGTACCCGCTAGGGAATCTAGTTAGTCCAAATGCCCGCTCTGGAACCTACATAGTCCAAGAGCCTGCTAGGGAACCTACATAGTCCAAGTGCCAACGCTGGAACATACGTAGTCCAAGTGCCCGCTAGGGAATCTACATAGTCCAAGGGCCCGCTAGTTAACGTAGATAGTCCAAATGCTGCTAGTTAATCTACATAGTCGAAGGGCCCGCTAGTTAACCTACATAGTCCAAGTACCCGCTAGTTAACCTAGATCGTCCAAGTGCCCGCTAGGTAATCTACATAGTCCAAGGGCCAGGTAGTTAACCTACATAGTCCAAGAGCCCGCTAGTTAACCTACATCGTCCAAGGACCCGCTAGTTAACCTAGATTGTCCAAGTGCCCGCTAGTTAACCTACATAGTCCAAGTGCCCGCTAGGTAACCTACATAATCCAAGGGCCTACTAGTTAACCTAGATAGTCCAAGTGTCCTCTAGTTAACCTACATAGTCCAAGTGCCCGCTAGTTAACCTATATACCAAGTGCCCGCTAGGTAACCTAGATAATCCAAGGGCACGCTAGTTAACCTATATCGTCCAAGTGCCCTCTAGGCAACCTAGATAGTCCAAGTGACCGCTAAGGAACCTACATAGTCCAAGTGCACGCTAGTTATCCTAGATAGTCCAAGTGCCCGCTAGTTAACCTAGATAGTCTAAGTGCATGCTAGGTAACCTACATAGTGCAAGTGTCCGCTAGTTAACCTACATATTCCAAGTGCCCGCTATTTAACATAGATAGTCCAAGTGCCCGCTAGAGAACGTACATAGTCAAAGTGCCCGCTAGGTAACCTAGATACTGCAAGTGCCCGCTAGTTAACCTAGATAGTTCAAGTACCGCTAGGTAACCTAGATCGTCCAAGGGCCCCCTAGTTAGCCTACATAGTCCAAGTGCCCGCTAGGTAACCTAGATAGTCCCAGTGCCCGTTCGGTAACCTAGATAGTCCAATTGCCCTTTAGGGAACCTAGATAGTCCAAGGGCCCGCTAGTAAACCTACATAGTCCATGGGCCCGCTAGTTAACCTTCATAGTGCAAGTGTCCGCTACTTTACCTACATATTCCAAGTGCCCGCTAGTTAACCTACATAATCTAAGTGCCCATTGGCTAACCTAGATAGTCCAAGGGCCCGCTAGTTGACCTACATAGTCAAAGTGCCAGCTAGGTTACCTAGGTAGTACAACTGCCCGCTAGGGAACCTAGATAGTCCAAGTGCCTGTTAGCTAACCTAGATAGTCCAAGTGGCGGCTAGGTAACCTACATAGTCCAAGTGCCCGCTAGGTAAACAACATAGTCCAAGTGCCCGCTAGGTAACCTAAATAGTCAAAATGCCCGCTAATGAAACTAATTAGTCCAAGTGCCCGCTAGTTAACCTAGATAGTCCAAGTGCCTGCTAGTAAACCTACATAATCCATGGGCCCGCTAGTTAGCCTAAAGAGTGCAAGGGCCCGCTAGTTAACCTACATCGTCCAAGGGCCCGCTAGTTAACCTACTATCTCCATGTGCCCGATAGGGAACCTACATAGTCCAAGTGCCCGCTATGTAACCTACATAGTCCAAGGGTCCGCTAGTTAACCTACATAGTCCAGGTGCCCGGTAGTTAACTTACATAGTTCAAGTGTCCATAGGGAACATACATAGTCCAAGTGCCCGCTAGGGAACATACATAGTCCAAGTCCCCGCTAGGGAATCTACATAGTCCAAGGGCCCGCTAGTTAATGTAGATAGTCCAAGTTCCGCTAGTTAATCTACATAGTTCAAGGGCCCGCTAGTTAACCTACATAAACCAAGTACCCGCTAGTTAACCTAGATCGTCCAAGTGTCCGCTAGTTAACCTACATAGTACAAGTGCCCGCTAGGGAATCTAGTTAGTCCAAGTGTCCGCTCTGGAACCTACATAGTCCAAGAGCCTGCTAGGGAACCTACATAGTCCAAGTGCCCGCGCTGGAACATACGTAGTCCAAGTGCCGCTAGGGAATCTACATAGTCCAAGGGCCCGCTAGTTAACGTAGATGGTCCAAGTGCCGCTAGTTAATCTACATAGTCGAAGGGCCCGCTAGTTAACCTACATAGTCCAAGTACCCGCTAGTTAACCTAGATCGTCCAAGTGCCCGCTAGGTAATCTACATAGTCCAAAGGCCCGCTAGTTAACCTACATAGTCCAAGGGCCCGCTAGTTAACCTTCATCGTCCAAGGACCCGCTAGTTAACCTAGATAGTCCAAGGGCCCGCTAGTTAACCTACATAGTCCAAGTGCCCGCTAGTTAACCTATATATCAAGTGCCCGCGAGGTAACCTAGATATTCCAAGGGCACGCCTATATCGTCCAAGTGCCCGCTAGGCAATCTAGATAATCCAAGTGCCCGCTAAGGAACCTACATAGTCCAAGTGCACGCTAGTTATTCTAGATAGTCCAAGTGCCCGCTAGTTAACCTAGATAGTCTAAGTGCCTGCTAGGTAACCTACATAGTGCAAGTGTCCGCTAGTTAACCTACATATTCCAAGTGCCCGCTAGTTAACACAGATAGTCCAAGTGCCCGCTAGAGTACGTACATAGTCCAAGTGCCCGCTAGGTAACCTAGATACTGCAAGTGCCCGCTAGTTAACCTAGATAGTTCAAGTACCCGCTAGGTAACCTAGATCGTCCAAGGGCCCCCTAGTTAGCCTACATAGTTCAAGTGCCCGCTAGGTAACCTAGATAGTCCCAGTGCCCGTTTGGTAACCTTGATAGTCCAAGTGCCCTTTAGGGAACCTAGATAGTCCAAAGGCCCGCTAGTAAACCTACATAGTCCATGGGCCCGCTAGTTAACCTTCATAGTGCAAGTGTCCGCTACTTTACCTACATATTCCAAGTGCCCGCTAGTTAACCTACATAATCTAAGTGCCCGTTGGCTAACCTAGATAGTCCAAGGGCCCGCTAGTTGACCTACATAGTCAAAGTGCCAGCTAGGTAACCTAGGTAGTACAAGTGCCCGCTAGGGAACCTAGATAGTCCAAGTGCCCGCTAGGTAACTTACATTGTCCAAGTTCCGGCTAGGTAACCTAGATACTCAAAGTGCCCTTTACCTAACCTAGATAGTCCAAGTGCCCGTAAGCAACCTACATAGTCCAAGTGCCCGTTCCTTAACCTAGAAGTTCAAGTGCCCGCTAGGTATCCTAGACAGTCCAAGTGCCCGCTAGGTTACCTGCATATTCCAAGTGCCCGTTCGTTAACCTAGATAGTCCTAGTGCCCACTAGGTAACCTACATAGTCAAGTGCCTGCTAGGTAACCTAGATAGTCCAAGGGGCCGCTAGTTAACCTACATAGTCCAAGGGCTCACTTGTTAACTTTGATAGTCCAAGTGCCCGCTAGTTAACCTAGATCGTCCAAGTGCCCGCTAGTTAACCTAGATAGTCCTAGTGCCCGTTAGTTAACCTAGAGTGTCCAAGTGCCCACTAGGGCACGTACTTAGTCCAAGTGCCCGGTAGCTATCCTAGATAGTCCAAGTGCCCGATAGTTAACATTGATCATCCAAGTGCCCGCTAGTTAACCTAGATAGTCCAAGTGCACGCTAGTTAACCTAGATAGTCCAAGTGCCCTCTAGTTAACCTAGATCGTCCAAGTGCCCGCTAAGAAACCTAGACATCCAAGTGCCCGTTAAGTAACCTAATTAGTCCAAGTGCCCGCTAGGTAACCTACATAGTCCAAGTTCCCGCTAAGTAACCTAGATAGTCCAAGTGCGCGCTATGCAACATACATAGTACAAGTGCCCGTTCGTTAACCTAGAAGTCCTAGTGCCCGCTATACAACATACATAGTCCAAGTGCCCGCTAGGTTACCTACATAGTCCAAGTGCCCGCTAGGTAACCTACATAGTCCAAGGGCCCGCTAGTGAACCTACACAGTCCAAGTGCCTGGAAGATAACTTACATAGTCCAAGTGCCCGCTAGGGAACATACATAGTCCAAGTCCCCGCTAGGGAATCTACATAGTCCAAGGGCTCGCTAGTTAATGTAGATAGTCCAAGTACCCCCTAGTTAACCTAGATCGTCCAAGTGTTCGCTAGTTAACCTACATAGTACAAGTACCCGCTAGGGAATCTAGTTAGTCCAAATGCCCGCTCTGGAACCTACATAGTCCAAGAGCCTGCTAGGGAACCTACATAGTCCAAGTGCCCACGCTGGAACATACGTAGTCCAAGTGCCCGCTAGGGAATCTACATAGTCCAAGGGCCCGCTAGTTAACGTAGATAGTCCAAATGCCGCTAGTTAATCTACATAGTCGAAGGGCCCGCTAGTTAACCTACATAGTCCAAGTACCCGCTAGTTAACCTAGATCGTCCAAGTGCCCGCTAGGTAATCTACATAGTCCAAGGGCCAACTAGTTAACCTACATAGTCCAAGGGCCCGCTAGTTAACCTACATCGTCCAAGGACCCGCTAGTTAACCTAGATTGTCCAAGTGCCCGCTAGTTAACCTACATAGTCCAAATGCCCGCTAGGTAACCTACATAGTCCAAGGGCCTACTAGTTAACCTAGATAGTCCAAGTGTCCTCTAGTTAACCTACATAGTCCAAGTGCCCGCTAGTTAACCTATATACCAAGTGCCCGCTAGGTAACCTAGATAATCCAAGGGCACGCTAGTTAACCTATATCGTCCAAGTGCCCTCTAGGCAACCTAGATAGTCCAAGTGACCGCTAAGGAACCTACATAGTCCAAGTGCACGCTAGTTATCCTAGATAGTCCAAGTGCCCGCTAGTTAACCTAGATAGTCTAAGTGCCTGCTAGGTAACCTACATAGTGCAAGTGTCCGCTAGTTAACCTACATATTCCAAGTGCCCGCTATTTAACATAGATAGTCCAAGTGCCCGCTAGAGAACGTACATAGTCAAAGTGCCCGCTAGGTAACCTAGATACTGCAAGTGCCCGCTAGTTAACCTAGATAGTTCAAGTACCGCTAGGTAACCTAGATCGTCCAAGGGCCCCCTAGTTAGCCTACATAGTCCAAGTGCCCGCTAGGTAACCTAGATAGTCCCAGTGCCCGTTCGGTAACCTAGATAGTCCAATTGCCCTTTAGGGAACCTAGATAGTCCAAGGGCCCGCTAGTAAACCTACATAGTCCATGGGCCCGCTAGTTAACCTTCATAGTGCAAGTGTCCGCTACTTTACCTACATATTCCAAGTGCCCGCTAGTTAACCTACATAATCTAAGTGCCCATTGGCTAACCTAGATAGTCCAAGGGCCCGCTAGTTGACCTACATAGTCAAAGTGCCAGCTAGGTTACCTAGGTAGTACAACTGCCCGCTAGGGAACCTAGATAGTCCAAGTGCCTGTTAGCTAACCTAGATAGTCCAAGTGGCGGCTAGGTAACCTACATAGTCCAAGTGCCCGCTAGGTAACCAACATAGTCCAAGTGCCCGCTAGGTAACCTAAATAGTCAAAATGCCCGCTAAGGAAACTACATAGTCCAAGTGCCCGCTAGTTAACCTAGATAGTCCAAGTGCCTGCTAGTAAACCTACATAATCCATGGGCCCGCTAGTTAGCCTAAAGAGTGCAAGGGCCCGCTAGTTAACCTACATCGTCCAAGGGCCCGCTAGTTAACCTACTATCTCCATGTGCCCGATAGGGAACCTACATAGTCCAAGTGCCCGCTATGTAACCTACATAGTCCAAATACCCTAAAGGGAACCTACATAATACAAGTGCCCGCTAGGGAAGCTACATAGTCCAAGTGCCCGTTAGATAACCTAGATAGTCCAAATGCCCGCCAGGAGACCCACATAGTCCAAGTGCCCGCTAGGGAATTTACATAGTCCAAGGGCCCGCTAGGGAACCTACATAGTCCAAGTGCCCGTTCGTTAACCTAGATAGTCCAAGTGCCCGCTTGGTAACCTAGATAGTCCAACAGCCCGCTAGGTAACCTACATACTCCAAGAACCCGCTAGGTAACGTATAGTGTTCATGTGCCAACTAGGTAACCTAGATGGTCCAAGTGCCCGCTAGGTTACCTACAAAGTCTAAGTGCCCGCTAGATTATCTATATAGTCCAAATGCCCGCTAGGGAATCTACATAGTCCAAGGGCCCTCTATTTAATGTAGATAGTACAAGTGCCGCTAGTTAATCTACATAGTCCAAGGGCCCGCTAGTTAACCTACATAGTCCAAGTACCCGCTAGTTAACCTAGATCGTCCAAGTGCCCGCTAGGTAACCTACATAGTCCAAGGGCCCGATAGTTAACCTACATAGTCCAAGTGCCCGCTAGGTAACCTAGATAGTCCAAGGGGCCGCTAGTTAACCTACATAGTCCATGGGCCCGCTAGTTAGCCTAAAGAGTGCAAGGGCCCGCTAGTTAACCTACATCGTCCAAGGGCCCGCTAGTTAACCTACTATCTCCATGTGCCCGATAGGGAACCTACATAGTCCAAGTGCCCGCTATGTAACCTACATAGTCCAAATACCCTATAGGGAACCTACATAATACAAGTGCCCGCTAGAGAAGCTACATAGTCCAAGTGCCCGTTAGATAACCTAGATAGTCCAAATGCCCGCCAGGAGACCCACATAGTCCAAGTGCCCGCTAGGGAATTTACATAGTCCAAGGGCCCGCTAGGGAACCTACATAGTCCAAGTGCCCGTTCGTTAACCTAGATAGTCCAAGTGCCCGCTTGGTAACCTAGATAGTCCAACAGCCCGCTAGGTAACCTACATACTCCAAGAACCCGCTAGGTAACGTATAGAGTTCATGTGCCAACTAGGTAACCTAGATGGTCCAAGTGCCCGCTAGGTTACCTACAAAGTCTAAGTGCCCGCTAGATTATCTATATAGTCCAAATGCCCACTAGGGAATCTACATAGTCCAAGGGCCCTCTATTTAATGTAGATAGTACAAGTGCCGCTAGTTAATCTACATAGTCCAAGGGCCCGCTAGTTAACCTACATAGTCCAAGTACCCGCTAGTTAACCTAGATCGTCCAAGTGCCCGCTAGGTAACCTACATAGTCCAAGGGCCCGATAGTTAACCTACATAGTCCAAGTGCCCGCTAGGTAACCTAGATAGTCCAAGGGGCCGCTAGTTAACCTACATAGTCCAAGGGCTCACTTGTTAACTTTGATAGTCCAAGTGCCCGCTAGTTAACCTAGGTCGTCCAAGTGCCCGCTAGTTAACCTAGATAGTCCTAGTGCCTGTTAGTTAACCTAGAGTGTCCAAGTGCCCACTAGGGGACGTACTTAGTCCAAGTGCCCGTTAGCTAACCTAGAGAGTCCAAGTGCCCGCTAGTTAACATTGATCATCCAAGTGCCCACTAGTTAACCTAGATAGTCCAAGTGCACGCTAGTTAACCTAGATATTCCAAGTGCCCGCTAGGTAAACTACATAGTCCAAGTTCCCGCTAGGTAACCTAGATAGTCCAAGTGCCCGCTATGCAACCTACATAGTCCAAGTGCCCGTTCGTTAACCTAGAAGTCCAAGTGCCCGCTATGCAACATACATAGTCCAAGTGCCCGCTAGGTTACCTACATAGTCCAAGTGCCCGCTAGGTAACCTACATAGTCCAAGGGTCCGCTAGTTAACCTACATAGTCCAGGTGCCCGGTAGTTAACTTACATAGTTCAAGTGTCCATAGGGAACATACATAGTCCAAGTGCCCGCTAGGGAACATACATAGTCCAAGCCCCGCTAGGGAATCTACATAGTCCAAGGGCCCGCTAGTTAATGTAGATAGTCCAAGTTCCGCTAGTTAATCTACATAGTTCAAGGGCCCGCTAGTTAACCTACATAAACCAAGTACCCGCTAGTTAACCTAGATCGTCCAAGTGTCCGCTAGTTAACCTACATAGTACAAGTGCCCGCTAGGGAATCTAGTTAGTCCAAGTGTCCGCTCTGGAACCTACATAGTCCAAGAGCCTGCTAGGGAACCTACATAGTCCAAGTGCCCGCGCTGGAACATACGTAGTCCAAGTGCCGCTAGGGAATCTACATAGTCCAAGGGCCCGCTAGTTAACGTAGATGGTCCAAGTGCCGCTAGTTAATCTACATAGTCGAAGGGCCCGCTAGTTAACCTACATAGTCCAAGTACCCGCTAGTTAACCTAGATCGTCCAAGTGCCCGCTAGGTAATCTACATAGTCCAAAGGCCCGCTAGTTAACCTACATAGTCCAAGGGCCCGCTAGTTAACCTTCATCGTCCAAGGACCCGCTAGTTAACCTAGATAGTCCAAGGGCCCGCTAGTTAACCTACATAGTCCAAGTGCCCGCTAGTTAACCTATATATCAAGTGCCCGCGAGGTAACCTAGATATTCCAAGGGCACGCCTATATCGTCCAAGTGCCCGCTAGGCAACCTAGATAATCCAAGTGCCCGCTAAGGAACCTACATAGTCCAAGTGCACGCTAGTTATTCTAGATAGTCCAAGTGCCCGCTAGTTAACCTAGATAGTCTAAGTGCCTGCTAGGTAACCTACATAGTGCAAGTGTCCGCTAGTTAACCTACATATTCCAAGTGCCCGCTAGTTAACACAGATAGTCCAAGTGCCCGCTAGAGTACGTACATAGTCCAAGTGCCCGCTAGGTAACCTAGATACTGCAAGTGCCCGCTAGTTAACCTAGATAGTTCAAGTACCCGCTAGTTAACCTAGATCGTCCAAGTGCCCGCTAGTTAACCTAGATAGTCCTAGTGCCCGTTAGTTAACCTAGAGTGTCCAAGTGCCCACTAGGGGACGTACTTAGTCCAAGTGCCCGGTAGCTATCCTAGATAGTCCAAGTGCCCGATAGTTAACATTGATCATCCAAGTGCCCGCTAGTTAACCTAGATAGTCCAAGTGCACGCTAGTTAACCTAGATAGTCCAAGTGCCCTCTAGTTAACCTAGATCGTCCAAGTGCCCGCTAAGAAACCTAGACATCCAAGTGCCCGTTAAGTAACCTAATTAGTCCAAGTGCCCGCTAGGTAACCTACATAGTCCAAGTTCCCGCTAGGTAACCTAGATAGTCCAAGTGCGCGCTATGCAACATACATAGTCCAAGTGCCCGTTCGTTAACCTAGAAGTCCTAGTGCCCGCTATACAACATACATAGTCCAAGTGCCCGCTAGGTTACCTACATAGTCCAAGTGCCCGCTAGGTAACCTACATAGTCCAAGGGCCCGCTAGTGAACCTACACAGTCCAAGTGCCTGGAAGTTAACTTACATAGTCCAAGTGCCCGCTAGGGAACATACATAGTCCAAGTCCCCGCTAGGGAATCTACATAGTCCAAGGGCTCGCTAGTTAATGTAGATAGTCCAAGTACCCTCTAGTTAACCTAGATCGTCCAAGTTTTCGCTAGTTAACCTACATAGTACAAGTACCCGCTAGGGAATCTAGTTAGTCCAAATGCCCGCTCTGGAACCTACATAGTCCAAGAGCCTGCTAGGGAACCTACATAGTCCAAGTGCCCACGCTGGAACATACGTAGTCCAAGTGCCCGCTAGGGAATCTACATAGTCCAAGGGCCCGCTAGTTAACGTAGATAGTCCAAATGCCGCTAGTTAATCTACGTAGTCGAAGGGCCCGCTAGTTAACCTACATAGTCCAAGTACCCGCTAGTTAACCTAGATCGTCCAAGTGCCCGCTAGGTAATCTACATAGTCCAAGGGCCAACTAGTTAACCTACATAGTCCAAGGGCCCGCTAGTTAACCTACATCGTCCAAGGACCCGCTAGTTAACCTAGATTGTCCAAGTGCCCGCTAGTTAACCTACATAGTCCAAGTGCCCGCTAGGTAACCTACATAGTCCAAGGGCCTACTAGTTAACCTAGATAGTCCAAGTGTCCTCTAGTTAACCTACATAGTCCAAGTGCCCGCTAGTTAACCTATATACCAAGTGCCCGCTAGGTAACCTAGATAATCCAAGGGCACGCTAGTTAACCTATATCGTCCAAGTGCCCTCTAGGCAACCTAGATAGTCCAAGTGACCGCTAAGGAACCTACATAGTCCAAGTGCACGCTAGTTATCCTAGATAGTCCAAGTGCCCGCTAGTTAACCTAGATAGTCTAAGTGCCTGCTAGGTAACCTACATAGTGCAAGTGTCCGCTAGTTAACCTACATATTCCAAGTGCCCGCTATTTAACATAGATAGTCCAAGTGCCCGCTAGAGAACGTACATAGTCAAAGTGCCCGCTAGGTAACCTAGATACTGCAAGTGCCCGCTAGTTAACCTAGATAGTTCAAGTACCGCTAGGTAACCTAGATCGTCCAAGGGCCCCCTAGTTAGCCTACATAGTCCAAGTGCCCGCTAGGTAACCTAGATAGTCCCAGTGCCCGTTCGGTAACCTAGATAGTCCAATTGCCCTTTAGGGAACCTAGATAGTCCAAGGGCCCGCTAGTAAACCTACATAGTCCATGGGCCCGCTAGTTAACCTTCATAGTGCAAGTGTCCGCTACTTTACCTACATATTCCAAGTGCCCGCTAGTTAACCTACATAATCTAAGTGCCCATTGGCTAACCTAGATAGTCCAAGGGCCCGCTAGTTGACCTACATAGTCAAAGTGCCAGCTAGGTAACCTAGGTAGTACAACTGCCCGCTAGGGAACCTAGATAGTCCAAGTGCCTGTTAGCTAACCTAGATAGTCCAAGTGGCGGCTAGGTAACCTACATAGTCCAAGTGCCCGCTAGGTAACCAACATAGTCCAAGTGCCCGCTAGGTAACCTAAATAGTCAAAATGCCCGCTAAGGAAACTACATAGTCCAAGTGCCCGCTAGTTAACCTAGATAGTCCAAGTGCCTGCTAGTAAACCTACATAATCCATGGGCCCGCTAGTTAGCCTAAAGAGTGCAAGGGCCCGCTAGTTAACCTACATCGTCCAAGGGCCCGCTAGTTAACCTACTATCTCCATGTGCCCGATAGGGAACCTACATAGTCCAAGTGCCCGCTATGTAACCTACATAGTCCAAGTACCCTATAGGGAACCTACATAATACAAGTGCCCGCTAGGGAAGCTACATAGTCCAAGTGCCCGTTAGATAACCTAGATAGTCCAAATGCCCGCCAGGAGACCCACATAGTCCAAGTGCCCGCTAGGGAATTTACATAGTCCAAGGGCCCGCTAGGGAACCTACATAGTCCAAGTGCCCGTTCGTTAACCTAGATAGTCCAAGTGCCCGCTTGGTAACCTAGATAGTCCAACAGCCCGCTAGGTAACCTACATACTCCAAGAACCCGCTAGGTAACGTATAGAGTTCATGTGCCAATTAGGTAACCTAGATAGTCCAAGTGCCCGCTAGGTTACCTACAAAGTCTAAGTGCCCGCTAGATTATCTATATAGTCCAAATGCCCGCTAGGGAATCTACATAGTCCAAGGGCCCTCTAGTTAATGTAGATAGTACAAGTGCCGCTAGTTAATCTACATAGTCCAAGGGCCCGCTAGTTAACCTACATAGTCCAAGTACCCGCTAGTTAACCTAGATCGTCCAAGTGCCCGCTAGGTAACCTACATAGTCAAAGTGCCCGCTAGGTAACCTAGATATTCCAAGGGGCCGCTAGTTAACCTACATAGTCCAAGGGCTCACTTGTTAACTTTGATAGTCCAAGTGCCCGCTAGTTAACCTAGGTCGTCCAAGTGCCCGCTAGTTAACCTAGATAGTCCTAGTGCCAGTTAGTTAACCTAGAGTGTCCAAGTGCCCACTAGGGGACGTACTTAGTCCAAGTGCCCTTTAGCTAACCTAGATAGTCCAAGTGCCCGCTAGTTAACATTGATCATCCAAGTGCCCACTAGTTAACCTAGATAGTCCAAGTGCACGCTAGTTAACCTAGATATTCCAAGTGCCCGCTAGGTAACCTACATAATCCAAGTTCCCGCTAGGTAACCTAGATAGTCCAAGTGCCCGCTATGCAACATACATAGTCCAAGAGCCCGTTCGTTAACCTAAAAGTCCTAGTGCCCGCTATGCAACATACATAGTCCATGTGCCCGCCAGGTTACCTACATAGTCCAAATGCCCGCTAAGTAACCTACATAGTCCAAGGGCCCGCTAATTAACCTACATAGTCCAAGTGCCCGGTAGCTAACTTACATAGTTCAAGTGTCCATAGGGAACATACATAGTCCAAGTGCCCACTAGGGAACATACATAGTCCAAGTCCCCGCTAGGGAATCTTCATAGTCCAAGGGCCCGCTAGTTAATGTAGATAGTCCAAGTTCCGCTAGTTAATCTACATAGTTCAAGGGCCCGCTAGTTAACCTACATAGTCCAAGTACCCGCTAGTTAACCTACATAGTACAAGTGTCCGCTAGTTAACCTACATAGTACAAGTGCCCGCTAGGGAATCTAGTTAGTCCAAGTGCCCGCTCTGGAACATACATAGTCCAAGAGCCTGCTAGGGTACCTACATAGTCCTAGTGCCCGCGCTGGAACATACGTAGTCCAAGTGCCTGCTAGGGAATCTACATAGTCCAAGGGCCCGCTAGTTAACGCAGATAGTCCAAGTGCCGCTAGTTAATCTACATAGTCGAAGGGCCCGCTAGTTAACCTACATAGTCCAAGTACCCGCTAGTTAACCTAGATCGTCCAAGTGCCCGCTAGGTAATCTACATAGTCCAAGGGCCCGCTAGTTAACCTACATAGTCCAAGGGCCCGCTAGTTAACCTACATAGTCCAAGTGTCTGCTAGTTAACCTAGATAGTCCAAGGGCCCGCTAGTTAACCTATATAGTCCAAGTGCCCGCTAGTTAACCTATATATCAAGTGCCCGCGAGGTAACCTAGATATTCCAAGGGCACGCCTATATCGTCCAAGTGCCCGCTAGGCAACCTAGATAATCCAAGTGCCCTCTAAGGCACCTACATAGTCCAAGTGCACGCTAGTTATTCTAGATAGTCCAAGTGCCCGCTAGTTAACCTAGATAGTCCAAGTGCCTGCTAGGTAACCTACATAGTGCAAGTGTCCGCTAGTTAACCTACATATTCCAAGTGCCCGCTAGTTAACACAGATAGTCCAAGAGCCCGCTAGAGTACGTACATAGTCCAAGTGCCCGCTAGGTAACCTAGATACTGCAAGTGCCCGCTAGTTAACCTAGATAGTTCAAGTACCCGCTAGGTAACCTAGATCGTCCAAGGGCCCCCTAGTTAGCCTACATAGTTCAAGTGCCCGCTAGGTAACCTAGATAGTCCCAGTGCCCGTTTGGTAACCTTGATAGTCCAAGTGCCCTTTAGGGAACCTAGATAGTCCAAAGGCCCGCTAGTAAACCTACATAGTCCATGGGCCCGCTAGTTAACCTTCATAGTGCAAGTGTCCGCTACTTTACCTACATATTCCAAGTGCCCGCTAGTTAACCTACATAATCTAAGTGCCCGTTGGCTAACCTAGATAGTCCAAGGGCCCGCTAGTTGACCTACATAGTCAAAGTGCCAGCTAGGTAACCTAGGTAGTACAAGTGCCCGCTAGGGAACCTAGATAGTCCAAGTGCCCGCTAGGTAACTTACATTGTCCAAGTTCCGGCTAGGTAACCTAGATACTCAAAGTGCCCTTTACCTAACCTAGATAGTCCAAGTGCCCGTAAGCAACCTACATAGTCCAAGTGCCCGTTCCATAACCTAGAAGTTCAAGTGCCCGCTAGGTATCCTAGACAGTCCAAGTGCCCGCTAGGTTACCTGCATATTCCAAGTGCCCGTTCGTTAACCTAGATAGTCCTAGTGCCCACTAGGTAACCTACATAGTCAAGTGCCCGCTAGGTAACCTAGATAGTCCAAGGGGCCGCTAGTTAACCTACATAGTCCAAGGGCTCACTTGTTAACTTTGATAGTCCAAGTGCCCGCTAGTTAACCTAGATCGTCCAAGTGCCCGCTAGTTAACCTAGATAGTCCTAGTGCCCGTTAGTTAACCTAGAGTGTCCAAGTGCCCACTAGGGGACGTACTTAGTCCAAGTGCCCGGTAGCTATCCTAGATAGTCCAAGTGCCCGATAGTTAACATTGATCATCCAAATGCCCGCTAGTTAACCTAGATAGTCCAAGTGCACGCTAGTTAACCTAGATAGTCCAAGTGCCCTCTAGTTAACCTAGATCGTCCAAGTGCCCGCTAAGAAACCTAGACATCCAAGTGCCCGTTAAGTAACCTAATTAGTCCAAGTGCCCGCTAGGTAACCTACATAGTCCAAGTTCCCGCTAGGTAACATAGATAGTCCAAGTGCGCGCTATGCAACATACATAGTCCAAGTGCCCGTTCGTTAACCTAGAAGTCCTAGTGCCCGCTATACAACATACATAGTCCAAGTGCCCGCTAGGTTACCTACATAGTCCAAGTGCCCGCTAGGTAACCTACATAGTCCAAGGGCCCGCTAGTGAACCTACACAGTCCAAGTGCCTGGAAGTTAACTTACGTAGTCCAAGTGCCCGCTAGGGAACATACATAGTCCAAGTCCCCGCTAGGGAATCTACATAGTCCAAGGGCCCGCTAGTTAATGTAGATAGTCCAAGTACCCCCTAGTTAACCTAGATCGTCCAAGTGTTCGCTAGTTAACCTACATAGTACAAGTACCCGCTAGGGAATCTAGTTAGTCCAAATGCCCGCTCTGGAACCTACATAGTCCAAGAGCCTGCTAGGGAACCTACATAGTCCAAGTGCCCACGCTGGAACATACGTAGTCCAAGTGCCCGCTAGGGAATCTACATAGTCCAAGGGCCCGCTAGTTAACGTAGATAGTCCAAATGCCGCTAGTTAATCTACATAGTCGAAGGGCCCGCTAGTTAACCTACATAGTCCAAGTACCCGCTAGTTAACCTAGATCGTCCAAGTGCCCGCTAGGTAATCTACATAGTCCAAGGGCCAGCTAGTTAACCTACATAGTCCAAGGGCCCGCTAGTTAACCTACATCGTCCAAGTGCCCGCTAGTTAACCTACCTAGTCCAAGTGCCCGCTAGGTAACCTACATAGTCCAAGGGCCTACTAGTTAACCTAGATAGTCCAAGTGTCCTCTAGTTAACCTACATAGTCCAAGTGCCCGCTAGTTAACCTATATACCAAGTGCCCGCTAGGTAACCTAGATAATCCAAGGGCACGCTAGTTAACCTATATCATCCAAGTGCCCTCTAGGCAACCTAGATAGTCCAAGTGACCGCTAAGGAACCTACATAGTCCAAGTGCCCGCTAGTTAACCTAGATAGTCTAAGTGCCTGCTAGGTAACCTACATAGTGCAAGTGTCCGCTAGTTAACCTACATATTCCCAGTGCCCGCTATTTAACATAGATAGTCCAAGTGCCCGCTAGAGAACGTACATAGTCAAAGTGCCCGCTAGGTAACCTAGATACTGCAAGTGCCCGCTAGTTAACCTAGATAGTTCAAGTACCGCTAGGTAACCTAGATCGTCCAAGGGCCCCCTAGTTAGCCTACATAGTCCAAGTGCCCGCTAGGTAACCTAGATAGTCCCAGTGCCCGTTCGGTAACCTAGATAGTCCAATTGCCCTTTAGGGAACCTAGATAGTCCAAGGGCCCGCTAGTAAACCTACATAGTCCATGGGCCCGCTAGTTAACCTTCATAGTGCAAGTGTCCGCTACTTTACCTACATATTCCAAGTGCCCGCTAGTTAACCTACATAATCTAAGTGCCCATTGGCTAACCTAGATAGTCCAAGAGCCCGCTAGTTGACCTACATAGTCAAAGTGCCAGCTAGGTTACCTAGGTAGTACAACTGCCCGCTAGGGAACCTAGATAGTCCAAGTGCCTGTTAGCTAACCTAGATAGTCCAAGTGGCGGCTAGGTAACCTACATAGTCCAAGTGCCCGCTAGGTAACCAACATAGTCCAAGTGCCCGCTAGGTAACCTAAATAGTCAAAATGCCCGCTAAGGAAACTACATAGTCCAAGTGCCCGCTAGTTAACCTAGATAGTCCAAGTGCCTGCTAGTAAACCTACATAATCCATGGGCCCGCTAGTTAGCCTAAAGAGTGCAAGGGCCCGCTAGTTAACCTACATCGTCCAAGGGCCCGCTAGTTAACCTACTATCTCCATGTGCCCGATAGGGAACCTACATAGTCCAAGTGCCCGCTATGTAACCTACATAGTCCAAGTACCCTATAGGGAACCTACATAATACAAGTGCCCGCTAGGGAAGCTACATAGTCCAAGTGCCCGTTAGATAACCTAGATAGTCCAAATGCCCGCCAGGAGACCCACATAGTCCAAGTGCCCTCTAGGGAATTTACATAGTCCAAGGGCCCGCTAGGGAACCTACATAGTCCAAGTGCCCGTTCGTTAACCTAGATAGTCCAAGTGCCCGCTTGGTAACCTAGATAGTCCAACAGCCCGCTAGGTAACCTACATACTCCAAGAACCCGCTAGGTAACGTATAGAGTTCATGTGCCAACTAGGTAACCTAGATAGTCCAAGTGCCCGCTAGGTTACCTACAAAGTCTAAGTGCCCGCTAGATTATCTATATAGTCCAAATGCCCGCTAGGGAATCTACATAGTCCAAGGGCCCTCTAGTTAATGTAGATAGTACAAGTGCCGCTAGTTAATCTACATAGTCCAAGGGCCCGCTAGTTAACCTACATAGTCCAAGTACCCGCTAGTTAACCTAGATCGTCCAAGTGCCCGCTAGGTAACCTACATAGTCCAAGGGCCCGATAGTTAACCTACATAGTCCAAGTGCCCGCTAGGTAACCTAGATAGTCCAAGGGGCCGCTAGTTAACCTACATAGTCCAAGGGCTCACTTGTTAACTTTGATAGTCCAAGTGCCCGCTAGTTAACCTAGGTCGTCCAAGTGCCCGCTAGTTAACCTAGATACTCCTAGTGCCAGTTAGTTAACCTAGAGTGTCCAAGTGCCCACTAGGGGACGTACTTAGTCCAAGTGCCCGTTAGCTAACCTAGATAGTCCAAGTGCCTGCTAGTTAACATTGATCATCCAAGTGCCCACTAGTTAACCTAGATAGTCCAAGTGCACGCTAGTTAACCTAGATATTCCAAGTGCCCGCTAGGTAACCTACATAGTCCAAGTTCCCGCTAGGTAACCTAGATAGTCCAAGTGCCCGCTATGCAACATACATAGTCCAAGAGCCCGTTCGTTAACCTAAAAGTCCTAGTGCCCGCTATGCAATATACATAGTCCATGTGCCCGCCAGGTTACCTACATAGTCCAAGTGCCCGCTAGGTAACCTACATAGTCCAAGGGTCCGCTAGTTAACCTATATAGTCCAGGTGCCCGGTAGTTAACTTACATAGTTCAAGTGTCCATAGGGAACATACATAGTCCAAGTGCCCGCTAGGGAACATACATAGTCCAAGTCCCCGCTAGGGAATCTACATAGTCCAAGGGCCCGCTAGTTAATGTAGATAGTCCAAGTTCCGATAGTTAATCTACATAGTTCAAGGGCCCGCTAGTTAACCTACATAGTCCAAGTACCCGCTAGTTAACCTACATAGTACAAGTGTCCGCTAGTTAACCTACATAGTACAAGTGCCCGCTAGGGAATCTAGTTAGTCCAAGTGCCCGCTCTGGAACATACATAGTCCAAGAGCCTGCTAGGGTACCTACATAGTCCTAGTGCCCGCGCTGGAACATACGTAGTCCAAGTGCCTGCTAGGGAATCTATATAGTCCAAGGGCCCGCTAGTTAACGCAGATAGTCCAAGTGCCGCTAGTTAATCTACATAGTCGAAGGGCCCGCTAGTTAACCTACATAGTCCAAGTACCCGCTAGTTAACCTAGATCGTCCAAGTGCCCGCTAGGAAATCTACATAGTCCAAGGGCCCGCTAGTTAACCTACATAGTCCAAGGGCCCGCTAGTTAACCTAGATAGTCCAAGTGCCCGCTAGTTAACCTAGATAGTCCAAGGGCCCGCTAGTTAACCTATATATCAAGTGCCCGCTAGGTAACCTAGATATTCCAAGGGCACGCTAGTTAACCTATATCGTCCAAGTGCCCGCTAGGCAACCTAGATAGTCCAAGTGCCCGCTAAGGAACCTACATAGTCCAAGTGCACGCTAGTTATTCTAGATAGTCCAAGTGCCCGCTAGTTAACCTAGATAGTCTAAGTGCCTGCTAGTTAACCTAGATAGTCCAAGTGTCCTCTAGTTAACCTACATAGTCCAAGTGCCCGCTAGTTAACCTATATACCAAGTGCCCGCTAGGTAACCTAGATAATCCAAGGGCACGCTAGTTAACCTATATCATCCAAGTGCCCTCTAGGCAACCTAGATAGTCCAAGTGACCGCTAAGGAACCTACATAGTCCAAGTGCCCGCTAGTTAACCTAGATAGTCTAAGTGCCTGCTAGGTAACCTACATAGTGCAAGTGTCCGCTAGTTAACCTACATATTCCCAGTGCCCGCTATTTAACATAGATAGTCCAAGTGCCCGCTAGAGAACGTACATAGTCAAAGTGCCCGCTAGGTAACCTAGATACTGCAAGTGCCCGCTAGTTAACCTAGATAGTTCAAGTACCGCTAGGTAACCTAGATCGTCCAAGGGCCCCCTAGTTAGCCTACATAGTCCAAGTGCCCGCTAGGTAACCTAGATAGTCCCAGTGCCCGTTCGGTAACCTAGATAGTCCAATTGCCCTTTAGGGAACCTAGATAGTCCAAGGGCCCGCTAGTAAACCTACATAGTCCATGGGCCCGCTAGTTAACCTTCATAGTGCAAGTGTCCGCTACTTTACCTACATATTCCAAGTGCCCGCTAGTTAACCTACATAATCTAAGTGCCCATTGGCTAACCTAGATAGTCCAAGAGCCCGCTAGTTGACCTACATAGTCAAAGTGCCAGCTAGGTTACCTAGGTAGTACAACTGCCCGCTAGGGAACCTAGATAGTCCAAGTGCCTGTTAGCTAACCTAGATAGTCCAAGTGGCGGCTAGGTAACCTACATAGTCCAAGTGCCCGCTAGGTAACCAACATAGTCCAAGTGCCCGCTAGGTAACCTAAATAGTCAAAATGCCCGCTAAGGAAACTACATAGTCCAAGTGCCCGCTAGTTAACCTAGATAGTCCAAGTGCCTGCTAGTAAACCTACATAATCCATGGGCCCGCTAGTTAGCCTAAAGAGTGCAAGGGCCCGCTAGTTAACCTACATCGTCCAAGGGCCCGCTAGTTAACCTACTATCTCCATGTGCCCGATAGGGAACCTACATAGTCCAAGTGCCCGCTATGTAACCTACATAGTCCAAGTACCCTATAGGGAACCTACATAATACAAGTGCCCGCTAGGGAAGCTACATAGTCCAAGTGCCCGTTAGATAACCTAGATAGTCCAAATGCCCGCCAGGAGACCCACATAGTCCAAGTGCCCGCTAGGGAATTTACATAGTCCAAGGGCCCGCTAGGGAACCTACATAGTCCAAGTGCCCGTTCGTTAACCTAGATAGTCCAAGTGCCCGCTTGGTAACCTAGATAGTCCAACAGCCCGCTAGGTAACCTACATACTCCAAGAACCCGCTAGGTAACGTATAGAGTTCATGTGCCAACTAGGTAACCTAGATAGTCCAAGTGCCCGCTAGGTTACCTACAAAGTCTAAGTGCCCGCTAGATTATCTATATAGTCCAAATGCCCGCTAGGGAATCTACATAGTCCAAGGGCCCTCTAGTTAATGTAGATAGTACAAGTGCCGCTAGTTAATCTACATAGTCCAAGGGCCCGCTAGTTAACCTACATAGTCCAAGTACCCGCTAGTTAACCTAGATCGTCCAAGTGCCCGCTAGGTAACCTACATAGTCCAAGGGCCCGATAGTTAACCTACATAGTCCAAGTGCCCGCTAGGTAACCTAGATAGTCCAAGGGGCCGCTAGTTAACCTACATAGTCCAAGGGCTCACTTGTTAACTTTGATAGTCCAAGTGCCCGCTAGTTAACCTAGGTCGTCCAAGTGCCCGCTAGTTAACCTAGATAGTCCTAGTGCCAGTTAGTTAACCTAGAGTGTCCAAGTGCCCACTAGGGGACGTACTTAGTCCAAGTGCCCGTTAGCTAACCTAGATAGTCCAAGTGCCCGCTAGTTAACATTGATCATCCAAGTGCCCACTAGTTAACCTAGATAGTCCAAGTGCACGCTAGTTAACCTAGATATTCCAAGTGCCCGCTAGGTAACCTACATAGTCCAAGTTCCCGCTAGGTAACCTAGATAGTCCAAGTGCCCGCTATGCAACATACATAGTCCAAGAGCCCGTTCGTTAACCTAAAAGTCCTAGTGCCCGCTATGCAATATACATAGTCCATGTGCCCGCCAGGTTACCTACATAGTCCAAGTGCCCGCTAGGTAACCTACATAGTCCAAGGGTCCGCTAGTTAACCTACATAGTCCAGGTGCCCGGTAGTTAACTTACATAGTTCAAGTGTCCATAGGGAACATACATAGTCCAAGTGCCCGCTAGGGAACATACATAGTCCAAGTCCCCGCTAGGGAATCTACATAGTCCAAGGGCCCGCTAGTTAATGTAGATAGTCCAAGTTCCGCTAGTTAATCTACATAGTTCAAGGGCCCGCTAGTTAACCTACATAGTCCAAGTACCCGCTAGTTAACCTACATAGTACAAGTGTCCGCTAGTTAACCTACATAGTACAAGTGCCCGCTAGGGAATCTAGTTAGTCCAAGTGCCCGCTCTGGAACATACATAGTCCAAGAGCCTGCTAGGGTACCTACATAGTCCTAGTGCCCGCGCTGGAACATACGTAGTCCAAGTGCCTGCTAGGGAATCTATATAGTCCAAGGGCCCGCTAGTTAACGCAGATAGTCCAAGTGCCGCTAGTTAATCTACATAGTCGAAGGGCCCGCTAGTTAACCTACATAGTCCAAGTACCCGCTAGTTAACCTAGATCGTCCAAGTGCCCGCTAGGAAATCTACATAGTCCAAGGGCCCGCTAGTTAACCTACATAGTCCAAGGGCCCGCTAGTTAACCTAGATAGTCCAAGTGCCCGCTAGTTAACCTAGATAGTCCAAGGGCCCGCTAGTTAACCTATATATCAAGTGCCCGCTAGGTAACCTAGATAGTCCAAGTGCCCGCTAAGGAACCTACATAGTCCAAGTGCACGCTAGTTATTCTAGATAGTCCAAGTGCCCGCTAGTTAACCTAGATAGTCTAAGTGCCTGCTAGGTAACCTACATAGTGCAAGTGTCCGCTAGTTAACCTACATAGTCCAAGTGCCCGCTAGTTACCATAGATAGTCCAAGTGCCCACTAGGTAACCTAGACAGTCCAAGTACCCGCTAGTTAACCTACAAAGTGCAAGTGCCCTATAGGGAAGCTACATGATCCAAGTGCCCGCTAGACAACCTACATCGTCCAAGGGCCCGCTAGTTATCCTAGATTGTCCAAGTGCCCGCTAGTTAACCTACATAGTCTAAGTGCCCGCTAGGTAACCTAGACAGTTCAAGTGACCACTAGATTAAATACATAGTCCAAGTGCCCGTTCGTTAACCTACATAGTCCAAGTGCCCGCTAGGTAACCAATATAGTCCAAATGCCCGCTACGGGCCCTAATATTCCAAATGCCCGCTAGTTAACCTAGATAGTCCAAGTGCTCGCTAGGTAACCTAGAGTCCAAGTGCTCGCTAGTTAACCTAAATAATCCAAGTGCCCGCTACGCAACCTAGATAGTCAAAGTGCCCTTTCGTTAACCTACATAGTCCAAGTGCCCGCTAGGTAACTTAAATTGTCCAAGTTCCGGCTAGGTAACCTAGATACTCAAAGTGCCCGTTACCTAACCTAGATAGTCCAAGTGCCCGTAAGCAACCTACATAGTCCAAGTGCCCGTTCGTTAACCTAGAAGTTCAAGTGCCCGCTAGGTAACCTAGACAGTCCAAGTGCCCGCTAGGTTACCTGCATATTCCAAGTTCCCGTTCGTTAACCTAGATAGTCCAAGTGCCCACTAGGTAACCTACATAGTCCAAGTGCCCGCTAGATAACCTATATAGTCCAAGTGCCCGCTCGTTAACCTAGATCGTCCAAGTGCCCGCTAGTTAACCTAGATAGTCCTAGTGCCCGTTAGTTAACCTAGAGTTTCCAAGTGCCCACTAGTGGACGTACTTAGTCCAAGTGCCCGTTAGCTAACCTTGATAGTCCAAGTGCCCTCTAGTTAACCTAGATCGTCCAAGTGTCCGCTAAGAAACCCAGACATCCAAGTGCCCGTTAAGTAACCTACATAGTCCAAGTGCCCGCTAGGTAACTTAAATTGTCCAAGATCCGGCTAGGTAACCTAGATACTCAATGTGCCCGTTACCTAACCTAGATAGTCCAAGTGCCCGTAAGCAACCTACATAGTCCAAGTGCCCGTTCGTTAACCTAGAAGTTCAAGTGCCCGCTAGGTAACCTAGACAGTCCAAGTGCCCGCTAGGTTACCTGCATATTCCAAGTTCCCGTTCGTTAACCTAGATAGTCCAAGTGCCCACTAGGTAACCTACATAGTCCAAGTGCCCGCTAGGTAACCTATATAGGCCAAGTGCCCGATAGGTAACCTAGATAGTCCAAGGGGCCGCTAGTTAACCTACATAGTCCAAGGGCTCACTTGTTAACTTTGATAGTCCAAGTGCCCGCTAGTTAACCTAGATCGTCCAAGTGTCCGCTAGTTAACCTAGATAGTCCTAGTGCCCGTTAGTTAACCTAGAGTTTCCAAGTGCCCACTAGGGGACGTGCTTAGTCCAAGTGCCCGTTAGCTAACCTTGATAGTCCAAGTGCCCTCTAGTTAACCTAGATCGTCCAAGTGTCCGCTAAGAAACCCAGACATCCAAGTGCCCGTTAAGTAACCTAGATAGTCCAAGTGCCCGCTAGGTAACCTAGACAGTCCAAGTGCCCGCTAGTTAACCTACAAAGTCCAAGTGCCCTATAGGGAACCTACATGATCCAAGAGCCCGCTAGGCAACCTACATAGTCCAAGTGCCCGTTATTTAACCTAGATAGTCAAAGTGACTGCTAGGTAACCTAGATAGTCCAAGTGCCCGCTAGGTAACCAACATAGTCCAAGTGCCCGCTAGGTAATGTAAATAGTCCAAATGCCCGCTAGGGAAACTACATAGTCCAAGTGCCCACTAGTTAACCTAGATAGTCCAAGTGCCTGCTAGTAAACTTACATAATCCATGGGCCCGCAAGTTAGCCTAAAGAGTGCAAGGGCCCGCTAGTTAACCTACATCGTCCAAGGGCCCGCTAGTTAACCTAGATAATCCAAGTGCCCGCTAGGTAACCTAGGTAGTCCAAGTGCCCGCTAGGTAAATTACATTGTCCAAGTTCCGGCTAGGTAACCTAGATACTCAAAGTGCCCGTTACCTAACCTAGATAGTCCAAGTGCCCGTAAGCAACCTACATAGTCCAAGTGCCCGTTCGTTAACCTAGAAGTTCAAGTGCCCGCTAGGTAACCTAGACAGTCCAAGTGCCCGCTAGGTTACCTGCATATTCCAAGTTCCCGTTCGTTAACCTAGATAGTCCAAGTGCCCACTAGGTAACCTACATAGTCCAAGTGCCCGCTAGGTAACCTAGATAGTCCAAGGGGCCGCTAGTTAACCTACATAGTCCAAGGGCTCACTTGTTAAATTTGATAGTCCAAGTGCCCGCTAGTTAACCTAGATCGTCCAAGTGCCCGCTAGTTAACCTAGATAGTCCTAGTGCCCGCTAGTTAACATTGATCATCCAAGTGCCCGCTAGTTAACCTAGATCGTACAAGTGCCCGGTAGTTAACTTACATAGTTCAAGTGTCCATAGGGAACATACATAGTCCAAGTGCCCGCTAGGGAACATACATAGTCCAAGAGCCTGCTAGGGAACCTACATAGTCCAAGAGCCTGCTAGGGAACCTACATAGTCCAAGTGCCCGCGCTGGAACATACGTAGTCCAAGTGCCCGCTAGGGAATCTACATAGTCCAAGGGCCCGCTAGTTAACGAAGATAGTCCAAGTGCCCCTAGTTAATCTACATAGTCGAAGGGCCCGCTAGTTAACCTACATAGTCCAAGTACCCGCTAGTTAACCTAGATCGTCCAAGTGCCCGCTAGGTAATCTACATAGTCCAAGGGCCCGCTAGTTAACCTACATAGTCCAAGGGCCCACTAGTTAACCTACATCGTCCAAGGACCCGCTAGTTAACCTAGATAGTCCAAGTGCCTGCTAGTTAACCTACATAGTCCAAGTGCCCGCTAGGTAACCTACACAGTTCAAGTGACCACTAGGTTACCTACATTGTCCAAGAGCCCGTTCGTTAACCTACATAGTCCAAGTGCCCGCTAGGTGACTAATATAGTCCAAATGCCCGCTAGGTGCCCTAATAGTCCAAATGCCCGCTAGTTAACCTAGATAGTCCAAGTGCTCGCTAGTTAACCTAGATTGTCCAGTGCCCGCAAGTTAATCTAGATAGACCAAGTGCCCGCTAGGGAACCTCTCTCGTCCAAGTACCCGCTAGGAAACGTACATAGTACAAGTGCCCGCTAAGTAACATACATAGTCCAATTGCCCGCTAGGTAACGTAGATAGTCCAAGTGCCCGCCAGGGAACGTACATAGTCCAAGTGCCCGCTAGGTAACCTAGATAATCCAAGTGCCCGCTAGTTAAACTACGTAGTCCACGTGCCTTCTAGGTAACCTAAATAGTCCAAGTGCCCACTAGTTAACATACATTGTCCAGGTTCCCCCTAGGTAACCTAGATAGTCCAAGGGCCTGCTAGGTAACCTACATAGTCCAAATGCCCGATAGGGAACCTACATAGTCCAAGTGCTCGCTAGGGAACCTACATAGTCCATGTGGCCGTTAGGTAATCTAGATAGTCCTAATGCCCGCTAGGGAACCCACAGAGTCCAACTGCTCGCTAGGGAACTTACATAGTCCAAGGGCCCGCTAGGGAACCTACATAGTGCAAGGGCCCGCTAGTTAACCTACATAGTCCAAGGGCCCGCTAGGTAACCTACAAAGTCTAAGGGCCCGCTAGGTTATCTATATAGTCCAAATGCCCCTTAGGGAACCTACATAGTCCAAGTGCCCGCTAGGTAACCTAGATAATCCAAGTGCCCGCTAGTTAACCTATATAATCCAAGTGCCCGCTAGTTAACCTAGATCGTCCAAGTGCCCGCTAGTTAACGAACAGTGTCAATGGGCCCGCTAGTTAACCTACATAGTGCAAGAGCCCGCTAGTTAACCTTGATCGTGCAAGTGTCCGCTAGTTAACCTACATAGTCCAAGTGCCCGTTAGCTAACCTAGATATTCCAAGTGCCCGCTAGTTAACAGTGATCATGCAAGTTCCCGCTAGTTAACCTAGAGAGTCCAAGTACACACTAGTTAACCTAGATAGTCCAAGTGCCCTCTAGTTAACCTAGATCGTCCAAGTGCCCGCTAGTTAACCTAGATAGTCCAAGTGCCCGCTAGGTAACGTAAGTAGTCCAAATGTCCGATAGGGATCCTACAGAATCCAAGTGCCCGCTAGGTAACCTTCATAGTCCAAGTGCCCGTTCGTTAACCTAGATAGTCCAAGTGCCCTCTAGGTAACCTAGACTGTCCAAGTGCCCACTAGGTTACCTACATAGTCCAAGTGCCCGTTCGTTAACCTTGATAGTCCAAGTGCCTTCTAGGTAACCTAGATAGTCCAATTGCTCACTAGTTAACATACATTGTCCAGGTTCCCACTAGGTAACCTAGATAGTCCAAGGGCCTGCTAGGTAACCTACATAGTCCAAATGCGCGATAGGGAACCTACATAGTCCAAGTGCCCGCTAGGGAACCTACATAGTCCATGTGCCCGTTAGGTAACCTAAATAGTCCTAATGCCCGCTAGGGAACCCACATAGTCCAACTGCTCGCTAGGGACTTACATAGTCCAAGGGCCCGCTAGGGAACCTACATAGTCCAAGTGCCCGCTAGGTAACCTAGATAATCCAAGTGCCCGCTAGTTAACCTATATAATCCAAGTGCCCGCTAGTTAACCTAGATCGTCCAAGTGCCCGCTAGTTAACGAACAGTGTCAATGGGCCCGCTAGTTAACCTACATAGTGCAAGAGCCCGCTAGTTAACCTTGATCGTGCAAGTGTCCGCTAGTTAACCTACATAGTCCAAGTGCCCGTTAGCTAACCTAGATATTCCAAGTGCCCGCTAGTTAACAGTGATCATGCAAGTTCCCGCTAGTTAACCTAGAGAGTCCAAGTACACACTAGTTAACCTAGATAGTCCAAGTGCCCTCTAGTTAACCTAGATCGTCCAAGTGCCCGCTAGTTAACCTAGATAGTCCAAGTGCCCGCTAGGTAACGTAAGTAGTCCAAATGTCCGATAGGGATCCTACAGAATCCAAGTGCCCGCTAGGTAACCTTCATAGTCCAAGTGCCCGTTCGTTAACCTAGATAGTCCAAGTGCCCTCTAGGTAACCTAGACTGTCCAAGTGCCCACTAGGTTACCTACATAGTCCAAGTGCCCGTTCGTTAACCTTGATAGTCCAAGTGCCTTCTAGGTAACCTAGATAGTCCAATTGCTCACTAGTTAACATACATTGTCCAGGTTCCCACTAGGTAACCTAGATAGTCCAAGGGCCTGCTAGGTAACCTACATAGTCCAAATGCGCGATAGGGAACCTACATAGTCCAAGTGCCCGCTAGGGAACCTACATAGTCCATGTGCCCGTTAGGTAACCTAAATAGTCCTAATGCCCGCTAGGGAACCCACATAGTCCAACTGCTCGCTAGGGACTTACATAGTCCAAGGGCCCGCTAGGGAACCTACATAGTCCAAGTGCCCGTTAGTTAACCTAGATAGTCCCAGTGCCTGCTAGGTAACCTAGATAGTCCAACAGCCCGGTAGGTAACCTACATACTCCAAGTACCAGCTAGGTAACGTAGATAGTTCAAGTGCCAGCTAGGAAACCTAGATAGTCCAAGTGCCCGCTAGGTAACCTACAATATCTAAGTGCCCGCTAGGTAATCTATATAGTCTAAATGACTGCTAGGGGGCCTACATAGTCCAAAAGCCCGCTGGGTAACCTAGGTAGTACAAGGGCCCGCTAGGAAACCTACATAGTCCTAGTGCCCCCTAGTTAACCTACATTCTCCAAGTTCCCGATAGGGCACCTACATAGTCCAAGTGCCCGTTAGTTAACCTAGATCGTCCAAATGCCCGCTAGTTAACCAACAGTGTCAATGGGCCCGCTAGTTAACCTACATAGTGCAAGAGCCCGCTAGTTAACCTAGATCGTGCAAGTGTCCGCTAGTTAACCTACATAGTCCAAGTGCCAGTTAGCTAACCTAGATATTCCAAGGACCCGCTAGTTGACCTATATAGTCCAAGTGCCCGCTGGGTAACCTAGATAATGCTAGGGCCCGCTAGGGAACCTTCATAGTCCAAGTGCCAGCTAGGTAACCTAGATAGTCCAAGTGCCTGCTAGTTAACCTAGATAGTCCTATTGCCCGTTAGTTAACCTAGAGTGGCCCATGCCCACTAGGGGACGTACTTAGTCCAAGTGCCCGTTAGCTAACCTAGATAGTCCAAGTGCCCGCTAGTTAACAGTGATCATCCAAGTGCCCGCTAGTTAACCTAGATAGTCCAAGTACACGCTCGTTAACCTAGATAGTCCAAGTGCCCTCTAGTTAACCTAGATCGTCCAAGTGCCCGCCAGTTAACCTAGATAGTCCAAGTGCCCGCTAGGTAACCTAAGTAGTCCAAATGTCCGATAGGGATCCTACATAGTCCATGTGCCCGTTAGGTAACCTAGATAGTCCTAATGCCCGCTAGGGAACCCACATAGTCCAACTGCTCGCTAGGGAACTTACATAGTCCAAGGGCCCGCTAGGGAACCTACATAGTCCAAGTGCCCGTTAGTTAACCTAGATAGTCCCAGTGCCTGCTAGGTAACCTAGATAGTCCAACAGCCCGGTAGGTAACCTACATACTCCAAGTACCCGCTAGGTAACGTAGATAGTTCAAGTGCCAGCTAGGAAACCTAGATAGTCCAAGTGCCCGCTAGGTAACCTACAATATCTAAGTGCCCGCTAGGTAATCTATATAGTCTAAATGACTGCTAGGGAGCCTACATAGTCCAAATGCCCGCTGGGTAACCTAGGTAGTGCAAGGGCCCGCTAGGAAACCTACATAGTCCTAGTGCCCCCTTGTTAACCTACATTCTCCAAGTTCCCGATAGGGAACCTACATAGTCCAAGTGCCCGCTAGTTAACCTAGATCGTCCAAGTTCCCGCTAGTTAACCAACAGTGTCAATGGGCCCGCTAGTTAACCTACATAGTGCAAGAGCCCGCTAGTTAACCTAGATAGTACAAGTGTCTGCTAGTTAACCTACATAGTCCAAGTGCCAGTTAGCTAACCTAGATATTCCAAGGACCCGCTAGTTGACCTATATAGTCCAAGTGCCCGCTGGGTAACCTAGATAATGCTAGGGCCCGCTAGGGAACCTTCATAGTCCAAGTGCCAGCTAGGTAACCTAGATAGTCCAAGTGCCCGCTAGTTAACCTAGATAGTCCTATTGCCCGTTAGTTAACCTAGATAGTCCAAGTGCCCGCTAGGAAACCTAGATAGTCCAACGGCCCTCTAGGTAACCTAGATAGTCCAAGTGTCCGCTAGATAACCTAGAGTCCAAGTGCTCGCGAGTTAACCTACATAGTCCAAGTGCCCGCTATGTAACCTAGATAGTCAAATTGCCCGTTAGGAAACCTAGATAGTCCAAGTGCCTGCTAGGTAACTTACATTGTCCATGTTCCCGCTAGGTAACCTAGATAGTCCAAGTGCCCGCTAGTTAACCTATATAGTCCAAGGGCCCGCTAGGTAACCTACAAAGTCTAAGGGCCCGCTAGGTTTTCTATATAGTCCAAATACCCCCTAGGGAACTTACATAGTCCAAGTGCCCGCTAGGTAACCTAAATAATCCAAGTGCCCGCTAGTTAACCTATATAATCCAAGTGCCCGCTAGTTAACCTAGATCGTCCAAGTGCCCGCTAGTTAACCAACAGTGTCAATGGGCCCGCTAGTTAACCTACATAGTGCAAGAGCCCGCTAGTTAACCTAGATCGTGCAAGTGTCCGCTAGTTAACCTACATAGTCCAAGTGCCAGTTAGCTAACCTAGATATTCCAAGGACCCGCTAGTTGACCTATATAGTCCAAGTGCCCGCTGGGTAACCTAGATAATGCTAGGGCACGCTAGGGAACCTTCATAGTCCAAGTGCCAGCTAGGTAACCTAGATAGTCCAAGTGCCCGCTAGTTAACCTAGATAGTCCTATTGCCCGTTAGTTAACCTAGAGTGGCCCATGCCCACTAGGGGACGTACTTAGTCCAAGTGCCCGTTAGCTAACCTAGATAGTCCAAGTGCCCGCTAGTTAACAGTGATCATCCAAGTGCCCGCTAGTTAACCTAGATAGTCCAAGTACACGCTAGTTAACCTAGATAGTCCAAGTGCCCTCTAGTTAACCTAGATCGTCCAAGTGCCCGCCAGTTAACCTAGATAGTCCAAGTGCCCGCTAGGTAACCTAAGTAGTCCAAATGTCCGATAGGGATCCTACATAATCCAAGTGCCCGCTAGGTAACTTCATAGTCCAAGTGCCCGTTCGTTAACCTAGATAGTCCAAGAGCCCTCTAGGTAACCTAGACTGTCCAAGTGCCCGCTAGGTTACCTACATAGTCCAAGTGCCCGTTCATTAACCTAGATAGTCCAAGTGCGCGCTAGGAAACCTACATAGTCCTAGGGCCCGCTAGGTAACCTAGATAATCCAAGTGTCCGCGAGATAATCTAGAGTCCAAGTGCTCGCTAGCTAACCTACATAGTCCAAGTGCCCGCTATGTAACCTAGATAGTCAAAGTGCCCGTTAGGTAACCTAGATAGTCCAAGTGCCCGCTAGGTAACTTACATTGTCCAAGTTCCCGCTAGGTAACCTAGATACTCAAAGTGCCCGTTACGTAACCTAGATAGTCCAAGTGCCCGCTAAGCAACCTACATAGTGCAAGTGCCTGTTCGTTAACCTAGAAGTCCAAGTGCCCGCTAGGTAACCTAGACAGTCCAAGAGCCCGCTAGGTTACCTGCATATTCCAAGTGCCCGTTCCTTAACCTAGATAGTCCAAGTGCCCACTAGGTAACCTACATAGTCCATGTGCCCTCTAGGTAACCTATATAGTCCAAGTGCCTGCTAGGTAACCTAGATAGTCCAAGGGCCCGCTAGTTAACCTACATAATCCAAGGGCTCACTTGTTAACTTTTATAGTCCAAGTGCCCGCTAGTTAACCTAGATCGTCCAAGTGCCCGGTAGTTAATCTAGATTGTCCAAGTGCCCGCTAGTTAACCTACATAGTCCAAGGGCCCACTAGTTAACCTAGATAGTCCAAGTGTCCTCTAGTTAACCTACATAGTCCAAGTGCCCGCAAGGGAACCTAGATAGTCCAAGTACCCGCTCTGGAACCTACATAGTCCAAGTGCCTGCTAGGGAACCTACATAGTCGATGTACCCGCTCTGGAACCTACATAGTCCAAGTGCCCCCTAGGGAATCTACATAGTCCAAGGGCCCGCTAGTTAACGTAGATAGTGCAAGTGCCCGCTAGTTAACCTAGATTGTTCAAGTACCCGCTGGGTAACCTAGATCGTCCAAGGGCCCCCTAGTTAGCCTACATATTCCAAGTGCCCGCTAGGTAACTTAGATAGTCCAAGTGCCCGTTCGGTAACCTAGATAGTCCAAGTGCCTGCTACTAAACCTACATAATCCATGGGCCCGCTAGTTAACCTACCGAGTGCAAGGGCCCGCTAGTTAATCTAGAACGTGCAAGTGTCCGCTAGTTAGCCTATATAGTCCAAGTGCCCGCTAGTTAACCTATATACCAAGTGCCCGCTACGTAACCTAGATAGTCCAAGGGCACGCTAATTAACCTAGATAGTCCTAGTGCCTGTTTGTTAACCTAGATAGTCCAAGTGCCCACTAGGGGACGTACATAGTCCAAGTGCCTACTACGCAACCTAGATAATCCAAGTGCCCGCTAGGTAACCTAGATAGTCCAAGTGCCCGTTACCTAACCTAGATAGTCCAAGTGCCCGCTAGGCAACCTACATAGTCCAAGTGCCCGTTCGTTAATCCAGAAGTCCAAGAGCCCGCTATGTAACCTAGACAGTCCAAGTGCCTGCTAGGCAACCTAGATAGTCCAAGTGCCCGCTAGTTAACCTAGATAGTCCACGTGCCCGCTAGTTAACCTAGATAGTCCAAGTGCCTGCTAGGTAACCTACATAGTGCAAGTGTCCGCTAGTTAACTTACAAATGCCAAGTGCCTGCTAGTTAACATAGATAGTCCAAGTGCCAACTAGGGAACGTACATAGTCCAAGTGCCCGCTAGTTAACCTAGATAGTTAAAGTACCCGCTAGGAAACCTAGATAGTCCAAGGACCCCCTAGTTAGCCTACATAGTCCAAGTGCCCGCTAGGTAACCTAGTTAGTCCAAGTGCCTTTTCTGTAACCTAGATAGTCCAAGTGCCCTTTAGGAAACCTAGATAGTCCAAGGGCCCGCAAGTAAACCTACATAGTCCATGGGTCCGCTAGTTAACCTACATATTCCAAGTGCCCGCTAGTTAACCTACATAATCTAAGTGCCCGTTAGCTAACCTAGATAGTCCAAGGGCCCGCTAGTTGACCTACATAGTCCAAGGGCTCACTTGTTAACTTTGATAGTCCAAGTGCCCGCTAGTTAACCTAGATCGTCCAAGTGCCCGCTAGTTAACCTAGATAGTCCTAGTGCCCGTTAGTTAGCCTAGAGTGTCCAAGTGCCCACTAGGGGACGTACTTAGTCAAAGTGCCCGTTAGCGAACCTAGATATTCCAAGTGCCCGCTAGTTAACATTGATCATCCAAGTGCCCTCTAGTTAACCTAGATGGTCCAAGTGCCCGGTAGTTAACTTACATAGTTCAAGTGTCCATAGGGAACATACATAGTCCAAGTGCCCGCTAGGGAATATACATAGTCCAAGTCCCCGCTAGGGAATCTACATAGTCCAAGGGCCCGCTAGTTAATGTAGATAGTCCAAGTTCCGCTAGTTAATCTACATAGTTCAAGGGCCCGCTAGTTAACCTACATAGTCCAAGTACCCGCTAGTTAACCTAGATCGTCCAAGTGTCCGCTAGTTAACCTACAAAATACAAGTGCCCACTAGGGAATCTAGTTAGACGAAGTGCCCGCTCTGGAACCTACATAGTCCAAGAGCCTGCTAGGAAACCTACATAGTCCAAGAGCCTGCTAGGGAACCTACATAGTCAAAGTGCCCGCACTGGAACATACGTACTCCAAGTGCCCGCTAGGGAATCTACATAGTCCAAGGGCCCGCTAGTTAACGTAGATAGTCCAAGTGCCGCTAGTTAATCTACATAGTCGAAGGGCCCCCTAGTTAACCTACATAGTCCAAGTACCCGCTAGTTAACCTAGATCGTCCAAGTGCTCGCTAGGTAATCTACATAGTCCAAGGGCCCGCTAGTTAATCTACATAGTCCAAGGGCCCACTAGTTAACCTACATCGTCCAAGGACCCGCTAGTTAACCTAGAGAGTCCAAGTGCCCGCTAGTTAACCTACACAGTTCAAGTGACCACTAGGTTACCTACATTATCCAAGAGCCCGTTCGTTAACCTACATAGTCCAAGTGCCCGCTAGGTGACCAATATAGTCCAAATGCCCAGTAGGTGCCCTAATAGTCCAAATGCCCGCTAGTTAACATAGATAGTCCAAGTGCTCGCTAGTTAACCTAGATAGTCCAGTGCCCGCTAGTTAACCTAGATAGACCAAGTGCCCGCTAGGGAACCTCCCTAGTCCAAGTGCCCGCTAGGTTACCTAGATATTCCAAGTGCCCGCTAGTTAACCTACATAGTCCAAGTGCCTTCTAGGTAACCTAGATATTCCAAGTGCCCACTAGTTAACATACATTGTCCAGGTTCCCACTAGGTAACCTAGATAGTCCAAGGGCCTGCTAGGTAACCTACATAGTCCAAATGCCCGATAGGGAACCTACATAGTCCAAGTGCCCGCTAGGGAACCTACATAGTCCATGTGCCCGTTAGGTAAACTAGATAGTCCTAATGCCCGCTAGGGAACCCACATAGTCCAACTGCTCGCTAGGGAACTTACATAGTCCAAGGGCCCGCTAGTTAACCTAGATAGTCCCAGTGCCTGCCTGGTAACCTAGATAGTCCAACAGCCCGGTAGGTAACCTACATACTCCAAGTACCCGCTAGGTAACGTAGATAGTTCAAGTGCCAGCTAGGAAACCTAGATAGTCCAAGTGCCCGCTAGGTAACCTACAATATCTAAGTGCCCGCTAGGTAATCTATATAGTCTAAATGACCGCTAGGGAGCCTACATAGTCCAAATGCCCGCTGGGTAACCTAGGTAGTACAAGGGCCCGCTAGGAAACCTAAATAGTCCTAGTGCCCCCTAGTTAACCTACATTCTCCATATTCCCGATAGGGAACCTACATAGTCCAAGTGCGCGCTATGTAACATACATAGTCCAAGTACCCGATAGGGAACCTACATAATCCAAGTGCCCGCTAGGGAATTTACATAGTCCAAGGGCCCGCTAGGGAACCTACATAGTCCAAGTGCCCGTTAGTTAACCTAGATAGTCCAAGTGCCCGCTTGGTAACCTAGATAGTCCAACAGCCCGCTAAATAACCTACATACTCCAAGAACCCGCTAGGTAACGTAGATAGTTCATGTGCCAGCTAGGTAACCTAGATAATCCAAGTGCCCGCTAGGTAACCTACAAAGTCTAAGTGCCCGCTAGATTATCTATATAGTCCAAATGCCCGCTAGGGAATCTACATAGTCCAAGGGCCCGCTAGTTAACGTAGATAGTCCAAGTACCCGCTAGTTAACCTAGATCGTCCAAGTGCCCGCTAGGTAACCTACATAGTCCAAGGGCCCGCTAGTTAACCTACATAGTCCAAGGGCCCGCTAGGTAACCTACAAAGTCTAAGTGCCCGCTAGGTTATCTATATAGTCCAAATGCCCCCTAGGGGACCTACATAGTCCAAGTGCCCGCTAGGTAACCTAGATAATCCAAGTGCCCGCTAGTTAACCTATATAATCCAAGTGCCCGCTAGTTAACCTAGATCGTCCAAGTGCCCGCTAGTTAACGAACAGTGTCAATGGGCCCGCTAGTTAACCTACATAGTGCAAGAGCCCGCTAGTTAACCTAGATCGTGCAAGTGTCCGCTAGTTAACTTACATAGTCCAAGTGCCAGTTAGCTAACCTAGATATTCCAAGGACCCGCTAGTTGACCTATATAGTCCAAGTGCCCGCTGGGTAACCTAGATAATGCTAGGGCCCGCTAGGGAACCTTCATAGTCCAAGTGCCAGCTAGGTAACCTAGATAGTCCAAGTGCCCGCTAGTTAACCTAGATAGTCCTATTGCCCGTTAGTTAACCTAGAGTGGCCCATGCCCACTAGGGGACGTACTTAGTCCAAGTGCCCGTTAGCTAACCTAGATAGTCCAAGTGCCCGCTAGTTAACAGTGATCATCCAAGTGCCCGCTAGTTAACCTAGATAGTCCAAGTACACGCTAGTTAACCTAGATAGTCCAAGTGCCCTCTAGTTAACCTAGATCGTCCAAGTGCCCGCCAGTTAACCTAGATAGTCCAAGTGCCCGCTAGGTAACCTAAGTAGTCCAAATGTCCGATAGGGATCCTACATAATCCAAGTGCCCGCTAGGTAACCTTCATAGTCCAAGTGCCCGTTCGTTAACCTAGATAGTCCAAGTGCCCTCTAGGTAACCTAGACTGTCCAAGTGCCCGCTAGGTTACCTACATAGTCCAAGTGCCCGTTCGTTAACCTAGATAGTCCAAGTGCCCGCTAGGAAACCTACATAGTCCTAGGGCCTGCTAGGTAACCTAGATAATCCAAGTCTCCGCGAGATAATCTAGAGTCCAAGTGCTCGCTAGCTAACCTACATAGTCCAAGTGCCCGCTATGTAACCTAGATAGTCAAAGTGCCCGTTAGGTAACCTAGATAGTCCAAGTGCCCGCTAGGTAACTTACATTGTCCAAGTTCCCGCTAGGTAACCTAGATACTCAAAGTGCCCGTTACCTAACCTAGATAGTCCACGTGCCCGCTAAGCAACCTACATAGTGCAAGTGCCTGTTCGTTAACCTAGAAGTCCAAGTGCCCGCTAGGTAACCTAGACAGTCCAAGAGCCCGCTAGGTTGCCTGCATATTCCAAGTGCCCATTCCTTAACGTAGATAGTCCAAGTGCCCACTAGGTAACCTACATAGTCCATGTGCCCTCTAGGTAACCTATATAGTCCAAGTGCCTGCTAGGTAACCTAGATAGTCCAAGGGCCCGAAGTTAACCTACATAATCCAAGGGCTCACTTGTTAACTTTTATAGTCCAAGTGCCCGCTAGTTAACCTAGATCGTCCAAGTGCCCGGTAGTTAATCTAGATTGTCCAAGTGCCCGCTAGTTAACCTACATAGTCCAAGGGCCCACTAGTTAACCTAGATAGTCCAAGTGTCCTCTAGTTAAAATACATAGTCCAAGTGCCCGCAAGGGAACCTAGATAGTCCAAGTACCCGCTCTGGAACCTACATAGTCCAAGTGCCTGCTAGGGAACCTACATAGTCGATGTACCCGCTCTGGAACATACATAGTCCAAGTGCCCCCTAGGGAATCTACATAGTCCAAGGGCCCGCTAGTTAACGTAGATAGTGCAAGTGCCCGCTAGTTAACCTAGATTGTTCAAGAACCCGCTAGGTAACCTAGATCGTCCAAGGGCCCCCTAGTTAGCCTACATATTCCAAGTGCCCACTAGGTAACTTAGATAGTCCAAGTGCCCGTTCGGTAACCTAGATAGACCAAGTGCCCTTTAGGGAACCTAGATAGTCCAAGGGTCCGCTAGTAAACCTACATAGTCCATGGGCCCGCTAGTTAACCTACATAGTCCAAGTGTCCGCTAGTTAACCTACATATTCCAAGTGCCCGCTATTTAACCTACATAATCTAAATCCCAGCTAGGTAACCTAGATAGTAGAAGTGTCCGCTAGGGTATCTAGATAGTCCAAGTGCCTGTTAGCTAACCTAGATAGTCCAAGTGGCGGCTAGGTAACCTACATAGTCCAAGTGCCCGTTCGTTAACCTAGATAATCCAAGTGCCCGCTAGGTAACCTTGACTGTCCAAGTGCCCGCTAGTTAACCTACATAGTCCAAGTGCCCGATAGGGAACCTACATAATCCAAGTGCCCGCTAGGCAACCTACATACTCCAAGTGCCCGTTAGTTATCCTACATAATCTAAGTGCCCGTTAGCTAACCTAGATAGTCCAAGGGCCCGCTAGTTGACCTACATAGTCCAAGGGCCAGCTAGGTATTCTAGATAGTACAAGTGCCCGCTAGGGAACCTCAATAGTCCAAGTGCCTGTTAGCTAACCTAGATAATCCAAGTGGCGGCTAGGTAACCTACATAGTCCAAGTGCCCGTGCGTTAACTTAGATAATCCAAGTGCCCGCTAGGGAACTTACATAGTCCAAGTGCCCGCTAGGCAACCTACATAGTCCAAGTGCCCGTTAGTTAACCTAGATAGTCAAAGTACCGGCTAGGTAACCTAGATAGTCCAAGTGCTTGCTAGGTAACCTACATAGTCCAAGTGCCCGCTATGTAACCTAGATAGTCAAAGTGCCCGTTAGGTAACCTAGATAGTCCAAGTGCCCGCTAGGTAACTTACATTGTCCAAGTTCCTGCTAGGTAACCTAGATACTCAAAGTGCCCGTTACCTAACCTAGATAGTCCACGTGCCCGCTAAGCAACCTACATAGTGCAAGTGCCTGTTCGTTAACCTAGAAGTCCAAGTGCCCGCTAGGTAACCTAGACAGTCCAAGAGCCCGCTAGGTTACCTGCATATTCCAAGTGCCCATTCCTTAACGTAGATAGTCCAAGTGCCCACTAGGTAACCTACATAGTCCATGTGCCCTCTAGGTAACCTATATAGTCCAAGTGCCTGCTAGGTAACCTAGATAGTCCAAGGGCCCGAAGTTAACCTACATAATCCAAGGGCTCACTTGTTAACTTTTATAGTCCAAGTGCCCGCTAGTTAACCTAGATCGTCCAAGTGCCCGGTAGTTAATCTAGATTGTCCAAGTGCCCGCTAGTTAACCTACATAGTCCAAGGGCCCACTAGTTAACCTAGATAGTCCAAGTGTCCTCTAGTTAAAATACATAGTCCAAGTGCCCGCAAGGGAACCTAGATAGTCCAAGTACCCGCTCTGGAACCTACATAGTCCAAGTGCCTGCTAGGGAACCTACATAGTCGATGTACCCGCTCTGGAACATACATAGTCCAAGTGCCCCCTAGGGAATCTACATAGTCCAAGGGCCCGCTAGTTAACGTAGATAGTGCAAGTGCCCGCTAGTTAACCTAGATTGTTCAAGAACCCGCTAGGTAACCTAGATCGTCCAAGGGCCCCCTAGTTAGCCTACATATTCCAAGTGCCCACTAGGTAACTTAGATAGTCCAAGTGCCCGTTCGGTAACCTAGATAGACCAAGTGCCCTTTAGGGAACCTAGATAGTCCAAGGGTCCGCTAGTAAACCTACATAGTCCATGGGCCCGCTAGTTAACCTACATAGTCCAAGTGTCCGCTAGTTAACCTACATATTCCAAGTGCCCGCTATTTAACCTACATAATCTAAATCCCAGCTAGGTAACCTAGATAGTAGAAGTGTCCGCTAGGGTATCTAGATAGTCCAAGTGCCTGTTAGCTAACCTAGATAGTCCAAGTGGCGGCTAGGTAACCTACATAGTCCAAGTGCCCGTTCGTTAACCTAGATAATCCAAGTGCCCGCTAGGTAACCTTGACTGTCCAAGTGCCCGCTAGTTAACCTACATAGTCCAAGTGCCCGATAGGGAACCTACATAATCCAAGTGCCCGCTAGGCAACCTACATACTCCAAGTGCCCGTTAGTTATCCTACATAATCTAAGTGCCCGTTAGCTAACCTAGATAGTCCAAGGGCCCGCTAGTTGACCTACATAGTCCAAGGGCCAGCTAGGTATTCTAGATAGTACAAGTGCCCGCTAGGGAACCTCAATAGTCCAAGTGCCTGTTAGCTAACCTAGATAATCCAAGTGGCGGCTAGGTAACCTACATAGTCCAAGTGCCCGTGCGTTAACCTAGATAATCCAAGTGCCCGCTAGGGAACTTACATAGTCCAAGTGCCCGCTAGGCAACCTACATAGTCCAAGTGCCCGTTAGTTAACCTAGATAGTCAAAGTACCGGCTAGGTAACCTAGATAGTCCAAGGGCTTGCTAGGTAACCTACATAGTCCAAGTGCCCGCTTGGTAACCTAAATAGTCCAAATGCCCGCTAGGGAAACTACATAGTCCAAGGGGCCTCTAGTTAACCTAGATCGACCAAGTGCCCGCTAGTTAACCTACATAGTCCAAGGGCCCGCTAGTTAACCTACATAGTACAAGGGCCCACTAGTTGACCTAGATAGTACAAGTGCCCGCTAGTTAACCTAGATAGTCCAAGTGCCCGCTAGGTAACCTACATAGTCCAAGTACCCGTTCGTTAACCTAGATAGTCCAAGTGCCCGCTAGGTAACCTAGACTGTCCAAGTGCCCACTAGGTTACCTACATACTCCAAGTGCCCGTTCGTTAACCTAGATAGTCCAAGTGCCCGCTAGGAAACCTACATAGTCCAAGGCCCGCTAGGTAACCTAGATAGTCCCTGTGCCCGCTAGGTAACTTACATTGTCCAAGTTCCCGCTAGGTAACCTATATAGTCCAAGTGCCCGTTACCTAACCTAGATAGTCCAAGTGCCCTCTAGGCAACCTACATAGACCAAGAGCCCTTTCGTTAACCTAGAAGTCCAAGTGCCCGCGAGGTAACCTAGACAGTCCAAGTGCAGCTGGGTTACCTGCATATTCCAAGTGCCCATTCGTTAACCTATATACCAAGTGCCCGCTACGTAACCTAGATATTCCAAGGGCATGCTAGTTAACCTATATCGTCCAAGTGCCCGCTAGGCAACCTAGAAAGTCCAAGTGCCCGCTAAGGAACCTACATAGTCCAAGTGCACGCGAGTTAACCTAGATAGTCCAAGTGCCCGCTAGGTAACCTACATAGTCCAACAGTCCGGTAGGTAACCTACATACTCCAAGAACCCACAAGGCAACGTAGATAGTTCAAGTGCCAGCTAGGTAACCTAGATAGTCCAAGTGCCCGCTAGGTAACCTACGAAGTCTAAGTGCCCGCTAGGTTATCTATATAGTCCAAATGCCCGCTAGAGAACCTACATAGTCCAAGTGCCCGCTAGGTAACCTAGATAATCCAAGTGCCCGCTAGTTAACCTATATCGTCCAAGTGCCTGCTAGTTAACCTAGATCTTTCAAGTGCCCGCTAGTTAACCTACATAGTCCAAGTGCCCTAAAGGGAACCTACATAATCCAAGTGCCCGCTAGGGAACCTACACAGTCCAAGTGCCCGATTGGTAACCTAAATAGTCCAAATGTCCGCTAGGGAAACTACATAGTCCATGTGCCCGCTAGTTACCCTAGATAGTCCAAGTGCCTGCTAGTAAACCTACATAATCCATGGGCCCGCTAGTTAACCTACATAGTGCAAGGGCCCGCTAGTTAACCTAGATCATGCAAGTGTCCCCTAGTTAACCTACATAGTCCATGTGCCCGCTAGGTAACCTATATAGTACAAATGCCCGCTAGGGACCCTAATAGTCCAAGTGCCCGCTAGTTATCCTGGATAGTCTAAGTGCTCGCTAGTTAACCTAGATAGTCCAAGTGCCCGATAGGGAACCTACATAGTCCAAATGCCCGCTAGGTAACCTAGATAGTCCAAGTGCCCGCTAGGTAACGTAGATAGTCCAAGTGACCGCTAGGGAACGTACATAGTCCAAGTGCCCGCTAGGTAACCTAGATAGTCCAAGTGCCCGCTAGTTAACCTACATAGTCCAAGAGCCTGCTAGGTAACCTAGATAGTCCAAGTGCCCGATAGGGAACCTACATAGTCCAAGTGTTCGCTCGTTAACGTACATAGTCCAAGTGCCCGCTAGATAACGTAGATAGTCCAAGTGCCCGCTAGGGAACGTACATAGTCCAAGTGCCCGCTAGGTAACCTACATAGTCCAAGTGCCTGCTAGGTAACCTAGATAGTCCAAGGGCCCGCTAGGTAACCTACATTGTCCTAGTGCCCCCTAGTTAACATACATTCTCCAAGTGCCCGACAGGGAACCTACATAGTCCAAGTGCCCGCTAGGTAACCTACATAGTCCAAATGCCCGCTAGGTAACCTACATAGTCCAAGTGTCCGATAGGTAACCTACATAATCCAAGTGCCCGCTAGGGAAGCTACATATTCCAAGTGCCCGTTAGGTAACCTAGATAGTCCAAATGCCCGCTAGGGAACCCACATAGTCCAAGTGCCTGCTAGGGAACTTGCATAGTCCAAGGGCCCGCTAGGGAACCTACATAGTCCTAGTACCACCTAGTTAACCTACATTCTCCAAGTGCCCGATAGGTAACCTACATAGTCCAAGGGCCCGCTAGGGAACCTACATAGTCTTAGTACCCCCTAGTTAACCTACATTCTCCAAGTGCCCGATAGGTAACCTACATAGTCCAAGGGCCCGCTAGGGAACCTACATAGTCCAAGTGCCCGTTAGTTAACCTAGATAGTCCAAGTGCCCGCTAGGTGACCTAGATAGTCCAACAGCCCGCTAGGTAACCTACATACTCCAAGAACCCGCTAGGCAACGTAGATAGTTCAAGTGCCAGCTAGGTAACCTAGAAAGTCCAAGTGCCTGCTTGGTAACCTACAAAGTCTAAGTGCCCGCTAGGTTTTCTATATAGTACAAATGCCCACTAGGAAAACTACATAGTCCAAGTGCCCGCTAGGTAACCTAGATAATCCAAGTGCCCGCTAGTTAACCTATATCGTCCAAGTGCCAGCTAGTTAACCTAGAACATCCAAGTGCCCGCTAGTTAACCTACATAGTCAATAGGCCCGCTGTTTTACCTACATAGTGCTAGAGCCCGGTAGCTAACCTAGATAATCCAAGTGCCCGCTAGTTAACCTATATCGTCCAAGTGCCCGCTAGTTAAGCTAGATCATCCAAGTGCCCGCTAGTTAACCTACATAGTCAATGGGCCCGCTAGTTAACCTATATAGAGCAAGAGCCCGCTAGTTAACCTACATCGTGCAAGTGTCCGCTAGTTAACCTACATAGTCCACGTGCCAGTTAGCTAACCTAGATAGTCCAAGTGTCTGCAAGGGAACCTTCATAGTCCAAGTGCCAGCTAGGTAACCTAGATAGTCCAAGTGCCCGCTAGTTAACCTAGATAGTCCTAATGCCCGTTAGTTTACCTAGATAGTCCAAGTGCCCACTAGGGGACGTACATAGTCCATGTGCCCGTTAGCTAACCCAGAATGACAAAATGCCCGCTAGTTAACCTAGATAGTCCAAGTGCATGCTAGTTAACCTAGATAGTCCAAGTGCCCTCTAGTTAACCTATATCGACCAAGTGCCCGCTAGTTAACCTACATAATCCAAGGGCCCGCTACTTAACCTACATAGTACAAGGGCCCACTAGTTGACCTAGATAATCCAAGTGCCCGCTAGTTAACCTAGATAGTCCAAGTGCCTGCTAGTAAACCTACATAATCCATGGGCCCGCTAGTTAACCTACATAGTGCAAGGGCCCGCTAGTTAACCTAGATCATGCAAGTGTCCCCTAGTTAACCTACATCGTCCATGTGCCCGCTAGGTAACCTATATAGTACAAATGCCCGCTAGGGACCCTAATAATCCAAGTGCCCGCTAGTTATCCTGGATAGTCTAAGTGCTCGCTAGTTAACCTAGATAGTCCAAGTGCCCGATAGGGAACCTACATAGTCCAAATGCCCGCTAGGTAACCTAGATAGTCCAAGTGCCCGCTAGGTAACGTAGATAGTCCAAGTGCCCGCTAGGGAACGTACATAGTCCAAGTGCCCGCTAGGTAACCTAGATAGTCCAAGTGCCCGCTAGTTAACCTACATAGTCCAAGAGCCTGCTAGGTAACCTAGATAGTCCAAGTGCCCGATAGGGAACCTACATAGTCCAAGTGTTCGCTCGTTAACGTACATAGTCCAAGTGCCCGCTAGATAACGTAGATAGTCCAAGTGCCCGCTAGGGAACGTACATAGTCCAAGTGCCCGCTAGGTAACCTATATAGTCCAAGTGCCTGCTAGGTAACCTAGATAGTCCAAGGGCCCGCTAGGTAACCTACATTGTCTTAGTGCCCCCTAGTTAACATACAATCTCCAAGTGCCCGACAGGGAACCTACATAGTCCAAGTGCCCGCTAGGTAACCTACATTGTCCCAATGCCCGCTAGTTAACCTACATAGTCCAAGTGCCCGCTAGGGAAGCTACATATTCCAAGTGCCCGTTAGGTAACCTAGATAGTCCAAATGCCCGCTAGGAATCCACATAGTCCAAGTGCCCGCTAGGGAACTTACATAGTCCAAGGGCCCGCTAGGGAACCTACATAGTCCTAGTACCCCCTAGTTAACCTACATTCTCCAAGTGCCCGATAGCTAACCTACATAGTCCAAGGGCCCGCTAGGGAGCCTACATAGTCCTAGTACCCCCTAGTTAACCTACATTCTCCAAGTGCCCGATAGGTAACCTACATAGTCCAAGGGCCCGCTAAGGAACCTACATAGTCCAAGTGCCCGTTAGTTAACCTAGATAGTCCAAGTGCCCGCTAGGTAACATAGATAGTCCAACAGCCCGCAAGGTAACCTACATACTCCAAGAACCCGCTAGGCAACGTAGATAGTTCAAGTGCCAGCTAGGTAACCTAGAAAGTCCAAGTGCACGCTAGGTAACCTACAAAGTCTAAGTGCCCGCTAGGTTTTCTATATAGTCCAAATGCCCACTAGGGAAACTACATAGTCCAAGTGCCCGCTAGGTAACCTAGATAATCCAAGTGCCCGCTAGTTAACCTATATCGTCCAAGTGCCAGCTAGTTAACCTATATCGTCCAAGTACCCGCTAGTTAACCTACATAGTCAATGGGCCCGCTGTTTTACCTACATAGTGCTAGAGCCCGGTAGCTAACCTAGATAATCCAAGTGCCCGCTAGTTAACCTATATCGTCCAAGTGCCCGCTAGTTAAGCTAGATCATCCAAGTGCCCGCTAGTTAACCTACATAGTCAATGGGCCCGCTAGTTAACCTATATAGAGCAAGAGCCCGCTAGTTAACCTAGATCGTGCAAGTGTCCGCTAGTTAACCTACATAGTCCACGTGCCAGTTAGCTAACCTAGATAGTCCAAGTGTCTGCTAGGGAACCTTCATAGTCCAAGTGCCAGCTAGGTAACCTAGATAGTCCAAGTGCCCGCTAGTTAACCTAGATAGTCCTAATGCCCGTTAGTTTACCTAGATAGTCCAAGTGCCCACTAGGGGACGTACTTAGTCCATGTGCCCTTTAGCTAACCTAGAGTGACAAAATGCCCGCTAGTTAACCTAGATAGTCCAAGTGCATGCTAGTTAACCTAGATAGTCCAAGTGCCCTCTATTTAACCTATATCGACCAAGTGCCCGCTAGTTAACCTACATAATCCAAGGGCCCGCTAGTTAACCTACATAGTACAAGGGCCCACTAGTTGACCTAGATAATCCAAGTGCCCTCTTGTTAACCTAGATAGTCCAAGTGCCCGCTAGGTAACGTAAGTAGTCCAAATGTCCGATAGGGATCCTACATAGTCCAAGTGCCCGCTAGGTAACCTACATAGTCCAAGTGCCCGTTCGTTAACCTAGATAGTCCAAGTGCCCGCTAGGTAACCTAGACTGTCCAAGTGCCCGCTAGGTTACCTACATAGTCCAAGTGCCCGTTAGTTAACCTAGATAGTCCAAGTGCCCGCTAGGAAACCTACATAGTCCAAGGGCCCGCTAGGTAACCTAGATAGTCCAAGTGCCCCCTAGGTAACTTACATTGTCCAAGTTCCCGCTAGGTAACCTAGAGAGTCCAAGTGCCCGTTACCTAACCTAGATAGTCCAAGTGCCCTCTAGGCAACCTACATAGCCCAAGAGCCCGTTCGTTAACCTAGAAGTCCAAGTGCCCGCTAGGTAACCTAGATTGTCCAAGTGCTGCTAGGTTACCTGCATATTCCACGTGCCCATTCGTTAACCTATATACCAAGTGCCAGCTACGTAAGCTAGATATTCCAAGGGCACGCTAGTTAACCTATATCGTCCAAGTGCCCGCTAGGCAACCTAGATAGTCCAAGTGCCCGCGAAGGTACCTACATCGTTCAAGTGCACGCGAGTTAACCTAGATAGTCCAAGTGCCCGCTAGGTAACCTACATACTCCAACAGCCCGGTAGGTAACCTACATACTCCAAGAACCCACTAGGCAACATAGATAGTTCAAGTGCCAGCTAGGTAACCTAGATAGTCCAAGTGCCCGCTAGGTAACTTACATAGTCCAAGTGCCCACTAGGTTATCTATATAGTCCAAATGCCCGCTAGGGAACCTACATAGTCCAAGTGCCCGCTAGGTAACTTAGATAGTCCAAATGCCTGCTAGTAAACCTACATAATCCATGGGCCCGCTAGTTAACCTACATAGTTCAAGGGCCCGCTAGTTAACCTAGATCGTGCAAGTGTCCCCTAGTTAACCTACATAGTGCAAGTGCCCGCTAGATAACCTAGATAGTCCAAGTGCCCGCTAGTTAACCTACATACTCCAAGTGCCCTAAAGGGATCCTACATAATCCAAGTGCCCGCTAGGGAACCTACATAGTCCAAGTGCCAGCTTGGTAACCTAAATAGTCCAAATGCCCGCTAGGGAAACTACATAGTCCAAGTGCCCGCTAGTTAACCTAGATAGTCCAAGTGCCTGCTAGTAAACCTACATAATCCATGGGCCTGCTAGTTAACCTACATAGTGCAAGGGCCCGCTAGTTAACCTAGATCGTGCAAGTGTCCCCTAGTTAACCTACATAGTGCAAGTGCCCGCTAGAAAACCTAGATAGTCCAAGTGCCCGCAAGTTAACCTAGATAGTCCATGTGCCCACTAGGGGACGTACATAGTCCAAGTGCCCGCTAGGTAACATAGTAGTTCTAGTGCCCGTTACCAAACCTAGATAGTCCACGTGCCCGCTAGGCAACCTACATAGTCCAAGTGCCCTAAAGGGAACCTACATAATCCAAGTGCCCGCTAGGGAACCTACATAGTCCAAGTGCCCGCTTGGTAACCTAAATAGTCCAAATGCCCGCTAGGGAAACTACATAGTCCAAGTGCCCGATAGTTAACCTAGATAGTCCAAGTGCCTGCTAGTAAACCTACATAATCCATGGGCCCGCTAGTTAACCTACATAGTGCAAGGGCCCGCTAGTTAACCTAGATCGTGCAAGTGTCCCCTAGTTAACCTACATAGTGCAAGTGCCCGCTAGATAACCTAGATAGTCCAAGTGCCCACAAGTTAACCTAGATAGTCCAAGTGCCCACTAGGGGACGTACATAGTCCAAGTGCCCACTAGGTTACCTAGATAGTTCTAGTGCCCGTTACCAAACCTAGATAGTCCAAGTGCCCGCTAGGCAAACTACATAGTCCAAGTGCCCGTTCGTTAACCTAGAAGTCCAAGTGCCCGCTATGTAACCTAGACTGTCCAAGTTCCTGCTATGTAACCTAGACAGTCCAAGTGCCCGCTAGGTTACCTGCATAGTCCAAGTACCCGTTCGTTAACTGAGATAGTGCAAGTGCCCGATAGGTAACCAATATAGTCCATATGCCCGCTAGGGACCCTAATTGTCCAAGTGCCCGCTCGTTATCCTATATAGTCCAAGTGCTCGCTAGTTAACCTAGATACTCCAAGTGCCCGCTAGTTAACCTAGATAGACCAAGTGCCCGCTAGGGAACCTACCTAGTCCAAGTGCCCGATAGGGAACTTACATAGTCCATGGGCCCGTTAGTTAACCTAGATAGTCCAAGTGCCCGCTAGGTAACCTAGATAGTCCAACAGCCAACTAGGTAACCTACATACTCCAAGAACCCGCTAGGCAACGTAGATAGTTCGAGTGCCAGCTAGGTAACCTAGATAGTCCAAGTGCCCGCTAGGTAATCTACAAATTGTAAGTGCCCGCTGGGTTATCTATATAGTCCAAGTGCCCTTTAGGTAACCTTGATAGTCCAATTGCCCATTAGCTAACATAGATAGTCCAAGTTTCCGCTAGTTAACCTACATAGTCCAAGTGCCCAATAGGGAACCTACATAGTCCAAGTGCCCGCTAGGTAACCTAGATAATCCAAGTGCCCGCTAGTTAACCTAGATCGTCCTAGTGCCCGCTAGTTAACCTACATCGTCCAAGGGCCCGCTAGTTAACCTACTTAGTCCAAGGGCCCACTAGTTAACCTAGATAGTCCAAGTGCCGGCTGGGTACCCTAGACAGTTCAAGTGACCACTAGGTTACCTACATAGTCCAAGTGCCTGTTCGTTAACCTACATAGTCCAAGTGCCCGCTAGGTAACCTATATAGTACAAATGCCCACTAGGGACCCTAATAGTCCAAGTGCCCGCTAGTTATCCTGGATAGTCCAAGTGCTCGCTAGTTAACCTAGCTAGTCCAAGTGCCCGATAGGGAACCTACATAGTCCAACTGCCCGCTAGGTAACCTAGATAGTCCAAGTGCCCGCTAGGTAACATAGATAGTCCAAGTGACCGCTAGGGAACGTACATAGTCCAAGTGCCCGCTAGGTAACCTAGATAGTCCAAGTGCCCGCTAGTTTTAACCTACATAGTCCAAGAGCCTGCTAGGTAACCTAGATAGTCCAAGTGCCCGATAGGGAACCTACATAGTCCAAGTGCCCGCTAGTTAACGTACATAGTCCAAGTGCCCGCTAGATAACGTAGATAGTCCAAGTGCCCGCTAGGGAACGTACATAGTCAAAGTGCCCGCTTGGTAACCTACATAGTTCAAGTGCCTGCTAGGTAACCTAGATAGTCCAAGGGCCCGCTAGGTAACCTACATTGTCCTAGTGCCCCCTAGTTAACATACATTCTCCAAGTGCCCGACAGGGAACCTACATAGTCCAAGTGCCCGCTAGGTAACCTACATAGTCCAAATGCCCGCTAGTTAACCTACATAGTCCAAGTGTCCGATAGGGAACCTACATAATCCAAGTGCCCGCTAGGGAAGCTACATATTCCAAGTGCCCGTTAGGTAACCTAGATAGTCCAAATGCCCGCTAGGGAACACTCATAGTCCAAGTGCCCGCTAGGGAACTTACATAGTCCAAGGGCCCCCTAGGGAACCTACATAGTCCAAGTGCCCGTTAGTTAACCTAGATAGTCCAAGTGCACGCTAGGTAACCTAGATAGTCCAACAGCCCTCAAGGTAACCTACATACTCCAAGAACCCGCTAGGCAACGTAGATAGTTCAAGTGCCAGCTAGGTAACCTAGATAGTCCAAGTGCCCGCTAGGTAACCTACAAAGTCTAAGTGCCCGCTAGGTTATCTATATAATCCAAATGCCCACTAGGGAAACTACATAGTCCAAGTGCCCGCTAGGTAACCTAGATAATCCAAGTGCCCGCAAGTTAACCTATATCGTCCAAGTGCCCGCTAGTTAACCTAGATCATCCAAGTGCCCGCTAGTTAACGTACATAGTCAATTGGCCCGCTAGTTAACCTATATAGTGCAAGAGACCGCTTGTTAACCTAGACCGTGCAAGTGTCCGCTAGTTAACCTACATAGTCCACATTCCAGTTAGCTAACCTAGATAGTAAAAGTGCCCGCTAGGGAACCTTCATAGTCCAAGTGCCAGCTAGGTAACCTAGATAGTCCAAGTGCCCACTAGTTAACCTAGATAGTCCTAGTGCCCGTTAGTTTACTTAGATAGGCCAAGTGCCCACTAGGGGACGTACTTAGTCCATGTGCCCGTTAGCTAACCTAGAGTGTCTAAATGCCCGCTAGTTAACCTAGATAGTCCAAGTGCACGCTAGTTAACCTAGATAGCCCAAGTGCCCTCTAATTAACCTAGATCGACCAAGTGCCCGCTAGTTAACCTACATAGTCCTAGGGCCCGCTAGTTAACCTACATAGTACAAGGGCCCACTAGTTGACCTAGATAGTCCAAGTGCCCTCTAGTTAACCTAAATCTTCCAAGTGCCCGCTAGTTAACCTACATAGTCCAAGTGCCCTAAAGGGAACCTATATAATCCAAGTTCCCGCTAGGGAACCTACATAGTCCAAGTGCTCTCTAGGTAACCTGCATAGTCCAAGTGCCCCCTTGGTAACCTAAATAGTCCAAATGCCCGCTAGGGAAACTACATATTCCTAGTGCCCGCTAGTTAACCTAGATAGTCCAAGTGCCTGCTAATAAACCTACATAATCCATGGGCCTGCTAGTTAACCTACATAGTGCAAGGGCCCGCTAGTTAACCTAGATCGTTCAAGGGTCCCCTAGTTAACCTACATAGTCCAAGTGCCCGCTAGGTAACCTAGATAGTCCAAGTGCCCGCTAGTTAACCTAGATAGTCCAAGTGCCCACTAGGGGACGTACATAGTCCATGTGCCCGCTAGGTAACCTAGATAGTTCTAGTGCCCGTTACCTAACCTAGATAGTCCATGTGCCCGCTAGGCAACCTACATAGTCCAAGTGCCTGTTCGTTAACCTAGAAGTCCAAGTGCCCGCTATGTAACCTAGACAGTCCAAGTGCCCGCTATGTAACCTAGACAGTCCAAGTGCCCGCTAGGTTACCTGCATAGTCCAAGTACCCGTTCGTTAACCTAGATAGTGCAAGTGCCCGCTAGGGAACCTATATAGTCCAAGTGCTATCTAGTTAACCTAGATAGTCCAAGGGCCCGCTAGTTAACCTACATAGTCCAAGGGCTCGCTTGTTAACTTTGATAGTCCAAGTGCCCCTTAGTTAACCTAGATCGTTCAAGTGCCCGCTAGTTAACCTAGATCGTCCAAGTGTCCTCTAGTTAACCTACATAGTCCAAGTGCCCCGTAGTTAACTTACAGAGTTCAAGTGTCCGTAGGGAACATACATAGTCCAAGTGTCCGCTAGGGAACATATATAGTCCAATTGCCCGCTAGGGAACCTACATAGTCCAAGTGCCCGCTAGGTAACCTAGATAGTCCAAGTGCATGCTAGTAAACCTACATAATCCATGGGCCCGCTAGTTAACCTACATAGTGCAAGGGCCCGCTAGTTAACCTAGATCGTGCAAGTGTCCCCTAGTTACCCTACATAGTGCAAGTGCCCGCTAGATAACCTAGATAGTCCAAGGGCCCGCTAGTTAACCTACATAGTCCAAGTGCCCTAAAGGTAACCTAGATAATCCAAGTGCCCGCTAGGGAACCTACATACTCCAAGTGCCCGCTTGGTAACCTAAATAGTCCAAATGTCCGCTAGGGAAACTACATAGTCCAAGTGCCCGCTAGTTAACCTAGATAGTCCAAGTGCCTGCTAGTAAACCTACATAATCCATGGGCCCGCTAGTTAACCTACATAGTGCAAGGGCCCGCTAGTTAACCTAGATCGTGCAAGTGTCCCCTAGTTAACCTACATAGTGCAAGTGCCCGCTAGATAACCTAGATAGTCCAAGTGCCCGCAAGTTAACCTAGATAGTCCAAGTGCCCACTAGGGGACGTACATAGTCCAAGTGCCCACTAGGTTACCTAGATAATTCTAGTGCCCGTTACCAAACCTAGATAGTCCAAGTGCCCGCTGGCAACCTACATAGTCCAAGTGCCCGTTCGTTAACCTAGAAGTCCAAGTGCCCGCTATGTAACCTAGACTGTCCAAGTTCCTGCTATGTAACCTAGACAGTCCAAGTGCCCGCTAGGTTACCTGCAGAGTCCAAGTACCCGTTCGTTAACCGAGATAGTGCAAGTGCCCGCTAGGTAGCCAATATAGTCCAAATGCCCGTTAGGGACCCTAATTGTCCAAGTGCCCGCTCGTTATCCTAGATAGTCCAAGTGCTCGCTAGTTAACCTAGATACTCCAAGTGCCCGCTAGTTAACCTAGATAGACCAAGTGCCCGCTAGGGAACCTGCCTAGTCCAAGTGCCCGATAGGGAACTTACATAGTCCATGGGCCCGTTAGTTAACCTAGATAGTCCAAGTGCCCGTTAGGTAACCAAGATTGACCAACAGCCAACTAGGTAACTCCAAGAACCCGCTAGGCAACGTAGATAGTTCGAGTGCCAGCTAGGTAACCTAGATAGTCCAAGTGCCCGCTAGGTAACCTACAAATTGTAAGTGCCCGCTAGGTTATCTATATAGTCCAAGTGCCCTTTAGGTAACCTTGATAGTCCAATTGCCCATTAGCTAACATAGATAGTCCAAGTTTCCGCTAGTTAACCTACATAGTCCAAGTGCCCAATAGGGAACCTACATAGTCCAAGTGCCCGCTAGGTAACCTAGATAATCCAAGTGCCCGCTTGTTAACCTAGATCGTCCTAGTGCCCGCTAGTTAACCTACATCGTCCAAGGGCCCGCTAGTTAACCTACTTAGTCCAAGGACCCACTAGTTAACCTACATAGTCCAAGTGCCGGCTGGGTACCCTAGACAGTTCAAGTGACCACTAGGTTACCTACATAGTCCAAGTGCCTGTTCGTTAACCTACATAGTCCAAGTGCCCGCTAGGTAACCTATATAGTACAAATGCCCACTAGGGACCCTAATAGTCCAAGTGCCCGCTAGTTATCCTGGATAGTCCAAGTGCTCGCTAGTTAACCTAGATAGTCCAAGTGCCCGATAGGGAACCTACATAGTCCAACTGCCCGCTAGGTAACCTAGATAGTCCAAGTGCCCGCTAGGTAACGTAGATAGTCATAGTGACCGCTAGGGAACGTACATAGTCCAAGTGCCCGCTAGGTAACCTAGATAGTCCAAATGCCCGCTAGTTAACCTACATAGTCCAAGAGCCTGCTAGGTAACCTAGATAGTCCAAGTGCCCGATAGGGAACCTACATAGTCCAAGTGCCCGCTAGTTAACGTACATAGTCCAAGTGCCCGCTAGATAACGTAGATAGTCCAAGTGCCCGCTAGGGAACGTACAAAGTCCAAGTGCCCGCTTGGTAACCTACAGAGTCCAAGTGCCTGCTAGGTAACCTAGATAGTCCAAGGGCCCGCTAGGTAACCTACATTGCCCTAGTGCCCCCTAGTTAACATACATTCTCCAAGTGCCCGACAGGGAACCTACATAGTCCAAGTGCCCGCTAGGTAACCTACATAGTCCAAATGCCCGCTAGTTAACCTACATAGTCCAAGTGTCCGATAGGGAACCTACATAATCCAAGTGCCCGCTAGGGAAGCTACATATTCCAAGTGCCCGTTAGGTAACCTAGATAGTCCAAATGCCCGCTAGGGAACCCTCATAGTCCAAGTGCCCGCTAGGGAACTTACATAGTCCAAGGGCCCCCTAGGGAACCTACATAGTCCAAGTGCCCGTTAGTTAACCTAGATAGTCCAAGTGCACGCTAGGTAACCTAGATAGTCCAACAGCCCTCAAGGTAACCTACATACTCCAAGAACCCGCTAGGCAACGTAGATAGTTCAAGTGCCAGCTAGGTAACCTAGATAGTCCAAGTGCCCGCTAGGTAACCTACAAAGTCTAAGTGCCCGCTAGGTTATCTATATAATCCAAATGCCCACTAGGGAAACTACATAGTCCAAGTGCCCGCTAGGTAACCTAGATAATCCAAGTGCCCGCAAGTTAACCTATATCGTCCAAGTGCCCGCTAGTTAACCTAGATCATCCAAGTGCCCGCTAGTTAACCTACATAGTCAATTGGCCCGCAAGTTAACCTATATAGTGCAAGAGCCCGCTTGTTAACCTAGACCGTGCAAGTGTCCGCTAGTTAACCTACATAGTCCACGTGCCAGTTAGCTAACCTAGATAGTCCAAGTCCCCGCTAGGGAACCTTCATAGTCCAAGTGCCAGCTAGGTAACCTAGATAGTCCAAGTGCCCACTTGTTAACCTAGATAGTCCTAGTGCCCGTTAGTTTACTTAGATAGTCCAAGTGCCCACTAGGGGACGTACTTAGTCCATGTGCCCGTTAGCTAACCTAGAGTGTCCAAGTGCCCGCTAGTTAACCTAGATAGTCCAAGTGCACGCTAGTTAACCTAGATAGCCCAAGTGCCCTCTAATTAACCTAGATCGACCAAGTGCCCGCTAGTTAACCTCCATAGTCCAAGGGCCCTCTAGTTAACCTACATAGTATAAGGGCCCACTAATTGACCTAGATAGTCCAAGTGCCCGCTAGTTAACCTAGATCTTCCAAGTGCCCGCTAGTTAACCTACATAGTCCAAGTGCCCTAAAGGGAACCTATATAATCCAAGTTCCCGCTAGGGAACCTACATAGTCCAAGTGCTCGCTAGGTAACCTACATAGTCCAAGTGCCCCCTTGGTAACCTAAATAGTCCAAATGCCCGCTAGGGAAACTACATATTCCAAGTGCCCGCTAGTTAACCTAGATAGTCCAAGTGCCTGCTAATAAACCTACATAATCCATGGGCCTGCTAGTTAACCTACATAGTGCAAGGGCCCGCTAGTTAACCTAGATCGTTCAAGGGTCCCCTAGTTAACCTACATAGTCCAAGTGCCCGCTAGGTAACCTAGATAGTCCAAGTGCCCGCTAGTTAACCTAGATAGTCCAAGTGCCCACTAGGGGACGTACATAGTCCATGTGCCCGCTAGGTAACCTAGATAGTTCTAGTGCCCGTTACCTAACCTAGATAGTCCAAGTGCCCACTAGGGGACGTACATAGTCCATGTGCCCGCTAGGTAACCTAGATCGTTCTAGTGCCCGTTACCTAACCTAGATAGTCCAAGTGCCCGCTAGGCAACCTACATAGTCCAAGTGCCTGTTCGTTAACCTAGAAGTCCAAGTGTCCGCTATGTAACCTAGACAGTCCAAGTGCCCGCTATGTAACCTAGACAGTCCAAGTGCCCGCTAGGTTACCTGCATAGTCCAAGTACCCGTTCGTTAACCTAGATAGTGCAAGTGCCCTCTAGGGAACCTATATAGTCCAAGTGCTATCTAGTTAACCTAGATAGTCCAAGGGCCCGCTAGTTAACCTACATAGTCCAAGGGCTTGCTTGTTAACTTTGATAGTCCAAGTGCCCCTTAGTTAACCTAGATCGTTCAAGTACTGGCTAGTTAACCTACATCGTCCAAGGGCCCACTAGTTAACCTAGATCGTCCAAGTGTCCTCTAGTTAACCTACATAGTCCAAGTGCCCAGTAGTTAACTTACTGAGTTCAAGTGTCCGTAGGGAATATACATAGTCCAAGTGTCCGCTGGGGAACATATATAGTCCAATTGCCCGCTAGGGAACCTATATAGTCCAAGTGCCCGCTAGGGAATCTACATAGTCCAAGGGCCCGCTTGTTAACGTAGATAGTCCAAGTGCTGCTAGTTAATCTACATAGTCCAAGGGCCCGCTAGTTAACCTACGTAGTCCAAGTACCCGCTAGTTAACCTAGATCATCCAAGTGTCCGCTAGTTAACCTACATAGTCCAAGTGCCCGCTAGGGAACCTAGATAGTCCAAGTGCCCGTTCTGCAACCTACATAGTCCAAGTGCCTGTTAGGGAACCTACATAGTCGAAGTTCCCGCCCTGGAACATACATAGTCCAAGTGCCCGCTAGGGAATCTACATAGTCCAAGGGCCCGCTAGTTAACGTATATAGTCCAAGTGCCGCTAGTTAATCCACATAGTCCAAGGGCCCGCTAGTTAACCTACATAGTCCACGTACCCGTTAGTTAACCTAGATCGTCCTAGTGCCCGCTAGTTAACCTACATAATCCAATGGCCCGCTAGGTAACGTAGACAGTTAAAGTGACCACTAGGTTACCTACATAGTCCAAGTGCATGTTCTTTAACCTACACAGTCCAAGTGCCCGCTAGGTAACCTATATAGTACAAATGCCCGCTAGGGACCCTAATATTCCAAGTGCCCACTAGTTATCCTAGATAGTCCAAGAGCTCGCTAGTTAACGTATATAGTCCAAGTGCCTTATAGGGAACCTACATATTCCAAGTGCCAGCTAGGTAACTTACATTGTCCAAGTGCCCGCAAGGTAACGTAGACAGTTAAAGTGACCACTAGGTTACCTACATAGTCCAAGTGCCTGTTCGTTAACCTACATAGACCAAGTGCCCGCTAGGTAACCTATATGGTACAAATACCCGCTAGGGACCCTAATATTCCAAGTGCCCACTAGTTATCCTAGATAGTCCAAGTGCCCGCTAGGTAACGTAGATAGTCCAAGTGCCCGCTAGGGAACGTACATAGTCCAAGTGCCTGCTAGGTAACCTAGATAGTCCAAGTGCCCGCTAGTTAACCTGCATAGTCCAAGTGCCTGCTAGGTAACCTAGATAGTCCAAGTGCCCACTAGTTAACCTACATAGTCCAAGTTCTCCCTGGGTAACCTAGATAGTCCAAGGTCCCGCTAGGTAACCTACATTGTCCTAGTGTCCCCTAGGTAACCTACATTCTCCAAGTGCCCGCTAGGGAACCTACATAGTCCAAGTACCCGCTCTGGAACATACATAGACCAAGTGCCCACTAGGGAATCTACATAGTCCAAGGGTCCGCTAGTTAACGTAGATAGTCCAAGTGCCGCTAGTTAATCTACATAGTCCAAGGGCCCACTAGTTAACCTACATAGTCCAAGTTCTCCCTAGGTAACCTAGATAGTCCAAGGGCCCGCTAGGTAACCTACATTGTCCTAGTGTCCCCTAGTTAACCTACATTCTCCAAGTGCCCTCTAGGAAACCTACATAGTCCAAGTACCCGCTCTGGAACATACATAGTCCAAGTGCCCGCTAGGGAATCTACATAGTCCAAGGGTCCGCTAATTAACATAAATAGTCCAAGTGCCGCTAGTTAATCTACATTATCCAAGGGCCCGCTAGTTAAACTACATAGTCCAAGTTCTCCCTAGGTAACCTAGATAGTCCACGGGCCCGCTAGGTAACATACATTGTCCTAGTGTCCCCTAGTTAACCTACATTCCAAGTGCCTTCTAGGGAACCTACATAGTCCAAGTGCCCTTTAGTTAACCTAGATAGTCCAAGTGACCGCTAGGTAACCTAGATAGTCCAACAGCCCGGTAGGTAACCTACATACTCCAAGTACACGCTAGGTAACGTAGATAGTTCAAGTGCCAGCTAGGTAACCTAGATAGTCCAAGTGCCTGCGAGGTAACCTACAAAGTCTAAGTGCCCGCTAGGTAATCTATATAGTCCAAATGCCCGCTCGGGGGCCTACATAGTCCAAATGCCCGCTAGGTAACCTAGATAGTCCAAGGGCCCGCTAGTTAACCTACATAGTCCAAGTGCTCCCTAGGTAACCTACATAGTCCAAGTGCCCGCTTGGTAACCTAAATAGTCCAAGTGCCCGCTAGGGATCCATCATAATCCAACTGCCTGCTAGGTAACCTAGATAATCCAAGTGCCCGCTAGTTAACCTAGATAGTCCTAGTGCCCGTTTGTTAACCTAGATAGTCCAAGTGCCCACTAGGGGACGTACATAATCCAAGTGCCTGCTACGCAACCTAGATTGTTCAAGTGCCCGCTAAGTAACCTAGATAGTCCAAGTGCCCGTTACCTGACCTAGATAGTGCAAGTGCCCGCTAGGCAACCTACATAGTCCAAGTGCCCGCTATGTAACCTAGACAGTCCAAGTGCCCGCTAGGTTACCTGCATAGTCCAAGTGCCCGTTCGTTAACATAGATAGTCCAAGTGCCCGCTAGGGAACCTATATAGTCCAAGTGCTATCTCGGTAACCTAGATAGTCCAAGGGCCCGCTAGTTAACCTACATAGTCCAAGGGCTCGCTTGTTAACTTTGATAGTCCAAGTGCCCCTTAGTTAACCTAGATCGTTCAAGTGCCCTCTAGTTAACCTAGATCGTCCAAGTACTGGCTAGTTAACCTACATAGTCCAAGGGCCCACTAGTTAACCTAGATTGTCCAAGTGTCCTCTGGTTAACCTACATAGTCCAAGTGCCCGCTAGGTAACCTACATAGTGCAAGTGTCTGCTAGGTAAACTACATAGTCCAAGTGCCCGCTAGTTAACATAGATAGTCCAAGTGCCCGCTAGGGAAGGTACATAGTCCAAGTGCCCTCTAGGTAACCTAGACAGTTCAAGTGACCACTAGGTTACCTACATAGTCCAAGTGCCTGTTCGTTAACCTACATAGTCCAAGTGCCCGCTAGGTAACCTATATAGTCCAAATGCCCGCTAGGGACCCTAATAGTCCAAGTGCCCGCTAGTTATCCTAGATAGTCCAAGTGCTCGCTAGTTAAACTAGATAGTCCAAGTGCTGGCTAGTTAACCTAGATAGACCAAGTGCACGCTAGGGAACCTACCTAGTCCAAGTGCCCGTTAGTTAACCTAGATAGTCCAATGCCTGCTAGGTAACCTAGATAGACCAACAGCCCGCTAGGTAACCTACATACTCCAAGAACCCGCTAGGCAACGTAGATAGTTCAAGTGCCAGCTAGGTAACATAGATAGTCCAAGTGCCCCCTAGGTAACCTACAAAGTCTAAGTGCCCGCTAGGTTATCTATATAGTCCAAATGCCCGCTAGGGAACTTACATTGTCCAAGGGCCCGCTTGGGAACCTACATAGTCCAAGTGCCCGTTAGTGAACCTAGATAGTCCAATGCCTGCTAGGTAACCTAGATAGACCAACAGCCCGCTAGGTAACCTACATACTCCAAGAACCCGCTAGGCAACGTAGATAGTTCAAGTGCCAGCTAGGTAACTTCGATAGTCCAAGTGCCCCCTAGGTAACCTACAAAGTCTAAGTGCCCGCTAGGTTATCTATATAGTCCAAATGCCCGCTAGGGAACCTACATAGTCCAAGTGCCCGCTAGGTAACCTAGATAATCAATGTGCCGGCTAGTTAACCTATATCGTCCAAGTGCCCGCTAGTTTACCTAGATTGTCCAAGTGCCCGCTAGTTAACCTACATAGTCAATGGGCCCGCTAGTTAACCTACATACTGCAAGAGCCCGCTAGCTAACCTAGATAATCCAAGTGCCCGCTAGTTAACTTATATCATCCAAGCGCCCGCTAGTTAACCTAGATCCTTCAAGTGCCCGCTAGTTAACCTACATAGTCAATGGGCCCGCTAGTTAACCTACATAGTGCAAGAGCCCGCTAGTTAACCTAGATCGTGCAAGTGTCCGCTAGTTAACCTACATAGTCCACGTGCCAGTTAGCTAACCTAGATAGTCCAAGGGCCCGCTAGTTAACCTACATAGTCCAAGTGCTCCCTAGGTAACCTACATAGTCCAAGTGCCCGCTTGGTAACCTAAATAGTCCAAGTGCCCGCTAGGGATCCATCATAATCCAACTGCCTGCTAGGTAACCTAGATAGTCCAAGTGCCCGCTAGTTAACCTAGATAGTCCTAGTGCCCGTTTGTTAACCTAGATAGTCCAAGTGCCCACTAGGGGACGTACATAGTCCAAGTGCCTGCTACGCAACCAAATTGTTCAAGTGCCCGCTAAGTAACCTAGATAGTCCAAGTGCCCGTTACCTAACCTAGATAGTGCAAGTGCCCGCTAGGCAACCTACATAGTCCAAGTGCCCGTTCGTTAACCTAGAAGTCCAAGAACCCGCTATGTAACCTAGACAGTCCAAGTGCCCGCTAGGTTACCTGCATAGTCCAAGTGCCCGTTCGTTAACATAGATAGTCCAAGTGCCCGCTAGGGAACCTATGTAGTCCAAGTGCTATCTAGGTAACCTAGATAGTCCAAGGGCCCGCTAGTTAACCTACATAGTCCAAGGGCTCGCTTGTTAACTTTGATAGTCCAAGTGCCCCTTAGTTAACCTAGATCGTTCAAGTGCCCTCTAGTTAACCTAGATCGTCCAAGTACTGGCTAGTTAACCTACATAGTCCAAGGGCCCACTAGTTAACCTAGATTGTCCAAGTGTCCTCTGGTTAACCTACATAGTCCAAGTGCCCGCTAGGTAACCTACATAGTGCAAGTGTCTGCTAGGTAAACTACATAGTCCAAGTGCCTGCTAGTTAACATAGATAGTCCAAGTGCCCGCTAGGGAAGGTACATAGTCCAAGTGCCCTCTAGGTAACCTAGACAGTTCAAGTGACCTCTAGGTTACCTACATAGTCCAAGTGCCTGTTCGTTAACCTACATAGTCCAAGTGCCCGCTAGTTATCCTAGATAGTCCAAGTGCTCGCTAGTTAAATTAGATAGTCCAAGTGCCGGCTAGTTAACCTAGATAGACCAAGTGCCCGCTAGGGAACCTACCTAGTCCAAGTGCCCGATAGGGAACTTACATTGTCCAAGGGTCCGCTTGGGAACCTACATAGTCCAAGTGCCCGTTAGTGAACCTAGATAGTCCAATGCCTGCTAGGTAACCTAGATAGACCAACAGCCCGCTAGGTAACCTACATACTCCAAGAACCCGCTAGGCAACGTAGATAGTTCAAGTGCCAGCTAGGTAACATAGATAGTCCAAGTGCCCCCTAGGTAACCTACAAAGTCTAAGTGCCCGCTAGGTTATCTATATAGTCCAAATGCCCGCTAGGGAACCTACATAGTCCAAGTGCCCGCTAGGTAACCTAGATAATCCAAGTGCCCGCTAGTTAACCTATATCGTCCAAGTGCCCGCTAGTTAACCTAGATTGTCCAAGTGCCCGCTAGTTAACCTACATAGTCAATGGGCCCGCTAGTTAACCTACATATTGCAAGAGCCCGCTAGCTAACCTAGATAATCCAAGTGCCCCGTAGTTAACTTATATCATCCAAGTGCCCGCTAGTTAACCTAGATCGTCCAAGTGCCCGCTAGTTAACCTACATAGTCAATGGGCCCGCTAGTTAACCTATATAGTGCAAGAGCCCGCTAGTTAACCTAGATCGTGCAAGTGTCCGCTAGTTAACCTACATAGTCCACGTGCCAGTTAACTAACCTAGATAGTCCAAGGGCCCGCTAGTTGACCTACATAGTCCAAGTGCCCGCTTGGTAACCTAGATAATCCAAGTGCCCGCTAGTTAACCTAGATAGTCCTAGTGCCCGTTCGTTTACCTAGATAGTCCAAGTGCCCACTATGGGACGTACTTAGTCCATGTGCCCGTTAGCTAACCTAGATAGTCCAAGTGCCCGCTAGTTAACATTGATCATCCCAGTGCCCGCTAGTTAACCTAGATAGTCCAAGTGCACGCTAGTTAATCTAGATAGTTCAAGTGCCCTCTAGTTAACCTAGATCGTCCAAGTGCCCGCTAGTTAACCTACATAGTCCAAGGTCTGCTAGTTAACCTAGATAGTCCAAGTGCTCGCTAGTTAACCTACATAGTACAAGGGCCAACTAGTTGACCTAGTTAGTCCAAGTGCCCGCTAGTTAACCTAGATGGTACAAGTGCCCGCTAGGTAACCTAAGTAGTCCAAATATCCGATAGGGATCCTACATAGTCCAAGTGCCCACTGGGTAACCTACATAGTCCAAGTGCCCGTTCGTTAACCTAGAGAGTCCAAGTGCCCGCTATGTAACCTAGACAGTCCAAGTGCCCGCTAGGTTACCTACATAGTCCAAGTACCCGTTCGTTAACCTAGATAGTCTAAGTGCCCGCTAGGAAACCTACATAGTCCAAGGGCCCGCTAGGTAACCTAGATAGTCCAAGTGCCCACTAGGAAACCTAGAATCCAAGGGTTCGCTAGTTAACCTACATAGTCAAAGTGCCCCCTAGGTAACCTATATAGTACAAATGCCCGCTAGGGACCCTAATATTCCAAGTGCCCACTAGTTATCCTAGATAGTCCAAGTGCCCGCTAGGTAACGTAGATAGTCCAAGTGCCCGCTAGGGAACGTACATAGTCCAAGTGCCTGCTAGGTAACCTAGATAGTCCACGTGCCCGCTAGTTAACCTACATAGTCCAAGTGCCTGCTAGGTAACCTAGATAGTCCAAGTGCCCACTAGTTAACCTACATTGTCCAAGTTCTCCCTAGGTAACCTAGATAGTCCAAGGGCCCGCTAGGTAACCTACATTTTCCTAGTGTCCCCTAGTTAACCTACATTCTCCAAGTGCCCGCTAGGGAACCTACATAGTCCAAGTACCCGCTCTGGAACATACATAGTCCAAGTGCCCGCTAGGGAATCTACATAGTCCAAGGGTCTGCTAGTTAACATAGATAGTCCAAGTGCCGCTAGTTAATCTACATAGTCCAAGGCCCCGCTAGTTAACCTATATTGTCCAAGTTCTCCCTAGGTAACCTAGATAGTCCAGGGGCCCGCTAGGTAACCTACATTGTCCTAGTGTCCCCTAGTTAACCTACATTCTCCAAGTGCCCTCTAGGGAACCTACATAGTCCAAGTACCCGCTCTGGAACATATATAGTCCAAGTGCCCGCTAGGGAATCTACATAGTCCAAGGGTCCGCTAATTAACGTAGATAGTCCAAGTGCCGCTAGTTATTCTACATAGTCCAAGGGCCCGCTAGTTAACCTACATAGTCCAAGTTCTCCCTAGGTAACCTAGATAGTCCAAGGGCCCGCTAGGTAACATACATTGTCCTAGAGTCCCCTAGTTAACCTACATTCCAAGTGCCCTCTAGGGAACCTCCATAGTCCAAGTGCCTGTTAGTTAACCTAGATAGTCCAAGTGACCGCTAGGTAACCTAGATAGTCCAAGTGCCCGCTAGGTAACCTACAAAGTCTAAGTGCCCGCTAGGTAATCTATATAGTCCAAATGCCCGCTGGGGGCCTACATAGTCCAAATGCCCGCTAGGTAACCTAGATAGTCCAAGGGCCCGCTAGTTAACCTACATAGTCCAAGTGCTCCCTAGGTAACCTACATAGTCCAAGTGCCCGCTTGGTAACCTAAATAGTCCAAGTGCCCGCTAGGGATCCATCATAATCCAACTGCCTGCTAGGTAACCTAGATAGTCCAAGTGCCCGCTAGTTAACCTAGATAGTCCTAGTGCCCGTTTGTTAACCTAGATAGTCCAAGTGCCCACTAGGGGACGTACATAGTCCAAGTGCCTGCTACGCAACCTAGATTGTTCAAGAGCCCGCTAAGTAACATAGATAGTCCAAGTGCCAGTTACCTAACCTAGATAGTGCAAGTGCCCGCTAGGCAACCTACATAGTCCAAGTGCCCGTTCATTAACCTAGAAGTCCAAGAACCCGCTATGTAACCTAGACAGTCCAAGTGCCCGCTATGTAACCTAGACAGTCCAAGTGCCCGCTAGGTTACCTGCATAGTCCAAGTGCCCATTTGTTAACATAGATAGTCCAAGGGCCCGCTAGGGAACCTATATATTCCAAGTGCTATCTAGTTAACCTAGATAGTCCAAGGGCTCGCTAGTTAACCTACATAGTCCAAGGGCTCGCTTGTTTACTTTGATAGTCCAAGTGCCCCTTAGTTAACCTAGATCGTTCAAGTGCCCTCTAGTTAACCTAGATCGTCCAAGTACTGGCTAGTTAACCTACATAGTCCAAGGGCCCACTAGTTAACCTAGATTGTACAAGTGTCCTCTGGTTAACCTACATAGTCCAAGTGCCCGCTAGGTAACCTACATAGTGCAAGTGTCTGCTAGGTAAACTACATAGTCCAAGTGCCCGCTAGTTAACATAGACAGTCCAAGTGCCCGCTAGGGAAGGTACATAGTCCAAGTGCCCTCTAGGTAACCTAGACAGTTCAAGTGACCACTAGGTTACCTACATAGTCCAAGTGCCTGTTCGTTAACCTACATAGTCCAAGTGCCCGCTAGGTAACCTATATAGTCCAAATGCCCGCTAGCGACCCTAATAGTCCAAGTGCCCGCTAGTTATCCTAGATAGTCCAAGTGCTCGCTAGTTAAACTAGATAGTCCAAGTGCCCGCTAGTTAACCTAGATAGACCAAGTGCCCGCTAGGGAACCTACCTAGTCCAAGTGCCCGATACGGAACTTACATTGTCCAAGGGCCCGCTAGGGATCCTACATAATCCAAGTGCCCGTTAGTTAACCTAGATAGTCCAATGCCTGCTAGGTAACCTAGATAGACCAACAGCCCGCTAGGTAACCTACATACTCCAAGAACCCGCTAGGCAACGTAGATAGTTCAAGTGCCAGCTAGGTAACTTAGATAGTCCAAGTGCCCGCTAGGTAACCTACAAAGTCTAAGTGCCCGCTAGGTTATCTATAAAGTCCAAATGCCCGCTAGGGAACCTACATAGTCGAAGTGCCTGCTAGGTAACCTAGATAATCCAAGTGCCCGCTAGTTAACCTATATCGTCCAAGTGCCCGCTAGTTTACCTAGATTGTCCAAGTGCCCGCTGGTTAACCTACATAGTCAATGGGCCCGCTAGTTAACTTACATATTGCAAGAGCCCGCTAGCTAACCTAGATAATCCAAGGCCCGCTAGTTAACTTATATCATCCAAGTGCCCGCTAGTTAACCTAGATCGTCCAAGTGCCCGCTAGTTAACCTACATAGTCAATGGGCCCGCTAGTTAACCTACATAGTGCAAGAGCCCGCTAGTTAACCTACATCGTGCAAGTGTCCGCTAGTTAACCTACATAGTCCACGTGCCAGTTAGCTAACCTAGATAGTCCAAGGGCCCGCTAGTTGACCTACATAGTCCAAGTGCCCGCTGGGTAACCTAGATAATCCAAGTGCCCGCTAGTTAACCTAGATAGTCCTAGTGCCCGTTAGTTTACCTAGATAGTCCAAGTGCCCACTAGGGGACGTACTTAGTCCATGTGCCCGTTAGCTAACCTAGATAGTCCAAGTGCCCGCTAGTTAACATTGATCATCCCAGTGCCCGCTAGTTAACCTCGATAGTCCAAGTGCACGCTAGTTAACCTAGATAGTTCAAGTGCCCTCTAGTTAACCTAGATCGTCCAAGTGCCCGCTGGTTAACCTACATAGTCCAAGGTCTGCTAGTTAACCTAGATAGTCCAAGTGCTCGCTAGTTAACCTACATAGTACAAGGGCCCACTAGTTGACCTAGATAGTCCAAGTGCCCGCTAGTTAACCTAGATTGTACAAGTGCCCGCAAGGTAACCTAAGTAGTCCAAATGTCCGATAGGGATCCTACATAGTCCAAGTGCCCGCTGGGTAACCTACATAGTCCAAGTGCCCGTTCGTTAACCTAGAGAGTCCAAGTGCCCGCTAGGTAACCTAGACTGTCCAAGTGCCCGCTAGGTTACCTACATAGTCCAAGTACCCGTTCGTTAACCTAGATAGTCCAAGTGCCCGCTAGGAAACCTACATAGTCCAAGGGCCCTCTGGTTAACCTAGATAGTCCAAGTTCCCGCTAGGAAACCTAGAATCCAAGCGCTCGCTAGTTAACCTACATAGTCCAAGTGCCCTCTAAGTAACCTATATAGTACAAATGCCTGCTAGGGACACTAATATTCCAAGTGCCCACTAGTTATCCTAGATAGTCCAAGAGCTCGCTAGTTAACCTATATAGTCCAAGTGCCCTATAGGGAACGTACATATTCCAAGTGCCAGCTGGTTAGCATAGATAGTCCAAGTACCCACTAGGAAACCTACTTAGTCCAAGTGTCCGCTAGTTAACGTACATAGTCCAAGTGCCCGCTAGGTAACCTAGATAGTCCAAGTGCCCGCTAGGTAACTTACATTGTCCAAGTGCCTGCAAGGTAACGTAGACAGTTAAAGTGACCACTAGGTTACCTACATAGTCCAAGTGCATGTTCGTTAACCTATAGAGACCAAGTGCCCGCTAGGTAAACTATATAGTACAAATACCCGCTAGGGACACTAATATTCCAAGTGCCCACTAGTTATCCTAGATAGTCCAAGTGCCCGCTAGGTAACGTAGATAGTCCAAGTGCCCGCTAGGGAACGTACATAGTCCAAGTGCCTGCTAGGTAACCTAGATAGTCCAAGTGCCCGCTAGTTAACCTACATAGTCCAAGTGCCTGCTAGGTAACCTAGATAGTCCAAGTGCCCACTAGTTAACCTACATAGTCCAAGTTCTCCCTAGGTAACCTAGATAGTCCAAGGGCCCGCTAGGTAACCTACATTGTCCTAGTGTCCCCTAGTTAACCTACATTCTCCAAGTGCCCGCTAGGGAACCTACATAGTCCAAGTGCCCGCTAGGGAATCTACATAGTCCAAGGGTCCGCTAGTTAACGTAGATAGTCCAAGTGCCGCTAGTTAATCTACATAGTCCAAGGGCCCGCTAGTTAACCTACTTAGTCCAAGTTCTCCCTAGGTAACCTAGATAGTCCAAGGGCCCGCTAGGTAACCTACATTGTCCTAGTGTCGCCTAGTTAACCTACATTCTCCAAGTGCCCTCTAGGGAACCTACATAGTCCAAGTACCCGCTCTGGAACATACATAGTCCAAGTGCCCGCTAGGGAATCTACATAGTCCAAGGGTCCGCTAATTAACGTAGATAGTCCAAGTGCCGCTAGTTAATCTACATAGTCCAAGGGCCTGCTAGTTAACCTACATAGTCCAAGTTCTCCCTAGGTAACCTAGATAGTCCAAGGGCCCGCTAGGTAACATACATTGTCCTAGTGTCCCCTAGTTAACCTACATTCCAAGTGCCTTCTAGGGAACCTACATAGTCCAAGTGCCCGTTAGTTAACCTAGATAGTCCAAGTGACCGCTAGGTAACCTAGATAGTCCAACAGCCCGGTAGGTAACCTACATACTCCAAGTACCCGCTAGGTAACGTAGATAGTTCAAGTGCCAGCTAGGTAACCTAGATAGTCCAAGTGCCCGCTAGGTAACCTACAAAGTCTAAGTGTCCGCTAGGTAATCTATATAGTCCAAATGCCCGCTCGGGAGCCTACATAGTCCAAATGCCCGCTAGGTAACCTAGATAGTCCAAGGGCCCGCTAGTTAACCTACATAGTCCAAGTGCTCCCTAGGTAACCTACATAGTCCAAGTGCCCGCTTGGTTACCTAAATAGTCCAAGTGCCCGCTAGGGATCCATCATAATCCAACTGCCTGCTAGGTAACCTAGATAGTCCAAGTGCCCGTTAGTTAACCTAGATAGTCCTAGTGCCCGTTTGTTAACCTAGATAGTCCAAGTGCCCACTAGGGGACGTACATAGTCCAAGTGCCTGCTACGCAACCTAGATTGTTCAAGTGCCCGCTAAGTAACCTAGATAGTCCAAGTGCCCATTACCTAACCTAGATAGTGCAAGTGTCCGCTAGGCAACCTACATAGTCCAAGTGCCCGTTCGTTAACCTAGAAGTCCAAGAAACCGCTATGTAACCTACACAGTCCAAGTGCCCGCTATGTAACCTAGACAGTCCAAGTGCCCGCTAGGTTACCTGCATAGTCCAAGTGTCCGTTCGTTAACATAGATAGTCCAAGTGCCCGCTAGGGAACCTATATAGTCCAAGTGCTATCTAGGTAACCTAGATTGTCCAAGGGCCCGCTAGTTAACCTACATAGTCCAAGGGCTCGCTTGTTAACTTTGATAGTCCAAGTACCCCTTAGTTAACCTAGATTGTTCAAGTGCCCCCTAGTTAACCTAGATCGTCCAAGTACTGGCTAGTTAACCTACATAGTCCAAGGGCCCACTAGTTAACCTAGATTGTCCAAGTGTCCTCTGGTTAACCTACATAGTCCAAGTGCCTGCTCAGTAACCTACATAGTGCATATGTCTGCTAGGTAAACTACATAGTCCAAGTGCCCGCTAGTTAACATAGATAGTCCAAGTGCCCGCCAGGGAAGGTACATAGTCCAAGTGCCCTCTAGGTAACCTAGACAGTTCAAGTGACCACTAGGTTACCTACATAGTCCAAGTGCCTGTTCGTTAACCTACATAGTCCAAGTGCCCGCTAGGTAACCTATATAGTCCAAATGCCCGCTAGCGACCCTAATAGTCCAAGTGCCCGCTAGTTATCCTAGATAGTACAAGTGCTCGCTAGTTAAACTAGATAGTCCAAGTGCCCGCTAGTTAACCTAGATAGACCAAGTGCCCGCTAGGGAACCTACCTAGTCCAAGTGCCCGATACGGAACTTACATTGTCCAAAGGCCCGCTAGGGACCCTAATAGTCCAAGTGCCCGCCAGTTATCCTAGATAGTCCAAGTGCTCGCTAGTTAAAGTAGATAGTCCAAGTGCCCGCTAGTTAACCTAGATAGACCAAGTGCCCGCTAGGGAACCTACATAGTCCAAGGGCCCGCTAGTTGACCTACGTAGTCCACGTGCCCACTAGGTAACCTAGATAGTCCTAGTGCCCGTTAGTTAACCCAGATAGTCCAAGTGCCCGCTTGGGTATGTACATGGACCAAGTGCCCGCTAGGTAACGTAGATAGTCTATGTGCCCGCTAGTTAACCTACATAGTCGAAGGGCCCCTTAGTTAACCTAGATAGTCCAAGTGCCCGCTAGTTAACCTTGATTGTCCAAGTGTCTGCTAGTTAACCTACATATTCCAAGTGCCCTTAGGTAACCTAGATAGTCCAAGTGCCCACTAGTTAACCTATATCGTCCAAGTGCCCGCTAGTTAACCTAGATGGTCCAAGTGCCCGCTAGTTAACCTACATAGTCAATGGGCCCGCTAGTTAACCTACATAGTGCAAGACCCCGCTAGCTAACCTAGATAATCCAAGTGCCCGCTAGTTAACTTATATCATCCAAGTGCCCGCTAGTTAACCAAGATCGTCCAATTGCCCGCTAGTTAACCTACATAGAGAAAGAGCCCGCTAGTTAACCTAGATCGTGCAAGTGTCCGCTAGTTAACCTACATAGTCCACTTGCCACTTAGCTAACCTAGATAGTCCAAGGGCCCGCTAGTTGACCTACATAGTCCAAGTGCCCTCTGGGTAACCTAGATAATCCAAGTGTCCGCTAGTAAACCTAGATAGTCCTAGTGCCCGTTAGTTTACCTAGATAGTCCAAGTGCCCACTAGGGGACGTACTTAGTCCATGTGCCCGTTAGCTAACCTAGATAGTCCAAGTGCCCGCTAGTTAACATTGATCATCCCAGTGCCCGCTAGTTAACCTAGATAGTCCAAGTGCACGCTAGTTAACCTAGATAGTCCAAGTGCCCTCTAGTTAACCTAGATCGTCCAAGTGCCCGCTAGTTAACCTACATAGTCCAAGGTCTGCTAGTTAACCTAGATAGTCCAAGTGCTCGCTAGTTAACCTACATAGTACAAGGGCCCACTAGTTGACCTAGATAGTCCAAGTGCCCGCTAGTTAAACTAGATGGTACAAGTGCCCGCTAGGTAACCTAAGTAGTCCAAATGTCCGATAGGGATCCTACATAGTCCAAGTGCCCGCTGGGTAACCTACATAGTCCAAAGGCCCGTTCATTAACCTAGAGAGTCCAAGTGCCCGCTATGTAACCTAGACTGTCCAAGTGCCCGCTAGGTTACCTACATAGTCCAAGTACCCGTTCGTTAACCTAGATAGTCTTAGTGCCCGCTAGGAAACCTACATAGTCCAAGGGCCCGCTCGGTAACCTAGATAGTCCAAGTGCCCGCTAGGAAACCTAGAATCCAAGCGCTCGCTAGTCAACCTACATAGTCCAAGTGCCCGCTATGTAACCTAGATAGTCAAAGTGCCCGTTAGGTGACTTAGATAGTCCAAGTGCCTGCTAGGTAACTTACATTGTCCAAGTTCCTGCTAGGTAACCTAGATAGTGCAAGTGCCAGTTACCTAACCTAGATAGTCCAAGTGCCCGCTAGGCAACATACATAGCCCAAGAGCCAGTTCGTTAACCTAGAAGTCCAAGTGCCCGTTAGGTAACCTAGACAGTCCAAGTGCCCCCTAGGTTACCTGCATATTCCAAGTGCCCGTTCGTTAACCTAGATAGTCCAAGTGCCCAGTAGGTAACCTACTTATTCCATGTGCCCGCTAGGTAATCTATATAGTCCAAGTGCCCGCTTGGTAACCCAGATAGTCCAAGGGCCCGTTAGTTAACCTACACAGTCAAAGGGCTCACTTGTTAACTTTGATAATCCAAGTGCCCGCTAGTTAACCTAGATTGTCCAAGTGCCCGCTAGTTAACCTAGATTGTCCAAGTGCCCGCTAGTTAACCTACATAGTCCAAGGGCCCACTAGTTAACCTAGATAGTCCAAGTGTCCTCTAGTTAATCTACATAGTCCAAGTGCCCGCTAGTTAACCTATATACCAAGTGCCCACTACGTAACCTAGATATTCCAAGGGCACGCTAGTTAACCTATATCGTCCAAGTGCCCGCTAGGCAACCTAGATAGTCCAAGTGCCCGCTAAGGAACCTACATAGTCCAAGTGCACGCTTGTTAACCTAGATAGTCCAAGTGCCCGCTAGATAACCTAGATAGTCCAAGTGCCTGCTAGGTAACCTACATAGTGCAATTGTCCGCTAGTTAACCTACATATTCCCAGTGCCCCCTAGTTAACATAGATAGCCCAAGTGCCCGCTATGGAACATATATATTCCAAGTGCCCGCTAGGTAACCTAGATAGTCCAAGTGCCCGCTAGGTAATCTTCATAATCCAAGTGCCTGCTAGTCAACCTAGATTGTCCAAGTTCCCGCTAGGTAACCTAGATAGTCCAAGTGCCCGTTACCTAACCTAGATAGTCCAAGTGCCCGCTAGGCAACCTACATAGTCCAAGTGCCCGTTCTTTAAACTAGAAGTCCAAGTGCCCGCTATGTAACCTAGACAGTCCAAGGGCCCGCTAGTTAACCTACATAGTCCAAGGGCTCGCTTGTTAACATTGATAGTCCAAGTGCCCGTTAGTTAACCTAGATAGTCAAAGTGCCTGCTCGGTAACCTAGATAGTCCAAGTGCTCCCTAGGTAACCTACATAGTCCAAGTGCCCGCTTGGTAACCTAAATAGTCCAAGTGCCCGCTAGGGATCCATCATAATCCAACTGCCTGCTAGGTAACCTAGATAGTCCAAGTACCCACTAGTTAACCTAGATAGTCCTAGTGCCCGTTTGTTAACCTAGATAGTCCAAGTGCTCACTAGGGGACGTACATAGTCCAAGTGCCTGCTCCGCAACCTAGATAGGCCAAGTGCCCGCTAAGTAACCTAGATAGTCCAAGTGCCCGTTACCTAACCTAGATAATGCAAGTGCCCGCTAGGCAACCTACATAGTCCAAGTGCCCGTTCGTTAACCTAGAAATCCAAGAGCCCGCTATGTAACCTAGACAGTCCAAGTGCCCGCTATGTAACCTAGACAGTCCAAGGGCCCGCTAGTTAACCTAAATAGTCCAAGGGCTCGCTTGTTAACTTTGATAGTCCAAGTGCCCGTTAGTTAACATAGATAGTCAAAGTGCCTTCTAGGTAACCTAGATAGTTCAAGTGCCCGCTAGGCAACCTACATAGTCCAAGTGCCCGTTCGTTAACCTAGAAGTCAAAGAACCCGCTATGTAACCTAGACAGTCCAAGTGCCCGCTATGTAACCTAGACAGTCCAAGTGCCCGCTAGATTACCTGCATAGTCCAAGTGCCCGTTCGTTAACATAGATAGGCCAAGTGCCTGCTAGGGAACCTATATAGTCCAAGTGCTATCTAGGTAACCTAGATAGTCCAAGGGACCGCTAGTTAACCTTCATAGTCCAAGTCTCGCTTGTTAACTTTGATAGTCCAAGTGCCCCTTAGTTAACCTAGATCGTTCCAGTGCCCGCTAGTTAATCTAGATCGTCCAAGTACTGGCTAGTTAACCTACATAGTACAAGGGCCCACTAGTTAACCTAGATTGTCCAAGTGCCCGCTAGGGAAGGTACATAGTCCAAGTGCCCGCTAGGTAACCTAGAGAGTGCAAGTGCCCGCTAGTTAACCTACATAGTCCAAGTGCCTGCTAGGTAACCTAGATAGTCCAAGGGCCGGCTAGTTAACCTACATAGTCCAAGTGCCCGCTAGGTAACCTACATAGTGCAAGTGTCCGCTAGTTAACCTACATAGTCCAAGCGCCCGCAAGTTAACCTAGATAGTCCAAGTGCCCGCTAGGTAACCTACATAGTGCAAGTGTCCGCTAGTTAACCTAAGTAGTCCAAGGGCCCGCTAGTTAAAATACATAGTCCAAGTGCCCGGTAGTTAACTTACATAGTTCAAGTGTCCGTAGGGAACATACATAGTCCAAGTGCCCGCTAGGGAACAAACATAGGCCAAGTGCCCGCTAGGGAACCTACGTAGTCCAAGTGCCCGCTAGTGAATCTACATAGTCCAAGTGCCCGCAAGGGAACCTAGATAGTCCAAGTGCCTGCTCTGGAACCTACATAGTCCAAGTGCCTGCTAGGGATCCTACATAGTTGAAGTGCCCGCTCTGGAATATACATAGACCAAGTGCCCGCTAGGGAATCTACATAGTCCAAGGGCCCGCTAGTTAACCTACATAGTCCAAGGGCCCGCTAGTTAACCTAAACGTCCAAGTGCCCGCTAGGTAACCTAGACAGTTCAAGTGACCACTAGGTTACTTACATAGTCCAAGTGCCTGTTCGTTAACCTACAGAGTCTAAGTGCCCGCTAGGTAACCTATATAGTCCAAATGCCCGCTAGGGACCCTAATAGTCCAAGTGCCCGCTAGTTATCCTAGATAGTCCAAGTGCTCGCTAGTTAACCAAGATACTCCAAGTGCCCACTAGTTAACCTAGATAGACCAAGTGCCCGCTAGGGAACCTCCCTAGTCCAAGTGCCCGATAGGGAACTTACATAGTCCAATGGCCCGTTAGTTAACCTAGATAGTCCAAGCGCCCGCTAGGTAACCTACATACTCCAAGAACCCGCTAGGCAACGTAGATAGTTCAAGTGCCAGCTAGGTAACCTAGATAGTCCAAGTGACCTCTAGGTAACCTACAAACTCTAAGTGCCCGCTAGGTTATCTATATAGTCCATGTGCCCTTTAGGTAACCTTGATAGTCCAATTGCCCATTAGCTAACATAGATGGTCCAAGTTTCCGCTAGTTAACCTACTTAGTCCAAGTGCCCGATAGGGAACCTACATAGTCCAAGTGTCCGCTAGGTAACCTAGATAATCCAAGTGCCCGCTAGTTAACCTATATTGTCCTAGTGCCCGCTAGTTAACCTAGATCGTCCAAGTGCCCGCTAGTTAACCTACATAGTAAATAGGCCCGGTAGTTAACCTACGTAGTGCAAGAGCCCGCTAGCTAACCTAGATAATCCATGTGCCCGCTAATTAACCTATATCGTCCAAGTGCCCTCTAGTTAACCTACTTCATCAATGGGCCCGCTAGTTAACCTACATAGTGCAAGAGCCCGCTAGTTAACCTAGATCGTGCAAGTGTCCGCTAGTTAACCTACATAGTCCACGTGCTAGTTAGCTAACCTAGATAGTCCAAGGGCCCACTAGTTGACCTACATAGTCCAAGTGCCCGCTGGGTAACCAAGATAATCCAAGTGCCCGCTAGGGAACCTTCATAATCTAAGTGCCTGCTAGGTAACCTAGATAGTCCAAGTGCCCGTTAGTTAACCTAGATAGTCCAAGTGTCCACTACGGGACGTACTTAGTCCATGTGCCCATTTGCTAACCTAGATAGTCCAAGTGCCCGCTAGTTAACATTGATCTCCAAGTGCCCGCTAGTTAACCTAGATAGTCCAAGTGCCCTCTAGTTAACCTAGATCATCCAAGTGCCCACTAGTTAACCTACATAGTCCAAAGGCCCGCTAGTTAACCTACAGAGTCCAAGGTCCGCTGGTTAACCTAGATAGTCCAAGTGCTCGCTAGTTAACCTACATAGTACAAGGGCCCACTAGCTGACCTAGATAGTCCAAGTGCCCGCTAGTTAACCTAGATAGTCCAAGTGCCCGCTAGGTAACCTAAGTAGTCCAAATGTCCGATAGGGATCCTACATAGTCCAAGTGCCCGATAGGTAACCTACATTGTCCAAGTGCCCGTTCGTTAACCTAGATAGTCCAAGTGCCCGCTAGGTAACCTAGACTGTCCAAGTGCCCGCTAGGTTACCTAGATAGTCCAAGTGCCCGTTCGTTAACCTAGATAGTCCAAGTGCCCGCTAGGAAACCTACATAGTCCAAGGGCCCGCTAGGTAACCTAGATAGTCCAAGTGTCCGCTAGATAACCTAGAGTCCAAGTGCTCGCTAGTTAACCTACATAGTCCAAATGCCCGCTATGTAACCTAGATAGTCAAAGTGCCCGTTAGGTAACCTAGATAGTCCAAGTGCCCGCTAGGTAACTTACATTGTCCAAGTTCCCGCTAGGTAACCTCGATAGTCCAAATGCCCGTTACCTAACCTAGATATTCCAAGTGCCCGCTAGGCAACCTACATAGTCCAAGAGCCCGTTCGTTAACCTAGAAGTCCAAGTGCCCGCTAGGTAACCTAGACAGTCCAAGTGCCCGCTAGGTTACCTGCATATTTCAAGTGCCCGTTCGTTAACCTAGATAGTCCAAGTGCCCACTAGGTAACCTACATAGTCCAAGTGCCCGCTAGGTAACCTATATAGTCCAAGTGCCCGCTAGTTAACCTACCTAGTCCAATGGCTCACTAGTTCACTTTGATAGTCCAAGTGCCCGCTAGTTAACCTAGATTGTCCAAGTGCCCGCTAGTTAAGTTACATAGTCCAAGGGCCCACTAGTTAACCTAGATAGTCCAAGTGTCCTCTAGTTAAACTACATAGTCCAAGTGCCCGCTAGTTAACCTATATACCAAGTGCCCGCTACATAACCTAGATATTCCAAGGGCACGCTAGTTAACCTATATCCTCCAAGTGCCCGCTAGGCAACCTAGATAGTCCAAGTGCCCGCTAAGGAACCTACATAGTCCAAGTGCACGCTAGTTAACCTAGATAGTCCAAGGGCCCCCTAGTTAGCCTACATGGTCCAAGTTCCCGCTAGGTAACCTAGATAGTCGAAGTGCCCATTCGGTAACCTAGATAGTCCAAGTGCCCTTTAGGGAACCTAGATTGTCCAAGGGCCCACTAGTAAACCTACATAGTCCATTGTCCCGCTAGTTAACCTTCATAGTGCAAGTGTCCGCTATTTAACCTACACATTCCAAGTGCCCGCTAGTTAAACTACACAATCTAAGTGCCCGTTGGCTAATCTAGATAGTCCAAGGGCCCGCTAGTTGACTTACATAGTCCAAGTGCCCGCTAGTTAACCTAGATAGTACAAGTGCCTGCTAGGTAACCTACATAGTGCAAGTGTCCGCTAGTTAACATAGATAGTCCAAGTGCCCGCTAGGTAACCTAGATACTGCAAGTGCCCGCTAGTTAACCTAGAGAGTTCAAGTACCCGCTAGGTAACCTAGATCATCCAAGGGCCCCCTAGTTAGCCTACATAGTCCAAGTGCCCGCTAGTTAACCTACATAATCTAAGTGCCCGTTGGCTAACCTAGATAGTCCAAGGGCCCGCTAGTTGACCTACATAGTCCAAGTGCCAGCTAGGTAACCTAGATAGTACAAGTGCCCGCTAGGGAACCTAGATATTCCAAGTGCCTGTTAGCTAACCTACATAGTGCAAGTGGCGGCTTCGTAACCTCCATAGTCCAAGTGCCCGTTCGTTAACCTAGATAATAAAAGTTCCCCCTAGGTAACCTAGACAGTCCAAGTGCCCGCTAGTTAACCTACATAGTCCAAGTGCCCGATAGGGAACCTACATAGTCCAAGTGCCCGTTAGTTAACCTAGATAGTCAAAGTGCCTGCTAGGTAACCTAGATAGTCCAAGTGCCTGCTAGGTAACCTACATAGTCCAAGTGCCCGCTAGGTAACCTAAATAGTCCAAATGCCCGCTAGGGAAACTACATAGTCCAAGTGCATGCTAGTTAACCTAGATAGTCCAAGTGCCTGCTAGTAAACCTACATAATCCATGGGCCCGCTAGTTAACCGAGATAGTCCAAGTGCCCGCTAGTTAACCTACATAGTCTAAGTGCCCGCTAGGTACCTAGACAGTTCAAGTGACCACGAGGTTACCTACATAGTCCAAGTGCCCGTTCGTTAACCTACATAGTCCATGTGCCTGCTAGGTAACCAATATAGTCCAAATGCCCGCTAGGGGCCCTAATAGTCCAAATGCCCGCTAGTTAACCTAGATAGTCCAAGTGCCCGCTAGGGAACCTATCTAGTCCAAGTACCCGCTAGGAAACGTACATAGTCCAAGTGCCCGCTAGGTAGCTTTCATAGTCCAAGTGCCCGATAGGTAACCTACATAGTGCAAGTGTCTTCTAGGTAAACTACATAGTCCAAGTGCCCGCTAGTTAACAAAGATAGTCCAAGTGCCCGCTAGGTAACCTAGAGAGTGCATGTTCCCGCTAGTTAACCTACATAGTCCAAGTGCCTGCTAGGTAACCTAGATAGTCCAAGGGCCTGCTAGTTAACCTACATAGTCCAAGTGCACGCTAGGTAACCTACATAGTGCAAGTGTCCGCTAGTTAACCTACATAGTCCAAGCGCCCGCTTGTTAACCTAGATAGTCCAAGTGCCCGCTAGGTAACCTACATAGTGCAAGTGTCCGCTACTTAACCTAAGTAGTCCAAGGGCCCGCTAGTTAAAATACATAGCCCAAGTGCCCGGTAGTTAACTTACATAGTTCAACTGTCCGTAGGGAACATACATAGTCCAAGTGCCCGCTAGGGAACATACATAGTCCAAGTTCCCCCTAGGGAACCTACGTAGTCCAAGTGCCCGATAGGGAATCTACATAGTCCAAGGGCCCGCTAGTTAACGTAGATAGTCCAAGTGCTGCTAGTTAATCTACATAGTCCAAGGGCCCGCTAGTTAACCTACATTATCCAAGTACCCGCTAGTTAACCTAAATCGTCCAAGTGTATGCTAGTTAACCTACATAGGCCAAGTGCCCGCAAGGGAACCTAGATAATCCAAGTGCCTGCTCTGGAACCTACATAGTCCAAGTGCCTGCTAGGGAACCTACATAGTCGAAGTGCCCGCTCTGGAACATACATAGTCCAAGTGCCCGCTAGGGAATCTACATAGTCCAAGGGCCCGCTTGTTAACGTAGATAGTCCAAGTGCCGCTAGTTAATCTACATAGTCCAAGGGCCCGCTTGCTAACGTAGATAGTCCAAGTGCCGCTAGTTAATCTACATAGTCCAAGGGCACGCTAGTTAACCTACATAGTCCAAATACCCGCTAGTTAACCTAGATCGTCCAAGTGCACGCTAGTTAACCTACATAGTCCAAGGGCCCGCTAGTTAACCTACATAGTCCAGGGCCCGCTAGTTAACCTACATCGTCCAAGGGCCCGCTAGTTAACTTACATAGTCCAAGTGCCCTCTAGGTAACCTACACAGTTCAAGTGACCACTAGGTTACTTACATAGTCCAAGTGCCTGTTCGTTAACCTACATAGTCCAAGTGCCATCTAGGTAACCTATATAGTCCAAATGCCCGCTAGGGACCCTAATAGTCCAAGTGCCCGCTAGTTATCCTAGATAGTCCATGTGCTCGCTAGTTAACCTAGATAATCCAAGTGCCCGCTACTTAACCTAGATAGACCAAGTGCCCGCTAGGGAATCTAGATAGTCCAACAGCCCGCTAGGTAAACTACATACTCCAAGAAACCGCTAGGCAACGTAGATAGTTCAAGTGCCAGCTAGGTAACCTAGATAGTCCAAGTGCACGCTAGGTAACCTACAAAATCTAAGTGCCCGCAAGGTTATCTATATAGTCCAAGTGCCCTTTAGGTAACCTTGATAGTCTAATTGCCCATTAGCTAACAAAGAGAGTCCAAGTTTCCGCTAGTTAACCTACATAGTCCAAGTGCCCGCTAGGGAACCTGCATAGTCCAAGTGCCCGCTAGGTAACCTAGATAATCCAAGTGCCTGCTAGTTAACCTATATCGTCCATGTGCCCGCTAGTTAAACTAGATCGTCCAAGCGCCCGCTAGTTAACCTACATAGTCAATGGGCCCACTAGTTAACCTACATAGTGCAAGAGACCGCTAGCTAACCTAGATAATCCAAGGGCCCGCTAGTTAACCTATATCGTCCAAGTGCCCACTAGTTAACCTACATAGTCAATGGGCCCGATAGTTAACCTACATAGTGCAACAGCCCGCTAGTTAACTTAGATCGTGCAAGTGTCCGCTAGTTAACCTACATAATCCACGTGCCAGTTAGCTAACCTAGATAGTCCAGGGCCCGTGGTTGACCTACATAGTCCAAGTGCCCGCTGGGTAACCTAGATAGTCCAAGTGCCCGCTGGGTAACCTAGATAATCCAAGTGCCCGCTAGGGAACCTTCATAGTCTAAGTGCCTGATAGGTAACCTAGATAGTCCAAGTGCCCGTTAGTTAACCTAGATAGTCCAAGTGCCCACTACGGGACGTACTTAGTCCATGTGTCCGTTAGCTAACCTAGATAGTCCAAGTGCCCGCTAGTTAACCTAGATAGTCCAAGTGCACGCTAGTTAACCTAGATAGTCCAAGTGCCCTCTAGTTAACCTAGATCATCCAAGTGTCCACTAGTTAACCTACATAGTCCAAAGGCCCGCTAGTTAACCTAGAGAGTCCAAGGTCCGCTAGTTAACCTAGATAGTCCAAGTGCTCGCTAGTTAACCTACATAGTACAAGGGCCAACTAGTTGAGCTAGATAGTCCAAGTGCCCGCTAGTTAACCTAGATAGTCCAAGTGCCCGCTAGGTAACCTAAGTAGTCTAAATGTCCGATAGGGATCCTACATAGTCCAAGTGCCCGATAGTTAACCTACATTGTCCAAGTGCCCGTTCGTTAACCTAGATAGTCCAAGTGCCCGCTAGGTAACCTACATAGTCCAAGTGCTCGCTAGGTAACCTAAATAGTCCAAATGCCCGCTAGTTAACCTAGATAGTCCAAGTGCCCGCTAGTTAACCTAGATAGTCCAAGTGCTTGCTAGTAAACCTACATAATCCATGGGCCCGCTAGTTAACCTAGATAGTCTAAGTGTCCGCTAGTTAACCTATATAGTCTAAGTGCCCGCTAGGTAACCTAGACAGTTCAAGTGACCACTAGGTTACCTATATAGTCCAAGTGCCCGTTCGTTAACCTACATAGTAAGTACCTGCTAGGTAACCAATATAGTCCAAACGCCCACTAGGGGCCCTAATAGTCCAAATGCCCGCTAGTTAACCTAGATCGTCCAAGTGCTTGCTAGTTAAACTAGATAGTCAAAGTGCCCGCTAGTTAACCTAGATAGATAAAGTGCCCGCTAGGGAACCTATCTAGTCCAAGTACCCGCTAGGAAACGTACATAGTCCAAGTGCCCGCTAGGTAACCTAGATAGTCCAAGTGCCCGCTAGTTAACCTACATAGTCCAAGTGCCTGTTAGATTACCTACATAGTCCACGTGCCCACTAGTTAACCTACATAGTCCAGGTTCCCCCCAGGGTAACCTAGATAGTCCAAGGGCCCGTAGGTAACCTACATTGTCCTAGTGCCCCCAAGTTAACCTACATTCTCCAAGTGCACGCTAGGCAACCTAGATAGTCGAAGTGCCCGCTAGTTAACCTAGATAGTCCAAGTGCCTGCTAGGTAACCTACATAGTGCAAGTGTCCGCTAGTTAACCTCCATATTCCAAGTGCCCGCAAGTTAACATAGATAGTCCAAGTGCCCACTAGGGAACGTACATAGTCCAAGTGCCCGCCTGTTAACCTAGATAGTTCAAGTACCCGCTAGGTAACCTAGATAGTCCAAGTGCCTTTTCGGTAACCTAGATAGTCCAAGTGCCCTTTAGGGAACTTAGATAGTCCAAGGGCCCGCAAGTATAACTACATAGTCCATGGGTCCGCTAGTTAACCTACATATTCCAAGTGCCCGCTAGTTAACCTACATAATCTAAGTGCCCGTTAGCTAACCTAGATAGTCCAAGGGCCCGCTTGTTGACCTACATAGTCCAAGGGCCAGCTAGGTATCCTAGATAGTACAAGTGCCCGCTAGGGAACCTCAATAGTCCAAGTGCCTGTTAGCTAACCTAGATAGTCCAAGTGGCGGCTACGTAACCTACATAGTCCAAGTACCCGTTAGTTAACCTAGATAATCCAAGTGCCCACTAGAGAACCTACATAGTCCAAGTGCCCGCTCGTTAACCTACATAGTCCAATTGCCCGATAGGGAACCTACATAATCCAAGGGCCCGCTAGGTAACCTACATAGTCCTAGTGCCCCCTAGTAAACCTATATTCTCCAAGTGCCCGATTGGGAACCTACATAGTGCCCCCTAGTTAACCTACAATCTCCAAGTGCCCGTTAGGGAACCTATATAGTCCAAGTGCCCGCTAGGTAACCTACATAGTCCAAATGCCCACAGGGAAACCTACATAGTCTAAAGGTCTGCTAGGCAACCTACATAATCCAAGTGCCCGCTCTGGAACATACATAGTCCAAGTGCCCGTTAGCTAACCTAGATAGTCCAAGGGCCCGCTAGTTGACCTACATAGTCCGAGTGCCAGCTAGGTAACCTAGATAGTCCAAGTGCCTGCTAGTAAACCTACATAATCCATGGGCCCGCTAGTTAACCTAGATAGTCCAAGTGCCCGCTAGTTAACCTACATAGTCTAAGTGCCCGCTAGGTAACCTAGACAGTTCAAGTGACCACTAGGTTACCTACATAGTCCAAGTGCCCGTTCGTTAACCTACATAGTCCAAGTACCTGCTAGGTAACCAATATAGTCCAAATGCCAGCTAGGGGCCCTAATAGTCCAAATGCCCGCTAGTTAACCTAGATAGTCCAAGTGCCCGCTAGTTAACCTAGATAGATAATGTGCCTGCTAGGGAACCTATCTAGTCAAAGTACCCGCTAGGAAACGTACATAGTCCAAGTGCCCGCTAGGTAACGTTCATAGTCCAAGTGCCCGATAGGTACCCTACATAGTGCAAGTGTCTGCTAGGTAAACTACATAGTCCAAGTGCCCGCTAGTTAACAAAGATAGTCCAAGTGCCCGCTAGTTAACCTACATAGTCCAAGTGCCCGCTAGGTAACCTACATAGTGCAAGTGTCCGCTAGTTAACCTACATAATCCAAGCGCCCGCTAGTTAACCTAGATAGTCCAAGTGCCCGCTAGGTAACCTACATAGTGCAAGTGTCCGCTAGTTAACCTAAGTAGTCCAAGGGCCCGCTAGTTAAAATACATAGTCCAAGTGCCCTGTAGTTAACTTACATAGTTCAAGTGTCCGTAGGGAACATACATAGTCCAAGTGCCCGCTAGGGAACATACATAGTCCAAGTGCCCGCTAGGGAACCTACGTAGTCCAAGTGCCCGCTAGGGAATCTACATAGTCAAAGGGCCCGCTAGTTAACGTAGATAGTCCAAGTGCTGCTAGTTAATCTACATAGTACAAGGGGCCGCTAGTTAACCTACATAATCCAAGTACCCGCTAGTTAACCTAGATAGTCCAAGGGCACGCTAGTTAACCTACATAGTACAAGTGCCCACAAGGGAACCTAGATAGTCCAAGTGCCCGCTCTGGAACCTACATAGTCCAAGTGCACGCTAGTTAACCTAGATCGTCCAAGTGCCCGCTATTTTACATAGATAGTCCAAGTGCCTGCTAGGTAACCTACATAGTGCAAGTATCCGCTAGTTAACCTACATATTCCAAGTGCCCGCTAGTTAACATAGATAGTGCAAGTGCCTGCTAGGGAACGTACATAGTCCAAGTGCCCGCTAGTTAACCTAGATAGTTCAAGTACCCGTTAGGTAACCTAGATAGTCCAAGGGCCCCCTAGTTAGCCTACATAGTCCAAGTGCCCGCTAGGTAACCTAGAAAGTCCAAGGGCCCGCTAGTTAACCTACATAGTCCAAGTGCCCGGTAGTTAACTTACATAGTTCAAGTGTCCTTAGGGAACATACAGAGTCCAAGTGCCAGCTAGGTAACCTAGATAGTACAAGTGACCGCTAGGGAATCTAGATAGTTCAATTGCCTGTTAGCTAACCTAGATAGTCCAAGTGGCGGCTAGGTAACCTACATAGTCCAAGTGCCCGTTCGTTAACCTAGATAATCCAAGTGCCCGCTAGGTAACCAGGACAGTCCAAGTGTATGCTAGTTTGCCTACCTAGTCCAAGTGCCCGATAGAGAACCTACATAATCCAAGTACCCGCTAGGCAACCTACATACTCCAAGTGCCCGTTAGTTAACCTAGATAGTCAAAGCGCCTGCTCGGTAACTTACATAGTCCAAGTGCCCGCTAGGTAACCTAAATAGTCCAAATGCCTGCTAGGGAAACTACATAGTCCAAGTGCCCGCTATTTAACCTAGATAGTCCAAGTGCCTGCTAGTAAACCTACATAATCCATGGACCCGCTAGTTAACCTACATAGTGCAAGGGCCCGCTAGTTAACCTACATCGTGCAAGTGTCCGCTAATTAACCTACATATTCCACGTGACCGCTAGGGATCCTTTAAAATCCAACTGCCTGCTAGGTAACCTTGATAGTCCAAGTGCCCGCTAGTTAACCTAGATCGTCCAAGTACTGGCTAGTTAACCTACATAGTCCAAGGGCCCACTAGTTAACCTAGATTGCCCAAGTGGCCTCTAGTTAACCTACATAGTACAAGTGCCCGCTAGTTAACCTATATACCAAGTGCCCGCTACGTATCCTAGAAAGTCCAAATGCCCGCTAGGTAACCTACATAGTGCAAGTGTCTGCTAGGTAAACTACATAGTCCAAGTGCCCGCTAGTTTACATAGATAGTCCAAGTGCCCGCTAGGGAAGGTACATAGTCCAAGTGCCCGCTAGGTAACCTAGAGAGTGCAAGTGCCCGTTAGTTAACCTACATAGTCCAAGTGCCTGTAAGGTAACCTAGATAGTCCAAGGGCCTGCTAGTTAACCTACATAGTCCAAGTGCCCGCTAGTTAACATAGATAGACCAAGGGCCCGCTAGTTAACGTAGATAGTCCAAGTGCTGCTAGTTAATCTACATAGTCCAAGGGCCCGCTAGTTAACCTACATAATCCAGGTACCCGCTAGTTAACCTCGATCGTCCAAGTGTCCGCTAGTTAACCTACATAGTCCAAGTGCCCGCAAGGGAACCTAGATAGTCCAAGTGCCCGCCCTAGAACCTACATAGTCCAAGTTCCTTCCCTGGGAACCTACATAGTCGAAGTGCCCGCTCTGGAACATACAAAGTCCAAGTGCCCGCTAGGGAATCTACATAGTCCAAGGGCCCGCTAGTTAACGTAGATAGTCCAAGTGCTGCTAGTTAATCCACATAGTCCAAGGGCCCGCTAGTTAACACTTACATAGTTCAAGTACCCGCTAGTTAACCTAGATCGTCCAAGTGCACGCTAGTTAACCTACATAGTCCAAGGGCCCGCTAGTTAACCTACATAGTCCAAGGGCCCGCTAGTTAACCTACATCGTCCCAGTGCCCACTAGGAAACCTATATAGTTCAAGTACCCGCTCGGTAACCTAGATCGTCCAAGGGCCCCCTAGTTAGCCTTCATAGTCCAAGTGCCCGCTAGGTAACCTAGATAGTCCAAGTGCCCGTTCGGTAACCTAGATAGTCCAAGTGCCCTTTAGGGAACCTAGATAGTCCAAGTGCCCGTAAGTAAACCTACATAGTCCATGGGCCCGCTAGTTAACCTACATAGTCCAAGTGTCCGCTAGTTAACTTACATATTCCAAGTGAACGCTATTTAACCTACATAATCTAAGTGCCAGCGAGGTAACCTAGATAGTACAAGTGCCCGCTAGGGAATCTAGATAGTCCAAGTGTTGTTAGCTAACCTAGGTAGTCCAAGTGGCGGCTAGGTAACCTACATAGTCCAAGTGCCAGTTCGTTAACCTAGATAATCCAAGTGCCAGCTAGGTAACCTAGACAGTCCAAAGGCCCGCTAGTTAACCTACATAGTCCAAGTGCCCTATAGGGAACCTACATAATCCAAGTGCCCGCTAGGTAACCTACATACTCCAAGTGCCCGTTAGTTTACCTAGATAGTCAAAGTGCCTGCTAGGTAAGCTAGATAGTCCAAGTGCCCGCTCAGGAACCTACATAGTCCAAGTGCCCGCTAGTTAACCTACATAGTCCAAGTGCCCGATAGGGAACCTACATAATCCAAGTGCCTGCTAGGGAACCTACATAGTCCAAGTGCCCGCTAGGCAACCTACATAGTCCAAGTGCCCGTTAGTTAACCTACATAGTCAAAGTGCCTGCTAGGTAACCTAGATAGTCCAAGTGCCCGCTTGGTAACCTAAATAGTCCAAATGCCCTTTAGGGAAACTACATATTCCAAGTGCCCGCTAGTTAACCTAGATAGTCCAAGTGCCTGCTAGTAAACCTACATAATCCATGGGCCCGATAGTTAACCTACATAGTGCAAGGGCCCGTTAGTTAACCTACATAGTCCAAGTGCCTGCTAGGTAACCTAGATAGTCCAAGTGCCCGCTTGGGATCCATCATAATCCAAGTGCCCGCTAGGCAACCTAGATAGTCCAAGTTCCCGCTAGGTAACCTAGATAGTCCAAGTGCCCGTTACCTAACCTAGATAGTCCAAGTGCCCGCTAGGCAACCTACATAGTCCAAGTGCCCGTTCGTTATCCTAGAAGTCCAAGAGCCCGCTATGTAACGTAGACAGTCCAAGTGCCCGCTATGTAACCTGACAGTCCAAGTGCCCGTTAGGGAACCTATATAGTCCAAGTGCTATCTAGGTAACCTAGATAGTCCAAGGACCCGCTAGTTAACCTATATAGTCTAAGGGCTCGCTTGTTAACTTTGATAGTCCAAGTGCCCCTTAGTTAAGCTAGATCGTTCAAGTGCCCGCAAGTTAACCTAGATCGTCCAAGTACTGGCTAGTTAACCTACATGTCCAAGGGCCCACTAGTTAACCTAGATTGTCCAAGTGTCCTCTAGTTAACCTACATACTCCAAGTGCCTGCTAGGTAACCTACAAGGGCAAGTGTCTGCTAGGTAAACTACATAGTCCAAGTGCCCGCTAGTTAACATAGATAGTCCAAGTGCCCGCTAAGGAAGGTACATAGTCCAATTGCTCGCTAGGTAACCTAGAGAGTGCAAGTGCCCGCTAGTTAACCTAAATAGTCCACGTGCCTGCTAGGTAACATAGATAGTCCAAGGCCTGCTAGTTAACCTACATAGTCCAAGTGCCCGCTAGGTAACCTATATAGTGCAAGTGTCCCCTAGTTAACCTACATAGTCCAAGCACCCGCTAGTTAACCTAGATAGTCCAAGTGCCCGCTAGGTAACCTACATAGTGCAAGTGTCCGCTAGTTAACCTAAGTAGTCCAAGGGCCCGCTAGTTAACATACATAGTCCAAGTGCCCGGTAGTTAACTTACATAGTTCAAGTGTCCGTAGGGAACATACATAGTCCAAGTGCCCGCTAGGGAACATACATAGTCCAACTGCCCGCTAGGGAACCTACGTAGTCCAAGTGCCCGCTAGGGAATCTACATAGTCCAAAGGCCCGCTAGCTAACGTAGATTGTCCAAGTGCTGCTAGTAAATCTACATAGTCCAAGGGCCCGCTAGTTAACCTACATAATCCAAGTACCCGCTAGTTAACCTAGATCGTCCAAGTGTCCGCTAGTTAACCTACATAGTGCAAGTGTCCGCTAGTTAACCTAAGTAGTCCAAGGTCCCGCTAGTTAACATACATAGTCCAAGTGCCCGGTAGTTAACTTACATAGTTCAAGTATCCGTAGGGAACATACATAGTCCAAGTGCCCGCTAGGGAACATACATAGTCCAACTGCCCGCTAGGGAATCTACGTAGTCCAAAGGCCCGCCAGTCAACGTAGATAGTCCAAGTGCTGCTATTTAATCTACATAGTCCAAGGGCCCGCTAGTTAACCTACATAATCCAAGTACCCGCTAGTTAACCTAGATCGTCCAAGTGTCCGCTAGTTAACCTACATAGTGCAAGTGTCCGCTAGTTAACCTAAGTAGTCCAAGGTCCCGCTAGTTAACATACATAGTCCAAGTGCCCGGTAGTTAACTTACATAGTTCAAGTATCCGTAGGGAACATACATAGTCCAAGTGCCCGCTAGGGAACATACATAGTCCAACTGCCCGCTAGGGAATCTACGTAGTCCAAAGGCCCGCCAGTTAACGTATATAGTACAAGTGCTGCTAGATAACCTACATAGTCCAAGGGCCCGCTAGTTAACCTACATAATCCAAGTACCCGCTAGTTAACCTAGATCGTCCAAGTGTCCGCTAGTTAACCTACATAGTCCAAGTGCCCGCAAGGGAACCTAGATATTCCAAGTGCCCGCTCTGGAACTTACATAGTCCAAGTGCCTGCTAGGGAACCTATATAGTCTAAGTGCCCGCTCTGGAACATACATAGTCCAAGTGCCCACTAGGGAATCTACATAGTCCAAGGGTCCGCTAGTTAACGTTGATAGTCCAAGTGCCGCTAGTTAATCTACATAGTCCCAGAGGCCGCTAGTTAACCTACATAGTCCAAGTACCCGCTAGTTAACCTAGATCGTTAAAGTGCACGCTAGTTAACCTACATAGTCCAAGAGCCCGCTAGTTAACCTACATAGTCCAAGGGCCTGCTAGTTAACCTACATAGTCCAAGTACCCGCTAGTTAACCTAGATCGTCCAAGTGCACGCTAGTTATCCTACATAGTCCAAGGGCCCGCTAGTTAACCTACATCTTCCAAGGGCCCGCTAGTTAACCTACATAGTCCAAGTGCCCGCTAGGTAACCTAGACAGTTCAAGTGACCACTAGGTTACTTACATAGTCCAAGTGCCTGTTCGTTAACCTACATAGACCAATGCCCGCTAGGTAACCTATATAGTCCAAATGCCCGTTAGGGACCCTAATATTCCAAGTGCCTGCTAGTTATCCTAGTCGTCCAAGTGCTCGCTAGTTAACCTAGATACTTCAAGTGCCCGCTAGTTAACGTAAATAGACCAAGTGCCCGCTAGGGAACCTACCTATTCAAAGTGCCCGATAGGGAACTTACATAGTCCAAGGGCCCGCTAGAGAACCTACATAGTCCAAGTACCCGTTAGTTAACCTAGATAGTACAAGTGCCCGCTAGGTAACCTAGATAGTCCAACAGCCTGCTAGGTAACCTACATACTCCAAGAACCCGTTAGTTAACCTAGATAGTTCAAGTGTCAGCTATGTAACCTAGATAGTCCATGTGCCGCTAAGTAACCTACAAAGTCAAAGTGCCCGCTAGGTTATCTATATAGTCCAAATGTCCGCTAGGGTATCTACATAGTCCAAGGGCCCGCTAGTTAACGTAGATAGTCCAAGTGCCGCTAGTTATTCTACATAGTTCAAGGGCCCACTAGTTAACCTACATAGTCCAAGTACCTGCTAAGAAACCTAGATAGTCCAAGTGCCCGTTACCTAACCTAGATAGTCCATATGCCCTCTAGTTAACCTAGATCGTCCAAGTGCCCGCTAAGAAACCTAGATAGTCCAAGTGCCCGTTACCTAACCTAGATAGTCCAATTGCCCGCTATGCAACATACATAGTCCAAGTGCCCGTTCATTAACCTAGAATTCCAAGTGCCCGCTAGGTAACCTAGACTCTCCAAGTGCCCGCTAGGTTACCTACATAGTCCAAATGCCCGTTTGGTAACCTAGATAGTGCAAGTGCCTGGTAGTTAACCTACATAGTCCAAGTGCCCGCTAGGTAACCTAGATAGTCCAAGTGCCCACTAGTTAACCTACATAGGCCTGGTTCCCCCTAGGTAACCTAGATAGTCCAAGGGCCCGCTAGGTAACCTACATAGTCCTAGTGCCCCCTAGTTAACCTACATTCTCCAAGTGCCCGATAGGGAATCTACATAGTCCAAGTGCCCGCTAGGTAACCTACATAGTCCAAATGCCCGCTAGTTAACATAGATAGTCCAAGTGCCCGCAAGGGAAGGTACGTAGTCCAAGTGCTCGCTAGGTAACCTAGAGAGTGCAAGTGCCCGCTAGTTAACCTACATAGTCCACGTGCCTGCTAGGTAACATAGATAGTCCAAGGGCCTGCTAGTTAACCTACAAAGTCCAAGTGCCCGCTAGGTAACCTACATAGTGCAAGTGTCCCCTAGTTAACCTACATATTCCAAGCGCCCGCTAGTTAACCTAGATAGTCCAAGTGCCCGCTAGGTAACCTACATAGTGCAAGTGTCCGCTAGTTAACCTAAGTAGTCCAAGGGCCCGCTAGTTAACATAGATAGTCCAAGTGCCCGGTAGTTAACTTACATAGTTCAAGTGTCCGTAGGGAACATACATAGTCCAAGTGCCCGCTAGGGAACATACATAGTCCAACTGCCCGCTAGGGGACCTACGTAGTCCAAGTGCCCGCTAGGGAATCTACATAGTCCAAAGGCCCGCTAGCTAACGTAGATAGTCCAAGTGCTGCTAGTAAATCTACATAGTCCAAGGGCCCGCTAGTTAACCTACATAATCCAAGTACCCGCTAGTTAACCTAGATCGTCCAAGGGTCCGCTAGTTAACCTACATAGTCCAAGTGCCCGCAAGGGAACCTAGATAGTCCAAGTGCCCGCTATTTTACCTAGATAGTCCAAGTGCCTGCTAGGGAACCTATATAGTCGAAGTGCCCGCTCTGGAACATACATATTCCATGTGCCCACTAGGGAATCTACATAGTCCAAGGGTCCGCTAGTTAACGTAGATAGTCCAAGTGCCGCTAGTTAATCTACATAGTCCAAGGGCCCGCTAGTTAACCTACATAGTCCAAGTGTTGTTAGCTAACCTAGATAGTCCAAGTGGCGGCTAGGTAACCTACATAGTCCAAGTGCCCGTTCGTTAACCTAGATAATCCAAGTGCCCGATAGGTAACCTAGACAGTTCAAGTGCCCGCTAGTTAACCTACATAGTCCAAGTACCCGATAGGGAACCTACATAATCCAAGTGCCCGCTAGGTAACCTACATACTCCAAGTGCCCGTTAGTTTACCTAGATAGTCCAAGTGCCCGCTAGGGAACCTACATAGTCCAAGTGCCCGCTAGTTAACCTACATAGTCCAAGTGCCCGATAGGGAACTTACATAATCCAAGTGCCTACTAGGGAACCTACATAGTCCAAGTGCCCGCTAGGCAACCTACATAGTACAAGTGCCCGTTAGTTAACCTAGATAGTCAAAGTGCCTGCTAGGTAACCTAGATAGTCCAAGTGCTCGCTAGGTAACCTACATAGTCCATGTGCCCGCTTGGTAACCTAAATAGTCCAAATGCCCGCTAGGGAAACTACATAGTCCAAGTGCCCGCTAGTTAACCTAGATAGTCCAAGTGCCTGCTAGTAAACCTACATAATCCATGGGCCCACTAGTTAACCTACATAGTGCAAGGGCCCGCTAGTTAACCTAGATAGTCCAAGTGCCCGCTAGGGATCCTTGATAATCCAAGTGCCTGCTAGGCAACCTAGATAGTCCAAGTTCCCGGTAGGTAACCTAGATATTCCAAGTGCCCGTTACCTAACCTAGATAGTCCAAGGGCCCGCTAGTTAACTTACATAGTCCAAGGGCTCGCTTGTTAACTTTGATAATCCAAGTGCCCCTTAGTTAACCTAGATCGTTCAAGTGCCAGCTAGTTAACCTAGATCGTCCAAGTACTGGCTAGTTAACCTACATAGTCCAAGGGCCCACTAGTTAACCTAGATTGTCCAAGTGTCCTCTAGTTAACCTACATAGTCCAAGTGTCTGCTAGGTAACCTACATAGTGCAAGTGTCCGCTAGTTAACCTACATATTCCAAGTGCCCGCAAGTTAACATAGATAGTCCAAGTGCCCACTAGGGAACGTACATAGTCCAAGTGCCCGCCTGTTAACCTAGATAGTTCATGTACCCGCTAGGTAACCTAGATAGTCCAAGTGCCTTTTCGGTAACCTAGATAGTCCAAGTGCCCTTTAGGGAACTTAGATAGTCCAAGGGCCCGCAAGTATACCTACATAGTCCATGGGTCCGCTAGTTAACCTACATATTCCAAGTGCCCGCTAGTTAACCTACATAATCTAAGTGCCCGTTAGCTAACCTAGATAGTCCAAGGGCCCGCTTGTTGACCTACATAGTCCAAGGGCCAGCTAGGTATCCTAGATAGTACAAGTGCCCGCTAGGGAACCTCAATAGTCCAAGTGCCTGTTAGCTAACCTAGATAGTCCAAGTGGCGGCTAGGTAACCTACATAGTCCAAGTACCCGTTAGTTAACCTAGATAATCCAAGTGCCCACTAGAGAACCTACATAGTCCAAGTGCCCGCTCGTTAACCTACATAGTCCAATTGCCCGATAGGGAACCTACATAATCCAAGGGCCCGCTAGGTAACCTACATAGTCCTAGTGCCCCCTAGTTAACCTATATTCTCCAAGTGCCCAATTGGGAACCTACATAGTGCCCCCTAGTTAACCTGCAATCTCCAAGTGCCCGTTAGGGAACCTATATAGTCCAAGTGCCCGCTAGGTAACCTACATAGTCCAAATGCCCACAGGGAAACCTACATAGTCTAAAGGTCTGCTAGGCAACCTACATAATCCAAGTGCCCGCTCTGGAACATACATAGTCCAAGTGCCCGTTAGCTAACCTAGATAGTCCAAGGGCCCGCTAGTTGACCTACATAGTCCGAGTGCCAGCTAGGTAACCTAGATAGTCCAAGTGCCTGCTAGTAAACCTACATAATCCATGGGCCCGCTAGTTAACCTAGATAGTCCAAGTGCCCGCTAGTTAACCTACATAGTCTAAGTGCCCGCTAGGTAACCTAGACAGTTCAAGTGACCACTAGGTTACCTACATAGTCCAAGTGCCCGTTCGTTAACCTACATAGTCCAAGTACCTGCTAGGTAACCAATATAGTCCAAATGCCAGCTAGGGGCCCTAATAGTCCAAATGCCCGCTAGTTAACCTAGATAGTCCAAGTGCCCGCTAGTTAACCTAGATAGATAATGTGCCTGCTAGGGAACCTATCTAGTCAAAGTACCCGCTAGGAAACGTACATAGTCCAAGTGCCCGCTAGGTAACGTTCATAGTCCAAGTGCCCGATAGGTACCCTACATAGTGCAAGTGTCTGCTAGGTAAACTACATAGTCCAAGTGCCCGCTAGTTAACAAAGATAGTCCAAGTGCCCGCTAGTTAACCTACATAGTCCAAGTGCCCGCTAGGTAACCTACATAGTGCAAGTGTCCGCTAGTTAACCTACATAGTCCAACCGCCCGCTAGTTAACCTAGATAGTCCAAGTGCCCGCTAGGTAACCTACATAGTGCAAGTGTCCGCTAGTTAACCTAAGTAGTCCAAGGGCCCGCTAGTTAAAATACATAGTCCAAGTGCCCTGTAGTTAACTTACATAGTTCAAGTGTCCGTAGGGAACATACATAGTCCAAGTGCCCGCTAGGGAACATACATAGTCCAAGTGCCCGCTAGGGAACCTACGTAGTCCAAGTGCCCGCTAGGGAATCTACATAGTCCAAGGGCCCGCTAGTTAACGTAGATAGTCCAAGTGCTGCTAGTTAATCTACATAGTACAAGGGGCCGCTAGTTAACCTACATAATCCAAGTACCCGCTAGTTAACCTAGATAGTCCAAGGGCACGCTAGTTAACCTACATAGTACAAGTGCCCACAAGGGAACCTAGATAGTCCAAGTGCCCGCTCTGGAACCTACATAGTCCAAGTGCACGCTAGTTAACCTAGATCGTCCAAGTGCCCGCTATTTTACATAGATAGTCCAAGTGCCTGCTAGGTAACCTACATAGTGCAAGTATCCGCTAGTTAACCTACATATTCCAAGTGCCCGCTAGTTAACATAGATAGTGCAAGTGCCTGCTAGGGAACGTACATAGTCCAAGTGCCCGCTAGTTAACCTAGATAGTTCAAGTACCCGTTAGGAAACCTAGATAGTCCAAGGGCCCCCTAGTTAGCCTACATAGTCCTAGTGCCCGCTAGGTAACCTAGATAGTCCAAGAGCCCGCTAGTTAACCTACATAGTCCAAGTGCCCGCTGAGGAACCTACATATTCCAAGTGCCCGATGGGGAAACTATATATTCCAAGTGCCCGTTAGGGAATCTAGATAGTCCAAGTGCCTGTAGGGAACCTATATATTCCAAGTGCCTGCTAGGAACCTACATAGTGAATGTGCCCGCTAGGGAACCTGCATTGTCCAAGTACCCGCTAGTTACCTAGATAGTCCAAGTGCCCGCTAGTTAACCTAGATAGTCCAAGTGCCAGCTAGTTAACCTTGATGGTCCAAGTACCCTCTAGTTAACATACATAGTCCAAGGGCCCGCTAGTTAACCTAGATATTCCAAGTGCCCGCTAGTTAACCAAGATCGTCCATGTGTCCGCTAGTTAACCTTCATAGTCCAAGTTCCCGTTAGGTATCCTAGATAGTCCTATTGCCCGCTAGGTAACCTACATAGTCCAAGTGCCCGTTAGGTAACCTACATAGTTCAAATGCCCGCTAGTAACATACATAGTCCAAGTGACCGATAGGGAACTTACATAATCCAAGTGCTCGCTAGGGAACCTACATAGTCCAAGTGCCCGTTAGGTAACCTAGATAGTCTTAATGCCCGCTAGGGAACCCACATAGTCCAAGTGCCCGTTAGGGAACGTGCATAGTCCAAGGGCCCGCTAGTTAACCTAGATATTCCAAGTGCCCGCTAGTTAACCAAGATCGTCCAAGTGCCCTTTAGGGAACCTATGTAGTCCAAGTGCCCACTAGGTAACCTAGATAGTCCAAGTGCCCGCTAGGTAACCTACAAAGTCCAAGTGCCCACTAGGTAATCTACATAGTCCAAATGCCCGCTAGGGAACCTACATAGTCCAAGTGCACGCTAATTAACCTACATAGTCCAAGTGCCCGTTAGCTAACCTAGATAGTCAACGGCCCAACTAGTTAACCTACATGGTTCAAGTGCCCGCTAGGTAACCTAGCTAATCCAAGTGTCCGCTAGTTAACCTATATCGTCCAAGTGCCCACTAGTTAACCTAGATAGTCCAAGTGCCCGCTAGGTGACCTACATAGTCAAAGTGCCCGCTAGGTAACCAAGATAGTCCAAGTTCCTGTTAGCTAACCTAGATAGTCCAAGTGCCCGCTAGGTAACCTACATAGTCCAAGGGCCCGCTCGTTAACCTAGTTCGTCCAAGTGTCCGCTAGTTGACCTACATAGTCCAAGTGCCTGCTAGGTAACCAAGATAGTCAAAGTGCCCGCTAGGTAACCTACTTAGAACAAGTTCCCACTAGGTAACCTAGATTGTCCATGTGCCCTTTACCTAACCTATATAGTCCAAGTGCCCGCTAGGTAACCTACATAGTCCTAGTGGCCGCTAGTTAACCAACATTGTCTAAGTGCCCGATACAGAACCCTCATAGTCCAAGTGCCGGTTAGGTAACCTACATAGTCCAAATGCCCGCTAGTAACCTACATAGTCCAAGTGCCTGATAGGGAACCTACATAATCCAAGTGCCCTCTAGGGAACTTACATAGTCCAAGTGCCCGTTAGTTAACCTAGATAGTCCAAGTGCCCGCTAGTTAAGCTAGATAGTCTAAGTACCCGCTAGGTAACGTAGATAGTTCAAGTGCACGCTAGGTAACCTAGATAGTCCAAGTTCCTGTTAGCTAATCTAGATAGTCCAAGTGTCCGCTAGGTAACCTTGAAAGTCAAAGTGCCCGTTAGGTAACCTAGATAGTCCAAGTGCCCGTTAGGTATCCTAGATAGTCCAAGTGCCCGCTAGGGAACCTACATAGTCCAAGTGCCCGTTAAGGAACGTACATAGTCCAAGTGCCCGCTAGGTCATCTAGATAGTCCATGTGCCTGCTAGTTAACCTACATAGTCCAAGTGCCTGATAGAAACCTACATAGTCCAAGTGCCCGATAGGGAACCTACATAGTCCAAGTGCCCGCTATGGAACCTACATAATCCAAGTGCCCTTAGCTAACCTAGATAGTCCAAGTGCCCGCTAGTTGACCTACATAGTCCAAGTGCCTGCAAGGTAACGTAGATAGACCAAGTGCCCGCTAGTTAACCTAGATAGTCGAAGTGCCCACTAGGGCATGTACATAGTCCAAGTGCCCGCTAGGTTACCTAGATAGTCCAAGTGCCCGCTAGTTAATCTACATAGTCCAAGTGCCTGATAGAAACCTACATAGTCCAAGTGCCCGATAGGGAACCTACATAGTCCAAGTGCCCGCTATGGAACCTACATAGTCCAAGTGCCCGTTAGGGAACCTAGATAGTCCAAGGGCCCGCTAGGGAACCTGCATCATCCAAGTGCCTGCTAGGTAACCTAGATAGTCCAAGGGCCTCCTAGTTAACCTACATAGTCCAAGTACCCGCTAGGGAACCTACAATGTCCAAGTGCCCTTAAGGGAACCTAGAGGGTCCAAGTGCCCATAGGGAACCTATATAGTCCAAGTGCCCGCTAGGGAACCTGCATCGTCCAAGTGCCCGCTAATTAACCTAGATAGTCCAAGGGCCCGTTAGTTAACCTATATAGTCCAAGTGCCCGCTAGGTAACCTACATAGTCCTAGTACCCGCTAGTTAACCAACATTGTCCAAGTGCCCGATAGCGAAGGTACATAGTCCAAGTGCCTGTTAGTTAACCTAGATAGTCCAAATGCCCGCTATGGAACCCACATAGTGAAAGTGCTCGCTAGGGAACTTACATAGTCAAAGTGCCCGTAAGTTAACCTAGATAGTCCAAGTGCCTGGTAGTTAACCTAGATAGTCCAAGTACCTGCTAGGTAACGTAGATAGTTCTAGTGCCCAATAGGTAACCAAGATAGTCCAATTGCCCGCTAGGTAACCTACAAAGTCCAAGTGCCCGCTAGGTAATCTATATAGTCCAAATGCCGGCTGGGGAACCTACATAGTCCAAGTACCCTCTAATTAACCTACATTGTCCAAGTGCCCATTAGCTAACCTACATAGTCTAAGGGCCCACTAGTTAACCTACATAGTTCAAGTGCCCGCTAGCCAACCTACATAATCCAAGTGCCCGGTAGTTAACCTATAAAGTCCAACACCCGCTAGTTAACCTAGATCGTCCAAGTGTCCGCTAGTTAACCTACATAATCCAAGTGCCCTTAGCTAAGCTAGATAGTCCAAGGGCCCGCTAGTTGACCTACATAGTCCAAGTGCCCGCGAGGTAACGTAGATAGACCGAGTGCCCGCTAGTTAACCTAGATAGTCGAAGTGCCCATAGGGGATGTACATAGTCCAAGTGCCCGCTAGGTTACCTAGATAGTCCAAGTGCCCGCTAGTTAATCTACATAGTCCAAGTGCCTGATAGAAACCTACATAGTCCAAGTGCCCGATAGGGAACCTACATAGTCCAAGTGCCCGCTATGGAACCTACATAGTCCAAGTGCCCGTTAGGGAACCTAGATAGTCCAAGTGCCCGCTAGGGAACCTGCATCGTCCAAGTGCCCGCTAGGTAACCTAGATAGTCCAAGGGCCTGCTAGTTAACCTACATAGTCCAAGTACCCGCTAGGGAACCTACCATGTCCAAGTGCCCTTTAGGGAACCTAGAGGGTCCAAGTGCCCATAGGGAACCTATATAGTCCAAGTGCACGCTAGGGAAACTGCATCGTCCAAGTGCCCGCTAATTAACCTAGATAGTCCAAGTGCCCGCTACTTAAACTAGATAGTCCAATTGCCCGGTAGTTAACCTAGATCGTCCAAGTGCCTGCTAGTAAACCTACATAATCCATGGGCCCGCTAGTTAACCTACATAGTGCAAGGGCCCACTAGTTAACCTAGATCGTGCAAGTGTCCGCTAGTTAACCTACATAGTCTAAGTGCCCGCTAGGGATCCTTCATAATCCAAGTGCCTGCTAGGCAACCTAGATAGTCCAAGTTCCCGCTAGGTAACCTAGATAGTCCAAGTGCCCGTTACCTAACCTAGATAGTCCAAGTGCCCGCTAGGCAACCTACATAGTCCAAGTGCCCGTTCGTTAACCTAGAAGTCTAAGAGCCCGCTATGTAACATAGACAGTCCAAGTGCCCGCTATGTAACCTAGACAGTCCAAGTGCCCGCTAGGGAACCTATATAGTCCAAGTGCTATCTAGGTAACCTAGATAGTCCAAGGGCCCGCTTGTTAACTTTGATAGTCCAAGTGCCCCCTAGTTAACCTACATAGACCAAGGGCCCACTAGTTAACCTAGATTGTCCACGTGTCCTCTAGTTAACCTACATAGTCCAAGTGCCCGCTAGGTAACCTACATAGTGCAAGTGTCTGCTAGGTATCCTACATAGTCCAAGTGACCGCTAGTTAATATAGATAGTCCAAGTGCCCGCTGGGGAAGGTACATAGTCAAAGTGCCCGCTAGGTAACCTAGAGAGTGCAAGTGCCCGCTAGTTAACCTACATAGACCAAGTGCCTGCTAGGTAACCTAGATAGTCGAAGGGGCTGCTAGTTAACCTACATAGTCCAAGTGCTCGCTAGGTAACCTACATAGTGCAAGTGTCCGCTAGTTAACCTACATAGTCCAAGCGCCCGCTAGTTAACCTAGATAGTCCAAGTGCCCGCTAGGTAACCTACATAGTGCAAGTGTCCGCTAGTTAACCTAAGTAGTCCAAGGGCCCGCTAGTTAACATACATAGTCCAAGTGCCCGGTAGTTAACTTACATAGTCCAAGTGCCCACTAGGGAACATACATAGTCCAAGTGCCCGCTAGGGAACCTGCGTAGTCCAAGTGCCCGCTAGGGAATCTACATAGTCCAAGGGCCCGCTAGTTAACCTACATAGTCTAAGTGCCCGCAAGGGAACCTAGATAGTCCAAGTGCCTGCTCTGGAACCTAGATAGTCCAAGTGCCTGCTAGGGAACCTACATAGTCGAAGTGCCCGCTCTGGAACATACATAGTCCAAGTGCCCACTAGGGAATCTACATAGTCCAAGGGCCCGCTAGTTAACATACATAGTCCAAGTACCCGCTAGTTAACCTAGATCGTTCAAGTGCACGCTAGTTAACCTACATAGTCCAAGGGCCCGCTAGTTAACCTACATAGTCCAAGGGCCCGCTAGTTAACCTACATAGTCCAAATACCCGCTAGTTAACCTAGATCGTCCAAGTGCACGCTAGTTAACCTACATAGTCCAAGGGCCCGCTAGTTAACCTACATCGTCCAAGGGCCCGCTAGTTAACCTTCATAGTCCAAGTGCCCGCTAGGTAACCTAGACAGTTCAAGTGACCACTAGGTTACTTACATAGTCCAAGTGCCCGTTCGTTAACCTACATAGTCCAAGTGCCCGTTAGGTAACCAATATAGTCCAAATGCCCGCTAGGGGCCCTAATAGTCCATATGCCCGCTAGTTAACCTTGATAGTCAAAGTGCTCGCTAGTTAACCTAGATAGACCAAGTGCCCGCTAGGGAACCTATCAAGTCCAAGTACCCGCTAGGAAACGTACATAGTCCAAGTCCCCGCTAGGTAACGTACATAGTCCAAGTGCCCGCTAGGTAACGTAGATAGTCCAAGTGCCCGCTAAGGAACGTACATAGTCCAAGTGCCCGTTAGGTAACCTAGATAGTCCAAATGCCCGCTACTTAAACTAGATAGTCCAATTGCCCGGTAGTTAACCTAGATCGTCCAAGTGCCTGCTAGTAAACCTACATAATCCATGGGCCCGCTAGTTAACCTACATAGTGCAAGGGCCCACTAGTTAACCTAGATCGTGCAAGTGTCCGCTAGTTAACCTACATAGTCCACGTGCCCGCTAGGGATCCTTCATAATCCAAATGCCTGCTAGGCAACCTAGATAGTCCAAGTTCCCGCTAAGTAACCTTATAGTCCAAGTGCCCGTTACCTAACCTAGATAGTCCAAGTGCCCGCTAGGCAACCTACATAGTCCAAGTGCCCGTTCATTAACCTAGAAGTCTAAGAGCCCGCTATGTAACATAGACAGTCCAAGTGCCCGCTATGTAACCTAGACAGTCCAAGTGCCCGCTAGGGAACCTATATAGTCCAAGTGCTATCTAGGTAACCTAGATAGTCCAAGGGCCCGCTTGTTAACTTTGATAGTCCAAGTGCCTCTTAGTTAACCTAGATCGTTCAAGTGCCCGCTAGTTAACCAAGATCGTCCAAGTACAGGCTAGTTAACCTACATAGACCAAGGGCCCACTAGTTAACCTAGATTGTCCAAGTGTCCTCTAGTTAACCTACATAGTCCAAGTGCCCGCTAGGTAACCTACATAGTGCAAGTGTCTGCTAGGTATCCTACATAGTCCAAGTGCCCGTTAGTTAACATAGATAGTCCAAGTGCCCGCTGGGGAAGGTACATAGTCCAAGTGCCCGCTAGGTAACCTAGAGAGTGCAAGTGCCCGCTAGTTAACCTACATAGTCCAAGTGCCTGCTAGGTAACCTAGATAGTCGAAGGGGCTGCTAGTTAACCTACATAGTCCAAGTGCCCGCTAGGTAACCTACATAGTGCAAGTGTCCGCTAGTTAACCTACATAGTTCAAGCGCCCGCTAGTTAACCTAGATAGTCCAAGTGCCCGCTAGGTAACCTACATGCAAATGTCCGCTAGTTAACCTAAGTAGTCCAAGGGCCCCCTAGTTAACATACATAGTCCAAGTGCCCGGTAGTTAACTTACATAGTTCAAGTGTCCGTAGGGAACATACATAGTCCAAGTGCCCGCTAGGGAACATACATAGTCCAAGTGCCCGCTAGTTAACCTAGATCGTCCAAGTGTCCGCTAGTTAACCTACATAGTCTAAGTGCCCGCAAGGGAACCTAGATAGTCTAAGTGCATGCTCTGGAACCTACATAGTCCAAGTGCCTGCTAGGGAACCTACATAGTCGAAGTGCCCGCTCTGGAACATACATAGTCCAAGTGCCCACTAGGGAATCTACATAGTCCAAGGGCCCGCTAGTTAACGTAGATAGTCCAAGTGCCGCCAGTTAATCTACATAGTCCAAGGGCCCGCTAGTTAACATACATAGTCCAAGTACCCGCTAGTTAACCTAGATCGTTCAAGTGCACGCTAGTTAACCTACATAGTCCAAGGGCCCGCTAGTTAACCTACATAGTCCAAGGGCCCGCTAGTTAACCTACATAGTCCAAGTACCCGCTAGTTAACCTAGATCGTCCAAGTGCACGCTAGTTAACCTACATAGTCCAAGGGCCCGCTAATTAACCTACATAGTCCAAGTGCCCGCTAGGTAACCTAGACAGTTCAAGTGACCACTAGTTTACTTACATAGTCCAAGTGCCTGTTCGTTAACCTACATAGTCCAAGTGCCCGCTAGGTAACCTATATAGTCCAAATGCCCGCTAGGGACCCTAATATTCCAAGTGCCCGCTAGTTATCCTAGATAGTCCAAGTGCTCGCTAGTTAACCTAGATACTTCAAGTGCCCGCTAGTTAACCTAGATAGACCAAGTGCCCGCTAGGGAACCTACCTAGTCCAAGTGCCCGATAGGGAACTTACATAGTCCAAGTGCCCGTTAGTTAACCTAGATAGTCCAAGTGCCCGCTAGGTAACCTAGATAGTCCATGTGCCGCTAGGTAACCTACAAAGTTAAAGTGCCCGCTAGGTTATCTATATAGTCCAAATGCCCGCTAGGGTATCTACGTAGTCCAAGGGCCCGCTAGTTAACGTAGATAGTCCAAGTGCCGCTAGTTATTCTACATAGTTCAAGGGCCCACTATTTAACCTACATAGTCCAAGTACCCGCTAAGAAACCTAGATAGTCCAAGTGCCCATTACCTAACCTAGATAGTCCATGTGCCCTCTAGTTAACCTAGAACGTCCAATGGCCCGCTAAGAAAAATAGATAGTCTAAGTGCCCGTTACCTAACCTTGATAGTCCAATTGCGCGCTATGCAACATACATAGTCCAAGTGCCCGTTCGTTAACGTAGAAGTCCAAGTGCCCGCTAGATAACCTAGACTCTCCAAGTGCCCGCTAGGTTACCTACATAGTCCAAATGCCCGTTTGGTAACCTAGATAGTGCAAGTGCCAGGTAGTTAACCTACATAGTCCAAGTGCCCGCTAGGCAACCTAGATAGTCCAAGGGCCCGCTAGTTAACCTACATAGTCCAAGTGCCCGGTAGTTAACTTACATAGTTCAAGTGTCCGTAGGGAACATACAGAGTCCAAGTGCCCGCTAGGGAACCTACATAATCCAAGTGCCCGCTAGTTAATCTACATAGTTCAAGGGCCCGCTAGTTAACCTCCATAATCCAAGTACCCGCTAGTTAACCTAGATCGTCCAAGTGTCCGCTAATTAACCTACATAGTACAAGTGCCCGCTAGAGAACCTAGATAGTCTAAGTGCCCGCTCTGGACCTACATCGTACAAGTGACTGCTAGGGAAGCAACATAGTCCAAGTGCCCACTCTGGAACATACATAGTCCAAGTGCCCGCTAGGGAATCTACATCGTCCAAGTGCCGCTAGTTAATCTACATAGTCCAAGGGCGCGCAAGTTACCTACATAGTCCAAGTACCCGCTAGTTAACCTAGATCGTCCAAGTGCCCACTAGGTAACCTACATAGTCCAAGGGCCCGCTAGTTAACCTACATCGTCCAAGGGCCAGAAAGTTAACCTAGATAGTCCAAGTGCCCGCTAGTTAACCTACATAGTCCAAGTGCCCGCTAGGTAACCTAGACATTTCAAGTGACCACTAGGTTACCTACATAGTCCAAGTGCCCGTTCGTTAACCTACATAGTCCAAGTGCCCGTTAGGTAACCAATATCGTCCAAATGCCCTCTCTGGGCCCTAATAGTCCTTATGCCCGCTAGTTAACCTAGATAGTCAAAGTGCTCGCTAGTTAACCTAGATAGACCAAGTGCCCGCTAGGGAACCTATCAAGTCCAAGGACCCGCTAAGAAACGTATATAGTCCAAGTACCCGCTAGGTAACGTACATAGTCCAAGTGCCCGCTAGGTAACGTAGATAGTCCAAGTGCCCGCTAAGGAACGTACATATTCCAAGTGCCCGTTAGGTAACCTAGATAGTCCCAGTGCCCGCTAGGTAACCTAGATAGTCCAACAGCCCGGTACGTAACCTACATACTCCAAGTACCCGCTAGGTAACGTAGATAGTTCAAGTGCCAGCTAGGTAACCTAGATAGTCCAAGTGCCCGCTAGGTAACCTACAAAGTCTAAGTGCCCGCTAGGTAATGTATATAGTCCAAATGACCGTAGGGATCCTACATAGTCCAAATGCCCGCTAGGTAACCTAGATAGTCTAAGGGCCCGCTAGGTAACCTACATAGTCTTAGTGCCCCCTAGTTAACCTACATTTTCCAAGTGCCCGATAGGGAACCTACATAGTCCAAGTGCCCGCTAGGTAACCTACATAGTCCAAATGCCCTCTAGTTATTCTACATAGTCCAAGTGCCCGATCGGGAACCTACATAATCCAAGTGCCCGCTAGGGAGCGTACATACTCCAAGTGCCTGCTAGGTAACCTAGATAGTCCAAGTGCCCACTAGTTAACCTACATAGTCCAGGTTCCCCCTAGGTAACCTAGATAGTCCAAGGGCCCGCTAGGTAACCTACATTGTCCTAGTGCCCCCTAGTTAACCTACATTCTCCAAGTGCCCGATAGGGAACCTACATAGTTCAAGTGCCCGCTGGTAACCTACATAGTCCAAATGCCCGCTAGTTAACCTACATAGTCCAAGTGCCTGATAGGGAACCTACATAATCCAAGTGCCCGCTAGGGAACCTACCTAGTCCAAGTGCCCGATAGGGAACTTACATAGTCCAAGGCCCTCTAGGGAACCTACATAGTCCAAGTGCCTGTTAGTTAACCTAGATATTCCAAGTGCCCGCTAGGTAACCTAGATAGTCCAACAGACCACTAGGTAACCTACATACTCCAAGAACCTGTTAGTTAACCTAGATAGTTAAAGTGCCAGCTAGGTAACCTAGATAGTCCATGTGCCGCTAGGTAACTTACAAAGTCAAAGTGCCCGCTAGGTTATCTATATAGTCCAAATGCCCGCTAGGGTATCTACATAGTCCAAGGGCCCGCTACTTAACGTAGATAGTCCAAGTGCCGCTAGTTTTCTACATAGTTCAAGGGCCCACTATTTAACCTACATAGTCCAAGTACCCGCTAAGAAACCTAGATAGTCCAAGTGCCCATTACCTAACCTAGATAGTCCATGTGCCCTCTAGTTAACCTAGAACGTCCAAGTGCCCGCTAAGAAAAATAGATAGTCTAAGTGCCCGTTACCTAACCTAGATAGTCCAATTGCGCGCTATGCAACATACATAGTCCAAGTGCCCGTTCGTTAACCTAGAAGTCCAAGTGCCCGCTAGGTAACCTAGACTCTCCAAGTGCCCGCTACGTTACCTACATAGTCCAAATGCCCGTTTGGTAACCTAGATAGTGCAAGTGCCAGGTAGTTAACCTACATAGTCCAAGTGCCCGCTAGGCAACCTAGATAGTCCAAGGGCCCGCTAGTTAACCTACATAGTCCAAGTGCCCTGTAGTTAACTTACATAGTTCAAGTGTCCGTAGGGAACATACAGAGTCCAAGTGCCCGCTAGGGAACATACATAGTCCAAGTGCCCGCTAGTTAATCTACATAGTTCAAGGGCCCGCTAGTTAACCTCCATAATCCAAGTACCCGCTAGTTAACCTAGATCGTCCAAGTGTCCGCTAATTAACCTACTTAGTACAAGTGCCCGCTAGGGAACCTAGATAGTCTAAGTGCCCGCTCTGGACCTACATCGTACAAGTGACTGCTAGGGAAGCAACATAGTCCAAGTGCCCGCTCTGGAACATACATAGTCCAAGGGCCCGCTAGTTAACGTAAATAGTCCAAGTGCCGCTAGTTAATCTACATAGTCCAAGGGCGCGCAAGTTTACCTACATATTCCAAGTACCCGCTAGTTAACCTAGATCGTCCAAGTGCCCACTAGGTAACCTACATAGTCCAAGGGCCCGCTAGTTAACCTACATCGTCCAAGGGCCCGCAAGTTAACCTAGATAGTCCAAGTGCCCGCTAGTTAACCTACATAGTCCAAGTGCCCGCTAGGTAACCTAGACATTTCAAGTGACCACTAGGTTACCTACATAGTCCAAGTGCCCGTTCGTTAACCTACATAGTCCAAGTGCCCGTTAGGTAACCAATATCGTCCAAATGCCCGCTCTGGGCCCTAATAGTCCATATGCCCGCTAGTTAACCTAGATAGTCAAAGTGCTCGCTAGTTAACCTAGATAGACCAAGTGCCTGCTAGGGAACCTATCAAGTCCAAGGACCCGCTAAGAAACGTATATAGTACAAGTACCCGCTAGGTAACGTATATAGTCCAAGTGTCCGCTAGGTAACGTAGATAGTCCAAGTGCCCGCTAAGGAAGGTACATAGTCCAAGTGCTCGTTAGATAACCTAGATAGTCCAAATGCCTGCTAGGGAAACCACATAGTCCAAGTGCACGCTAGGGAACTTACATAGTGTGAGGGCCCGCTAGGGAACCTACATAGTCCAAGTGCCCGTTAGTTAACCTAGATAGTCCCAGTGCCTGCTAGGTAACCTAGATAGTCCAACAGCCCGGTAGGTAACCTACATACTCCAAGTTCCCGCTAGGTAACGTAGATAGTTCAAGTGCCAGCTAGGTAACCTAGATAGTCCAAGTGCCCGCTAGGTAACCTACAAAGTCTACGTGCCCGCTAGGTAATGTATATAGTCCAAATGACCGCTAGGGAGCCTATATAGTCCAAATGCCCGCTAGGTAACCTAGATAGGCTAAGGGCCCGCTAGGTAACCTACATAGTCTTAGTGCCCCCTAGTTAACGTACATTTTCCAAGTGCCCGATAGGGAACCTACATAGTCCAAGTGCCCGCTAGGTAACCTACATAGTCCAAATACCCTCTAGTTATTTTACATAGTCCAAGTGCCCGATCAGGAACCTACATAATCCAAGTGCCCGCTAGGGAACGTACATAGTCCAAGTGCCTGCTAGGTAACCTAGATAGTCCAAGTGCCCACTAGTTAACCTACATAGTCCAGGTTCCCCCTAGGTAACCAAGATAGTCCAAGGGCCCGCTAGGTAACCTACATTGTCCTAGTGCCCCCTAGTTAACCTACATTCTCCTAGTGCCCGATAGGGAACCTACATAGTCCAAGTGCCCGCTAGGTAACCTACATAGTCCAAATGCCCGCTAGTTAACCTACATAGTCTAAGTGCCCGATAGGGAACCTACATAATCCAAGTGCCCGCTAGGGAACATACATAGTCCAAGAGCCCGTTAGGTAACCTAGATAGTCCAAATGCCCATTAGGGAACCCACATAGTCCAAGTGCCCGCTAGGGAACTTACATAGTCCAAGGGCCCGCTAGGGAACCTACATAGTCCAAGTGCCCATTAGTTAACCTAGATAGTCCCAGTGCCCGCTAGGTAACCTAGATAGTCCAACAGCCGGGTAGGTAACCTACATACTCCAAGTACCCGCTAGGTAACCTAGATAGTTCAAGTGCCAGCTAGGTAACCTACAAAGTCTAAGTGCCCGCTAGGTAATCTATATAGTCCAAATGACCGTTAGGGAGCCTACATAGTCCAAATGCCCGCTAGGTAACCTGGATAGTCTAAGGGCCCGCTAGGTAACCTACATAGTCCTAGTGCCCCCTCGTTAACCTACATTTTCCAAGTGCCCGATAGGGAACCTACATAGTCCAAGTGCCCGCTAGGTAACCTACATAGTCCAAAAGCCCTCTAGTTATTCTACATAGTCCAAGTGCCCGATAGGGAACCTACATAATCCAAGTGCCCGCTAGGGAACATACATAGTCCAAGTGCCCGTTAGGTAACCTAGATAGTCCAGTGCCCGCTAGGGTATGTACATAATCCAGGTGCCCGCTAGGTAACCTAGATAGTCTAAGTGCCCGCTATTTAACCTACATAGTCCATGGTCCCTCTAGTTAACCTACATTGTCCAAGTGTCCGCTAGGTAACCTAGATAGTCCAAGGGCCCGCTAGTTAACCTACATAGACCAAGTGCCCAATAGGGAACCTACATAATCCAAGTGCCCGCTGAGGAACCTACATATTCCAAGTGCCCAATAGGGAACCTATATATTCCAAGTGCCCGTTAGGGAACCTAGATAGTCCAAGTGCCCGTAGGGAACCTATATATTCCAAGTGCCCGCTAGGAACCTACATAATCAATATGCCCGCTTGGGAACCTGCATTATCCAAGTGCCCGCTAGTTACCTAGATAGTCCAAGTGCCCGCTAGTTAACCTAGATAGTCCAAGTGCCAGCTGGTTAACCTTGATGGTCCAAGAACCCTCTAGTTAACCTACATAGTCCAAGTTCCCGTTAGGTATCCTAGATAGTCCAAGTGCCCGCTAGGTAACCTACATAGCCCAAGTGCCCGTTAGGTAACCTACATTGTCCAAATACCCGCTAGTAACCTACATAGTCCAAGTGACCGATAGGGAACTTACATAATCCAAGTGCTCGATAGGGAACCTAGATAATCCAAGTGCCCGCTAGGTAACCTACATAGTCCAAGTGCCCGTTAGGTAACCTACATAGTCCAAATACCCGCTAGTAACCTACATAGTCCAAGTGACCGATAGGGAACTTACATAATCCAAGTGCTCGCTAGGGAACCTACATAGTCCAAGTGCCCCCTCGTTAAACTAGATCGTCCAAGTGTCCGCTAGTTATCCTACATAGTCCAAGTGCCTGCTAGGTAACCAAGACAGTCAAAGTGCCCGCTAGGTAACCTACTTAGTCCAAGTTCCCACTAGGTAACCTAGATAGTCCATGTGCCCGTTACCTAACCTAGATAGTCCAAGTGTCCGCTAGGTAACCTACATAGTCCAAGGTCCCGCTAGTTAACCTACATAGTCCAAGTGCCTGATAGGGAACCTACATAGTCCAAGTGCCCGCTAAGGGACGTACATAGTCCAAGTGCCCGTTAGTTAACCTAGATAGTCCAAGTGCCCGCTAGTTAAGCTATATTGTGTATGTACCCGCTAGGTAACGTATATAGTTCAAGTGCACGCTAGGTAACCTAGAAAGTCCAAGTGCCCGCTAGGTAACTTATATATAGTCCAAATTCCCGCTAGGGCACCTATATAATCCAAATACCCGCTAATTAACCTACATAGTCCAAGTGCCCGCTAGCTAACCTAGATAGTCCAAGTTCCTGTTAGCTAATCTATATAATCCAAATGCCCGCCTGGTAACCTTGATAGTCAAAGTGCCCGTTAGGTAACCTAGATAGTCCAAGTGCCCGTTAGGTAACCTAGATAGTCCAAGTACCCGCTAGGGAACCTACATAGTCCAAGTGCCCGTTAGGGAACGTACATAGTCCATGTGCCCGCTAGGTAACCTAGATAGTCCATGTGCCCGCTAGTTAACCTACATAGTCCAAGTGCCGGCTAGGTAACCTAGATTGTCCAAGGGCCCGCTTGTTAACCTATATAGTCCAAGTGCCCACTAGGTAACCTTGATAGTCCAAGTGCCCGCTAGGTAACCTACATAGTCCAAGTGCCCGATAGGGAAGGTACATAGTCCAAGTGCCCGCTAGGTAACCTACGTAGTCCAAATGCCCGCTAGTTAACCTACATAGTCCAAGTGCCTGCTAGGGAACCTGCATCGTCCAAGTGCCCGTTAGGGAACGTACATAGTCCATGTGCCCGCTAGGTAACCTAGATAGTCCATGTGCCCGCTAGTTAACCTACATAGTCCAAGTGCCGGCTAGGTAACCTAGATAGTCCAAGGGCCCGCTTGTTAACCTATATAGTCCAAGTGCCCACTAGGTAACCTTGATAGTCCAAGTGCCCGCTAGGTAACCTACATAGTCCAAGTGCCCGCTAGGTAACCTACATAGTCCAAGTGCCCGATAGGGAAGGTACATAGTCCAAGTGCCCGCTAGGTAACCTACATAGTCCAAATGCCTGCTAGTTAACCTACATAGTCCAAGTGCCCGCTAGGGAACCTGCATCGTCAAAGTGCCCGCTAGGTAACCTAGATAGTCCAAGGGCCTGCTAGTTAACCTACATAGTCCAAGTGCCCGCTAGGGAAACTACAATGTCCAAGTACCCTTTAGGGAACCTAGAGGGTCCAAGTGCCCATAGGGAACCTATATAGTCCAAGTGCCCGCTAGTTAACCTACGTAGTCCAAGGGCCCGCTAATTAACCTAGATAGTACAAGTACCCACTAGTTAACCTACATAGTCCAAGGGCCCCCTAGTTAACCTAGATATTCCAAGTGCCGGCTAGTTATCCTAGATCGTCCAAGTGTCCGCTAGTTAATCTACATAGTCCATGTGCCCGTTAGGTAACCTACATAGTCCTAGTGCGCGCTAGGTAACCTAGATATTCCAAGTTCCTTTTAGCTAACCTAGATAGTCCAAGTGCCCGCTAGGTAACCTAGATAGTCAAAGTGCCCGTTCGGTAACCTAGATAGTCCAAGTGGCCGCTAGGTAACCTAGATAGTCAAAGTGCCCGTTAGGTAACCTATATAGTCCAAGTGCCGCTAGGTAACCTACATAGTCAAAGTGCCTGCTAGGTAACCTAGATAGTCCAAGTTCCTGTTAGCTAACCTAGATAGTCCAAGTGCCCGCTAGGTAACCTACATAGTCTAAGGGCCCGCTCGTTAACCTAGTTCGTCCAAGTGCCTGCTAGGTTACCTGCATAGTCCTAGTGCCCGTTAGGTAACCTAGATAGTCCAAGTGCCCGCTAGGTAACCTACATAGTCCAAGTGACTGCTAGGTAGCCTAGATAGTACAAGTTCCTGTTAGCTAACATACATGGTCCATGTGCCCGCTAGGTAACCTACATAGTCCTAGTGCCCGTTCGTTAACCAAGATAGTCCAAGTGCCCGCAAGGTAACTTAGAGAGTCCACGTGCTTGCTAGGTCACCTACATAATCCAAGTCCCCGTTCGCTAACCTAGATAGTGCAAGTGCCCGCTAGGTAACCTACATAGTCCAAGTGCCCGCTAGTTAACCTAGATCGTCCAAGTGCCCGCTAGTTAACCTACATAGTCCATGGGCCAACTAGTTAACCTAGATCATCCAAATGTCCTGTAGGTATCCTACATAGTACAAGTGCCTGCTACGTAACCTAGATTGTCGAAGTGGCCATTAGGTAAACTAGATAGTCCAAGTGCCCGCTAGGTAACCTACATAATCCAAGTGCCCGCTAGGTAACCTAGATAGTCCAAGTGCCCGTTAGCTAACATACATAGTCCAAGAGCCCGCTAGGTAACCTACATAGTCCAAGTGCCCGTTCGTTAACCTAGATAGTCCAAGTGCCCGCTAGGTAACCTAGATAGTACAAGTGCCTGCTAGGTCACCTACATAGTCCAAGTCCCCGTTCGCTAACCTAGATAGTCCAAATGCTCGCTAGGTAACCTACATAGTCCATGTGCCCGCTAGGTAAGCTACAAGTCCAAGGGCCCGCTAGTTAACCTACATAATCCAAGGGCTCGCTAGTTAACCTTGATAGTCCAAGTGCCGGCTCGTTAACCTAGATCGTTCAAGTGCCGCTAGTTAACCTAGATCGTCCAAGTGCCCGCTAGTTAACCTACATAGTCCAAGGGCCCACTAGTTAACGTAGATCGTCCTAATGTCCTCTAGTTCACCTACATAGTCCAAGTGCCCGCTACGTAACCTAGATAGTCCAAGTGCCTACTAGGTAACCTACATAGTCCAAGTGTCCTCTAGGTAACCTATATAGTCCAAGTGCCCGCTAGGTAACCTTCAAGTCCAAGGGATCGCTAGTTAACCTAGATAGTCCAAGTGCCCACTAGTTAACCTTGATCGTCCCAGTGCCCGCTAGTTAAGCTACATAGTCCAAGAACCCGCTAGTTAAACTAGATAGTCCAAGTGCCCGCTAGTTAACCTACATAGTCCAAGGGCCAGCTAGGTAACCTAGATATTCAAAGTTCCTGTTAGCTAACCTACATAGTCCAAGTGCCCGCTAGGTTACCTACATAGTCCAAGTGCCCGCTAGGTAACCTAGATAGACCAAGTGCCTGCTAGGTAACCTAGATAGTCCAAGTGCCCGTTAGGTAACCTACATAGTCCAAGGGCCCTCTATGTAACCTATAAAGTCCAAGTTCCCGCTAGGTAACCTAGATAGTCCAAGTGCCCACTAGTTAACCTTGATCGTCCAAGTCCCCGCTAGTTAACCTACATAGTCCAAGAACCCGCTAGTTAACCTAGATAGTCCAAGTGCCCGCTAGTTAACCTACATAGTCCAAGGGCCCGCTAGGTAACCTAGATATTCAAAGTTCCTGTTAGCTAACCTACATAGTCCAAGTGCCCGCTAGGTTACCTACATAGTCCAAGTGCCCACTAGGTAACCTAGATAGACCAAGTGTCCGCTAGGTAACCTAGATAGTCCAAGTGCCCGCAAGGTAACCTAGATAGTCCAAGTGCCCTCTAGTTAACCTACATAGTCCAAGGACCCGCTATTTAACCTACATAGTCCAAGAACCCGCTAGTTAACCTAGATAGTCCAAGTGACCGCTAGTTAACCTACATAGTCCAAGGGCCCGCTAGTTAACCTAGATATTCCAAGTGCCCGCTAGTTCACCTAGATAGTCCAAGTGTCCGCTAGTTAACCTACATAGTCCAAGGGCCCGCTAGTTAACCTAGATATTCCAAGTGCCCGCTAGTTCACCTAGATCATCCAAGTGTCTGCTAGTTAACCTACATAGTCCAAGTTCCCGTTAGGTAACCTAGATAGTCCAAGTGCCCGCTAGGTAACCTACATAGTCTAAGTACCCGCTAGGGAACCTAGATAGTCCAAATGCCTGCTAGGTAACCTACATAGTTCAAGTGCCCGCTAGGGAACCTAGATAGTCCAAGTGCCCGCTAGGTAACCTATGAAGTCCAAGAGTCCGCTAGGTAATCTATATAGTCCAAATGCCCCCTAGGGCATCTACATAGTCCAAGTGCCCGCTAATTAACCTATATAGTCCAAGTGCCCGTTAGCTAACCTAGACAGTCCAAGGGCCAACTAATTAACCTACATAGTTCAAGGGCCCGATAGGTAACCTCGCTAATCCAAGGGCCCGGTAGTTACCCTAGATCGTCCAAGTGCCCACTAGGTAACCTAGATAGTCCAAGTGCCCTTTAGTTAACTTAGATAGTCCAAGTGCCCACTAGGGGACGTACATAGTCCAAGTGCCCGCTAGGTAACCTAGATAGTCCAGTGCCCGCTAGGTAACCTAGATAGTCTAAGTGCCCGCTATTTAACCTACATAGTCCATGGTCCCGCTAGTTAACCTACATAGTCCAAGTGCCTGATAGGGAACCTACATGGTCCAAGTGCCCCCCCAAGGGATGTACATAATCCAAGTGCCCGCTTGGGAACCTATATAATCCAAGTGCCCGTTAGGGAACCTAGATAGTCCAAGTGCCCGCTAGGGAACCTGCATCGTCCAAGTGCCCGGTAGTTAAACTAGATAGTCCAAGTGCCCGCTCATTACCCTAGATCGTCCAAGTGCCCGCTAGTTAACCTACATAGTCCAAGGGCCCTCTAGTTAACCTAGATCGTCAAAGTGCCCGCTAGGGGACGTACATAGTCCAACTGCCCACTAGGTAACCTAGATAGTCCAAGTGTCCGCTAGTTAACCTACATAGTCCAAGTGCCCGCTAGGTAACCTAGATAGTCCAAGGGCCCGCAAGTTAACCTATGTAGTCCAAGTGCCCAATAGGGAAACTACATAGTCCAAGTGCCCGCTGAGGAACCTACATATTCCAAGTGCCCGATAGGGAACCTATATATTCCAAGTGCCCGTTAGGGAACCTATATATTTCAAGTGCCCGTAGGGAACCTATATATTCCAAGTGCCCGCTAGGAACCTACATAGTCAATGTGCCCGCTAGGGAACCTGCATTGTCCAAGTGCGCGCTGGTTACCTAGATAGTCCAAGTGCCCGCTAGTTAACCTAGATAGTCCAAGTGCCAGCTAGTTAACCTTGATGGTCCAAGTACCCTCTAATTAACCTACATAGTCCAAGGGCCCGCTAGTTAACCTAGATATTCCAAGTGCCCGCTAGTTCACCTAGATCGTCCAAGTGTCTGCTAGTTAACCTACATAGTCCAAGTTCCCGTTAGCTAACCTAGACAGTCCAAGTGCCCTCTAGTTAACCTACATAGTCCAAGTGCCCGTAAGCTAACCTAGATAGTCCAAGGGCTCACTTGTTGACCTACATAGTCCAAGTACCCACTAGGTAACCTAGATAGCCCAAGTGCCCGTTTGTTAACTTAGATAGTCCAAGTGCCAACTAGTTGATGTACATAGTCCAAGTGCCCGCTAGGTAACCTAGATAGTCTAAGTGCCCGCTATTTAACCTACATAGTCCATGGTCCCGCTAGTTAACCTACATAGTCCAAGTGCCTGATAGTGAACCTACATGGTCCAAGTGCCCCCCAAGGGATGTACATAATCCATGTGCCCGCTTGGGAACCTATATAATCCAAGTGCCCGTTAGGGAACCTAGATAGTCCAAGTGCCCGCTAGGGAACCTGCATCGTCCAAGTGCCCGGTAGTTAAACTAGATAGTCCAAGTGCCCGCTCATTACCCTAGATCGTCCAAGTGCCCGCTAGTTAACCTACATAGTCCAAGGGCCCTCTAGTTAACCTAGATCGTCAAAGTGCCCGCTAGGGGACGTACATAGTCCAACTGCCCACTAGGTAACCTAGATAGTCCAAGTGTCCGCTAGTTAACCTACATAGTCCAAGTGCCCGCTAGGTAACCTAGATAGTCCAAGGGCCCGCAAGTTAACCTATGTAGTCCAAGTGCCCAATAGGGAAACTACATAGTCCAAGTGCCCGCTGAGGAACCTACATATTCCAAGTGCCTGATAGGGAACCTATATATTCCAAGTGCCCGTTAGGGAACCTATATATTTCAAGTGCCCGTAGGGAACCTATATATTCCAAGTGCCCGCTAGGAACCTACATAGTCAATGTGCCCGCTAGGGAACCTGCATTGTCCAAGTGCGCGCTGGTTACCTAGATAGTCCAAGTGCCCGCTAGTTAACCTAGATAGTCCAAGTGCCAGCTAGTTAACCTTGATGGTCCAAGTACCCTCTAATTAACCTACATAGTCCAAGGGCCCGCTAGTTAACCTAGATATTCCAAGTGCCCGCTAGTTCACCTAGATCGTCCAAGTGTCTGCTAGTTAACCTACATAGTCCAAGTTCCCGTTAGCTAACCTAGACAGTCCAAGTGCCCTCTAGTTAACCTACATAGTCCAAGTGCCCGTAAGCTAACCTAGATAGTCCAAGGGCTCACTTGTTGACCTACATAGTCCAAGTACCCACTAGGTAACCTAGATAGCCCAAGTGCCCGTTTGTTAACTTAGATAGTCCAAGTGCCAACTAGTTGATGTACATAGTCCAAGTGCCCGCTAGGTAACCTAGATAGTCTAAGTGCCCGCTATTTAACCTACATAGTCCATGGTCCCGCTAGTTAACCTACATAGTCCAAGTGCCTGATAGTGAACCTACATGGTCCAAGTGCCCCCCAAGGGATGTACATAATCCATGTGCCCGCTTGGGAACCTATATAATCCAAGTGCCCGTTAGGGAACCTAGATAGTCCAAGTGCCCGCTAGGGAACCTGCATCGTCCAAGTGCCCGGTAGTTAAACTAGATAGTCCAAGTGCCCGCTAGTTACCCTAGATCGTCCAAGTGCCCGCTAGTTAACCTACATAGTCCAAGGGCCCTCTAGTTAACCTAGATCGTCAAAGTGCCCGCTAGGGGACGTACATAGTCCAACTGCCCACTAGGTAACCTAGATAGTCCAAGTGTCCGCTAGTTAACCTACATAGTCCAAGTGCCCGCTAGGTAACCTAGATAGTCCAAGGGCCCGCAAGTTAACCTATGTAGTCCAAGTGCCCAATAGGGAAACTACATAGTCCAAGTGCCCGCTGAGGATCCTACATATTCCAAGTGCCCGATAGGGAACCTATATATTCCAAGTGCCCGTTAGGGAACCTATATATTTCAAGTGCCCATAGGGAACCTATATATTCCAAGTGCCCGCTAGGAACCTACATAGTCAATGTGCCCGCTAGGGAACCTGCATTGTCCAAGTGCGCGCTGGTTACCTAGATAGTCCAAGTGCCCGCTAGTTAACCTAGATAGTCCAAGTGCCAGCTAGTTAACCTTGATGGTCCAAGTACCCTCTAATTTACCTACATAGTCCAAGGGCCCGCTAGTTAACCTAGATATTCCAAGTGCCCGCTAGTTCACCTAGATCGTCCAAGTGTCTGCTAGTTAACCTACATAGTCCAAGTTCCCGTTAGCTAACCTAGACAGTCCAAGGGCCAACTAGTTAACCTACATAGTTCAAGGGCCCGCTAGGTAACCTAGCTAATCCAAGGGCCCCTAGTTAACCTCGATCATCCAATTGTCCGCTAGTTAACCTACATAGTCCAAGTGCCCTCTAGTTAACCTACATAGTCCAAGTGCCCGTAAGCTAACCTAGATAGTCCAAGGGCTCACTTGTTGACCTACATAGTCCAAGTACCCACTAGGTAACCTAGATAGCCCAAGTGCCCGTTAGTTAACTTAGATAGTCCAAGTGCCAACTAGGGGATGTACATAGTCCAAGTGCCCGCTAGGTAACCTAGATAGTCTAAGTGCCCGCTATTTAACCTACATAGTCCATGGTCCCGCTAGTTAACCTACATAGTCCAAGTGCCTGATAGGGAACCTACATAGTCCAAGTGCCCCCTAAGGGACGTACATAGTCCAAGTGCCCGTTAGGAAACCTACATAATCCAAGTGCCCGTTAGGGAACCTAGATAGTTCAATTGCCCGCTAGGGAACCTGCATCGTCCAAGTGCCCGGTAGTTAACCTAGATAGTTCAAGTGCCCGCTAGTTACCCTAGATCATCCAAGTGCCCGCTAGTTAACCTACATAGTCCAAGGGCCCTCTATTTAACCTAGATCGTCCAAGTGCCCGCTAGGGGACGTACATATTCCAACTGCCCTCTAGGTAACCTAGATAGTCCAAGTGTCCGCTAGTTAACCTACATAGTCCAAGTGCCCGCTAGGTAACCTAGATAGTCCAAGGACCCGCTAGTTAACCTACATAGTCCAAGTGCCCAATAGAGAACCTACATAGTCCAAGTGCCCGCTGAGGAACCTAAATATTCCAAGTGCCCGATCGGAAACCTATATATTCCAAGTGCCCGTTAGGGAACCTAGATAGTCCAAGTGCCCGTAGGGAACCAATATATTCCAAGTGCCCGCTAGGAACCTACATAATCAATATGCCCGCTAGGGAACCTGCATTGTCCAAGTGCCCGCTAGTTACCTAGATAGTCCAAGTGCCCGCTAGTTAACCTAGATATTCCAAGTGCCCGCTAGTTAACCAAGATCGTCCCAGTGTCCGCTAGTTAACCCACATATTTCAAGTTCCCGTTAGGTATCCTAGATAGTCCAAGTGCCCTCTAGGTAACCTACATAGTCCAAGTGCCCGTTAGGTAACATACATAGTCCAAATGCCCGCTAGTAACGTACATAGTCCAAGTGACCGATAGGGAACTTACATAATCCAAGTGCTCGCTAGGGAACCTACATAGTCCAAGTACCCGCTCGTTAACCTAGTTCGTCCAAGTGTCCGCTAGTTAACCTACATAGTCCAAGTGCCTGCTAGGTAACCAAGATAGTCAAAGTGCCCTCTAGGTAACCTACTTAGTCCAAGTTCCCACTAGGTAACCTAGATAGTCCATGTGCCCGTTACCTAACCTAGATAGTCCAAGTGCTCGCTAGGTAACCTACATAGTCCTAGTGGCCGCTAGTTAACCAACATTTTCTAAGTGCCCGATACAGAACCCTCATAGTCCAAGTGCCGGTTAGGTAACTTACATAGTCCAAGTGCCTGATAGGGAACCTACATAATCCAAGTGCCCCCTAGGGAACTTACATAGTCCAAGTGCCCGTTAGTTAACCTAGATAGTCCAAGTGCCCGCTAGTTAAGCTAGATAGTCTAAGTACCCGCTAGGTAACGTAGATAGTTCAAGTGCACGCTAGGTAACCTAGAAAGTCCACGTGCCCGCTAGGTAACTTATATATAGTCCAAATTCCCGCTAGGGCACCTATATAATCCAAATACCCGCTAATTAACCTACATAGTTCAAGTGCCCGCTAGCTAACCTAGATAGTCCACGTTCCTGTTAGCTAATCTAGATAGTCCAAGTGCACGCTAGGTAACCTTGATAGTCAACGTGCCCGTTAGGTAACCTAGATAGTCCAAGTGCCCGTTAGGTAACCTAGATAGTCCAAGTGCCCGCTAGGGAACCTACATAGTCCAAGTGCCCGTTAGGGAACGTACATAGTCCAAGTGCCCGCTAGGTAACCTAGATAGTCCATGTGCCCGCTAGTTAACCTACATAATCCAAGTGCCCGCTAGGTAACCTAGATAGTCCAAGGGCCCGCTTGTTAACCTATATAGTCCAAGTCCCCACTAGGTAACCTTGATAGTCCAAGTGCCCGCTAGGTAACCTACATAGTCCTAGTGCCCGATAGTTAACCAACATTGTCCAAGTGCCCGATAGGGAAGGTACATAGTCCAAGTGCCCGATAGGTAACCTACATAGTCCAAATGCCCGCTAGTAACCAACATAGTCCAAGTGCCCGATAGGGAATCTACATAATCCAAGTGCCCGCTATGGAACCTACATACTCCAAGTGCCCGTTAGTTAACCTAGATATTCCAAATGCCCGCTATGGAACCCACATAGTGAAAGTGCCCACTAGGGAACTTACATAGTCCAAGTGCCCGTTAGTTAAGCTAGATAGTCCAAGTGCCCGGTAGTTAACCTAGATAGTCCAAGTACCCGCTAGGTAACGTAGACAGTTCAAGTGCCCAATAGGTAACCAAGATAGTCCAATTGCCCGCTAGGTAACCTACAAAGTCCAAGTGCCCGCTAGGTAATCTATATAGTCCAAATGCCGGCTGGGTAACATACATAGTCCAAGTACCCTCTAATTAACCTATATTGTCCAAGTGCCCGTTAGCTAACCTAGATAGTCTAAGGGCCCACTAGTTAACCTACATATTTCAAGTGCCCGCTAGCCAACCTACATAATCCAAGTGCCAGGTAGTTAACCTATATCGTCCAATGCCCGCTATTTAACCTAGATTGTCCAAGTGTCCGCTAGTTAACCTACATAGCCAAGTGCCCACTAGTTAACCTACATAATCCAAGTGCCCTTAGCTAACCTAGATAGTCCAAGTGACCGCTAGGTTACCTACATAGTCCAAGTGCCCGCTAGGTAACCTAGATAGACCAAGTGCCCGCAAGGTAACCTAGACTGTCAAGTGCCCGCTTGGTTACCTACATAGTCCAAGTGCCCGTTGGTAACCTAGATAGTCCAAGTGCCCGCTAGGTAACTTACATAGTCCAATTACCCACTAGGTAACCAAGATATTCCAAGTTCCTTTTAGCTAACCTAGATAGTCCAAGTGCCCGGTAGGTAACCTACATAGTCCAAGTGCCCATTCGTTAACCTAGATAGTCCAAGTGCCCGCTAGTTAACCTAGACTGTCCAAGTGCCCGCTAGGTTACCTACATAGTCCAAATACCCGTTTGTTAACCTAGATAATCCAATTGCCCGCTAGGTAACCTACATAGTCCCAGCGCCCGCTAGGTAACCTAGATAGTCCAAGTGCCCCTTAGGTAACCTAGATTGTCCAAGTGTCCCATAGATAACCTACATAGTCCAAGTTCCTGCTAGAAAACCTAGATAGTCCAAGTGCCCGCTAGGTAACCTAGATAGTCCAAGTGCCCGCTAGGTAACCTACTAAGTCCAAGTGCCTGCTAGGTAATCTATATAGTCCAAATGCCTGCTAGGGCACCCATATAGTCCAAGTGCACGCTAATTTACCTATATAGTCCAAGTGCCCGTTAGCTAACCTAGATAGTCCAAGGGTGAACTATTTAACCTACATAGTTCACGGACCCGGTAGGTAACCTAGCTAATCCAAGTGCCCGCTAGTTAACCTAGATAGTACAATTGCCTGATAGTTAACCGAGATAGTCCAAGTGCCCGATAGTTAACCTATATTGTGCAAGGGTCCGCTTGTTAACCTACATAATCCAAGGTCCGCTCTTAACCTAGATAGTCCAAGTGCCCGCTAGTTAACCTACATAGTCCAAGGGCCCTCTAGTTAACCTAGCTAGTCCAAGTGCCCGTTAGCTAACCTAGATAGCCCAAGTGCCCCCTATTTAACCTACATAGTCCAAGTGCCCGTTCGATAACCTAGATAGTTCAAGTGCCCGCTAGGTAACCAAGACAGTCCAAGTTCCCGCTAGGTTACCTACATATTCCAAGTGCCCGTTAGTTAACCTACATAGCTCAGGGCCTGCTAGTTAACATAGATAGTCCTATTGCCCGTGAGTTAACCTAGATTGTCAAAGTGTCTGCTAGGTAACCTACTAAGTCCAAGTGCCTGCTAGGTAATCTATATAGTCCAAATGCCCGCTAGGGCACCCACATAGTCCAAGTGCCCGCTAATTTACCTATATAGTCCAAGTGCCCGTTAGCTAACCTAGATAGTACATGGGTCAACTAGTTAACCTGCATAGTTCAAGGGCCCGCTAGGTAACCTAGCTAATCCAAGTGCCCGCTAGTTAACCTATATCGTCCAAGTACCCGCTAGTTAAACTAGATGGTCCAAGTGCCCGATAGTTAACCTATATAGTGCAAGGGCCCGCTAGTTAACGTAGATCGTCCAAGTGTCCGCTAGTTAACCTACATAGTCCAAGGCGCCGCTCGTTGACCGAGATAGACCAAGTGCCCGCTAGTTAACCTAGATAGTCCTAGTGCCCATTAGTTATCCTAGATAGTCCAAGTGCCCACTAGGGGACGTACATAGTCCAAGTGCCCGCTAGGTAACCTAGATAGACCAAGTGCCCGCTAGTGAACCTAGATAGTCCTAGTGCCCGTTAGTTATCCTAGATAGTCCAAGTGCCCACTAGGGGACGTACATAGTCCAAGTGCCCGCTAGGTAACCTAGATAGTCCAAGTGCCGGCTAGGGTATGTACATAATCCAAGTGCCCGTTAGGTAACCTAGATAGTCTATGTGCCCGCTAGTTAACCTACATAGTTCCAGCGCCCGCTAATTAACCTACATAGTCCACGTGCGCGATAGGGAACCTACATAGTCCAAGTGCGCGCTAAGGGACGTACATAGTCCAAGTGCCCGCTAGGGAACCTACATAGTCCAAGTGCCCGTTAGGGAACCAGGATAGTCCAAGTGCCCATTAGTTAATCTAGATAGTCCAAGTGCCCGCTAGTTAACCTAGATAGTACAAGAGCTCGCTAGTTAACCTAGATAGTCCAAGTTCCCGCTAGTTAACCTACATAATCCAAGGGCCCGAATGTTAACCTACATAGTCCAAGGTCCGCTACTTAACCTAGATAGTCCAAGTGCCCGCTAGTTAACCTACATAGTCCAAGGGCCCTCTAGTTAACACAGCTAGTCCAAGTGCCCGTTAGCTAATTTAGATAGTCCAAGTGCCCGCTAGGTAACCTACATAGTCCAAGCGCCCGTTCGATAACCTAGATAGTTCAAGTGCCCGCTAGGTAACCAAGACAGTCCAAGTCCCCGCTAGGTTACCTACATAGTCCAAGTGCCCGTTAGTTAACCTACATAGCCCAGGGCCCGCTAGTTAACCTAGATAGTCCTATTGCCCGTTAGTTAACCTAGATAGTCCAACTGCCCACTAGGGGACATACATAGTCCAAGTGGCCGCTAGGTAACCTAGAAAGTCCTGTGCCCGCTAAGGTATGTACATAGTCCAAGTGCCTGCAAGGTAACATAGATAGTCTATGTGCCCGTTAGTTAACCTACATAGTCCACGTGCCCGCTAGTTAACCTAGATAGTCCAAGTGCCCGTTAGCTAACATACATAGTCCAAGAGCCCGCTAGGTAACCTACATAGTCCAAGTGCCCGTTCGTTAACCTAGATAGTCCAAGTGCCCGCTAGGTACCCTAGATAGTACAAGTGCCTGCTAGGTCACCTACATAGTCCAAGTCCCCGTTCGCTAACCTAGATAGTCCAAGTGCTCGCTAGGTAACCTACATAGTCCAAGTGCCCGCTAGGTAAGCTACAAGTCCAAGGGCCCGCTAGTTAACCTACATAATCCAAGGGCTCGCTAGTTAACCTTGATAGTCCAAGTGCCGGCTAGTTAACCTAGATCGTTCAAGTGCCCGCTAGTTAACCTAGATCGTCCAAGTGCCCGCTAGTTAACCTACATAGTCCAAGGGCCCACTAGTTAACGTAGATCGTCCTAATGTCCTCTAGTTCACCTACATAGTCCATGTGCCCGCTACGTAACCTAGATAGTCCAAGTGCCTACTAGGTAACCTACATAGTCCAAGTGTCCTCTAGGTAATCTGTATAGTCCAAGTGCCCGCTAGGTAACCTTCAAGTCCAAGGGACCGCTAGTTAACCTAGATAGTCCAAGTGCCCACTAGTTAACCTTGATCGTCCAAGTGCCCGCTAGTTAACCTACATAGTCCAAGAACCCGCTAGTTAACCTAGAAAGTCCAAGTGCTCGCTAGTTAACCTACATAGTCCAAGGGCCCGCTAGGTAACCTAGCTATTCAAAGTTCCTGTTAGCTAACCTACATAGTCCAAGTGCCCGCTAGGTTACCTATATAGTCCAAGTGCCCGCTAGGTAACCTAGATAGACCAAGTGCCCGCAAGGTAACCTAGACTGTCAAGTGCCCGCTTGGTTACCTACATAGTCCAAGTGCCCGTTGGTAACCTAGATAGTCCAAGTGCCCGCTAGGTAACTTACATAGTCCAATTACCCACTAGGTAACCAAGATATTCCAAGTTCCTTTTAGCTAACCTAGATAGTCCAAGTGCCCGGTAGGTAACCTACATAGTCCAAGTGCCCATTCGTTAACCTAGATAGTCCAAGTGCCCGCTAGTTAACCTAGACTGTCCAAGTGCCCGCTAGGTTACCTACATAGTCCAAATACCCGTTTGTTAACCTAGATAATCCAATTGCCCGCTAGGTAACCTACATAGTCCCAGCGCCCGCTAGGTAACCTAGATAGTCCAAGTGCCCCTTAGGTAACCTAGATTGTCCAAGTGTCCCATAGATAACCTACATAATCCAAGTTCCTGCTAGAAAACCTAGATAGTCCAAGTGCCCGCTAGGTAACCTAGATAGTCCAAGTGCCCGCTAGGTAACCTACTAAGTCCAAGTGCCTGCTAGGTAATCTATATAGTCCAAATGCCCGCTAGGGCACCCATATAGTCCAAGTGCACGCTAATTTACCTATATAGTCCAAGTGCCCGTTAGCTAACCTAGATAGTCCAAGGGTGAACTAGTTAACCTACATAGTTCACGGACCCGCTAGGTAACCTAGCTAATCCAAGTGCCCGCTAGTTAACCTAGATAGTACAATTGCCTGATAGTTAACCGAGATAGTGCAAGTGCCCGATAGTTAACCTACATAGTGCAAGGGCCCGCTTGTTAACCTACATAGTCCAAGGTCTGCTCTTAACCTAGATAGTCCAAGTGCCCGCTAGTTAACCTACATAGTCCAAGGGCCCTCTAGTTAACCTAGCTAGTCCAAGTGCCCGTTAGCTAACCTAGATAGCCCAATTGCCCGCTATTTAACCTACATAGTCCAAGTGCCCGTTCAATAACCTAGATAGTTCAAGTGCCCGGTAGGTAACCAAGACAGTCCAAGTTCCCGCTAGGTTACCTACATATTCCAAGTGCCCGTTAGTTAACCTACATAGCTCAGGGCCTGCTAGTTAACATAGATAGTCCTATTGCCCGTGAGTTAACCTAGATTGTCAAAGTGTCTGCTAGGTAACCTACTAAGTCCAAGTGCCTGCTAGGTAATCTATATAGTCCAAATGCCCGCTAGGGCACCCACATAGTCCAAGTGCCCGCTAATTTACCTATATAGTCCAAGTGCCCGTTAGCTAACCTAGATAGTACATGGGTCAACTAGTTAACCTGCATAGTTCAAGGGCCCGCTAGGTAACCTAGCTAATCCAAGTGCCCGCTAGTTAACCTATATCGTCCAAGTACCCGCTAGTTAACCTAGATGTTCCAAGTGCCCGATAGTTAACCTATATAGTGCAAGGGCCCGCTAGTTAACGTAGATCGTCCAAGTGTCCGCTAGTTAACCTACATAGTCCAAGGCGCCGCTCGTTGACCTAGATAGACCAAGTGCCCGCTAGTTAACCTAGATAGTCCTAGTGCCCGTTAGTTATCCTAGATAGTCCAAGTGCCCACTAGGGGACGTACATAGTCCAAGTGCCCGCTAGGTAACCTAGATAGACCAAGTGCCCGCTAGTGAACCTAGATAGTCCTAGTGCCCGTTAGTTATCCTAGATAGTCCAAGTGCCCACTAGGGGACGTACATAGTCCAAGTGCCCGCTAGGTAACCTAGATAGTACAAGTGCCGGCTAGGGTATGTACATAGTCCAAGTGCCCGTTAGGTAACCTAGATAGTCCAAGTGCCCGCTACGTAACCTAGATAGTCCAAGTGCCTACTAGGTAACCTACATAGTCCAAGGGTCCTCTAGGTAATCTATATAGTCCAAGTGCCCGCTAGGTTACCTACAAAATCCAAGTGCCCGCTAGTAACCTAGATAGACCAAGTGCCCGCTAGGTAACCTAGACTGTCCAAGTGCCCGCTTGGTTACCTACATAGTCCAAGTGCCCGTTGGTAACCTAGATAGTCCAAGTGCCCGCTAGGTAACTTACATAGTCCAGTTACCCACTAGGTAACCAAGATATTCCAAGTTCCTTTATCTAACCTAGATAGTCCAAGTGCCCGGTAGGTAACCTACATAGTCCAAGTACCCGTTTGTTAACCTAGATAATCCAATTGCCCGCTAGGTAACCTACATAGTCCCAGCGCCCGCTAGGTAACCTACATATTCCAAGTGCCCGCTAGGTAACCTAGATAGTCAAAGTGCCCATTAGGTAACCTATATAGTCCAAGTGCCGCTAGGTAACCTACATAGCCAAAGTGCCTGCTAGGTAACCTAGATAGTCCAAGTTCCTGTTAGCTAACCTAGATAGTCCAAGTGCCCGCTAGGTAACCAACATATTCTAAGGGCCCGCTCGTTAACCTAGTTTGTCCAAGTGCCTGCTAGGTTACCTACATAGTCCAAGTTCACGTTCGTTAACCTAGATAGTCCAAGTGCCCGCTAGGTAACCTACATAGTCCAAGTAACCGCTAAGTAGCCTAGATAGTCCAAGTTCCTGTTAGCTAACATACATGGTCATGTGCCCGCTAGGTAACCTACATAGTCCAAGTGCCCGTTCGTTAACCAAGATAGTCCAAGTGCCCGCAAGGTAACACAGACAGTCCAAGTGCTTGCTAGGTCACCTACATAGTCCAAGTCCCCGTTCGCTAACCTAGATAGTGCAAGTGCCCGCTAGGTAACCTACATAGTCCAAGTGCCCGCTAGTTAACCTAGATCGTCCAAGTGCCCGCTAGTTAACCTACATAGTCCAAGGGCACACTAGTTAACCTAGATCATCCAAATGTCCTGTAGGTAACCTACATAGTACAAGTGCCTGCTACGTAACCTAGATAGTCGAAGTGCCCATTAGGTAAACTAGATAGTCCAAGTGCCCGCTAGGTAACCTACATATTCCAAGTGCCCGCTAGGTAACCTAGATAGTCCAAGTGCCCGTTAGCTAACATACATAGTCCAAGAGCTCGCTAGGTAACCTACATAGTCCAAGTGCCCGTTCGTTAACCTAGATAGTCCAAGTGCCCGCTAGGTACCCTAGATAGTACAAGTGCCTGCTAGGTCACCTACATAGTCCAAGTCCCCGTTCGCTAACCTAGATAGTCCAAGTGCTCGCTAGGTAACCTACATAGTCCAAGTGCCCGCTAGGTAAGCTACAAGTCCAAGGGCCCGCTAGTTAACCTACATAATCCAAGGGCTCGCTAGTTAACCTTGATAGTCCAAGTGCCGGCTAGTTAACCTAGATTGTTCAAGTGCCCGCTAGTTAACCTAGATCGTCCAAGTGCCCGCTAGTTAACCTACATAGTCCAAGGGCCCACTAGTTAACGTAGATCGTCCTAATGTCCTCTAGTTCACCTACATAGTCCATGTGCCCGCTACGTAACCTAGATAGTCCAAGTGCCTACTAGGTAACCTACATAGTCAAGTGTCCTCTAGGTAATCTGTATAGTCCAAGTGCCCGCTAGGTAACCTTCAAGTCCAAGGGACCGCTAGTTAACCTAGATAGTCCAAGTGCCCACAAGTTAACCTTGATCGTCCAATTGCCCGCTAGTTAACCTACATAGTCCAAGCACCCGCTAGTTAACCTAGAAAGTCCAAGTGCTCGCTAGTTAACCTACATAGTCCAAGGGCCGGCTAGGTAACCTAGCTATTCAAAGTTCCTGTTAGCTAACCTACATTGTCCAAGTGCCCGCTAGGTTACCTATATAGTCCAAGTGCCCGCTAGGTAACCTAGATAGACCAAGTGCCCGCAAGGTAACCTAGACTGTCAAGTGCCCGCTTGGTTACCTACATAGTCCAAGTGCACGTTGGTAACCTAGATAGTCCAAGTGCCCGCTAGGTAACTTACATAGTCCAATTACCCACTAGGTAACCAAGATATTCCAAGTTCCTTTTAGCTAACCTAGATAGTCCAAGTGCCCGGTAGGTAACCTACATAGTCCAAGTGCCCATTCGTTAACCTAGATAGTCCAAGTGCCCGCTAGTTAACCTAGACTGTCCAAGTGCCCGCTAGGTTACCTACATAGTCCAAATACCTGTTTGTTAACCTAGATAATCCAATTGCCCGCTAGGTAACCTACATAGTCCCAGCGCCCGCTAGGTAACCTAGATAGTCCAAGTGCCCCTTAGGTAACCTAGATTGTCCAAGTGTCCCATAGATAACCTACATAGTCCAAGTTCCTGCTAGAAAACCTAGATAGTCCAAGTGCCCGCTAGGTAACCTAGATAGTCCAAGTGCCCGCTAGGTAACCTACTAAGTCCAAGTGCCTGCTAGGTAATCTATATAGTCCAAATGCCCGCTAGGGCACCCATATAGTCCAAGTGCACACTAATTTACCTATATAGTCCAAGTGCCCGTTAGCTAACCTAGATAGTCCAAGGGTGAACTATTTAACCTACATAGTTCACAGACCCGCTAGGTAACCTAGCTAATCCAAGTGCCCGCTAGTTAACCTAGATAGTACAATTGCCTGATAGTTAACCGAGATAGTCCAAGTGCCCGATAGTTAACCTACATAGTGCAAGGGCCCTCTAGTTAACCTAGATCGTCCAAGTGTCCGCTAGTTAACCTACATAGTCCAAGGCGCCGCTAGTTGACCTAGATAGACCAAGTGCCCGCTGGTTAACCTAGATAGTCCTAGTGCCCGTTAGTTATCCTAGATAGTCCAAGTTCCCACTAGGGGACGTACATAGTCCAAGTGCCCGCTAGGTAACCTAGATAGTCCAAGTGCCCGTTAGGGAACCAGGATAGTCCAAGTGCCCGTTAGTTAATCTAGATAGTCCAAGTGCCCGCTAGTTAACCTAGATAGTACAAGTGTCCGCTAGTTAACCTAGATCGTCCAAGTGCCCGCTAGTTAACCTACATAGTCCAAGGGACCGCTTGTTAACCTACATAGTCCAAGGTCCGCTACTTAACCTAGATAGTACAAGTGCCCGCTAGTTAACCTACATAGTCCAAGGGCCCTCTAGTTAACCTAGATCGTCCAAGTGCCCGCTATTTAACCTACATAGTCCAAGGGCCCGCTTGTTAACCTACATAGTCCAAGGTCCGCTACTTAACCTAGATAGTCCAAGTGCCCGCTAGTTAACCTACATAGTCCAAGGGCCCTCTAGTTAATCTAGATAGTCCAAGTGCCCGCTAGTTAACCTAGATCGTCCAAGTTCCCGCTAGTTAACCTACATAGTCCAAGGGCCCGCTTGTTAACCTACATAGTCCAAGGTCCGCTACTTAACCTAGATAGTCCAAGTGCCCGCTAGTTAACCTACATAGTCCAAGGGCCCTCTAGTTAATCTAGATAGTCCAAGTGCCCGCTAGTTAACCTAGATCGTCCAAGTTCCCGCTAGTTAACCTACATAGTCCAAGGGCCCGCTTGTTAACCTACATAGTCCAAGGTCCGCTACTTAACCTAGATAGTCCAAGTGCCCGCTAGTTAACCTATATAGTCCAAGGGCCCTCTAGTTAACATAGCTAGTCCAAGTGCCCGTTAGCTAACCTAGATAGTCCAAGTGCCCGCTAGGTAACCTACATAGTCTAGTGCCCGTTCGATAACCTAGATAGTTCAAATGCCCGCTAGGTAACCAAGACAATCCAAGTTCCCGCTAGGTTACCTACATAGTCCAAGTGCCCGTTAGTTAACCTACATAGCCCAGGGCCCGCTAGTTAACCTAGATAGTCCTATTGCCCGTTAGTTAACCTAGATAGTCCAACTGCCCACTAGGGGACATACATAGTCCAAGTGGCAGCTAGGTAACCTAGATAGTCCTCTGCCCACTAAGTTATGTACATAGTCCAAGTGCCTGCAAGGTAACCTAGATAGTCTAAGTGTCCGTTAGTTACCCTACATAGTCCAAGTGCCCGCTAGTTAACCTAGATAGTCCAAGTGCCCGCTAGTTAACCTAGATGCTCCAAGTGCCCGCTAGTTAACCTAGATAGTCCAAGTGCCCGCTAGTTGACCTACATAGTCCAAGGGCCCGCTAGTTAACCTACATAGTCCAAGGTCCGCTAGTTAACCTAGATAGTCCAAGTGCCCGCTAGTTAAACTACATAGTCCAAGGGCCCTCTAGTTAACCTAGATAGTCCACGTGCCCGCTAGGGTATGTACATAGTTCAATTGCCTGCTAGGTAACCTAGATAATCCAAGTGTCTGCTAGTTAACCTACATGGTCCAAGTGCCCGCTAGGTAACCTACATAGTCCAAGTGCCCGTTCGTTAACCAAGATAGTCCAAGTGCCCGCAAGGTAACACAGATAGTCCAAGTGCTTGCTAGGTCACCTACATAGTCCAAGTCCCCGTTCGCTAACCTAGATAGTGCAAGTGCCCGCTAGGTAACCTACATAGTCCAAGTGCCCGCTAGTTAACCTAGATCGTCCAAGTGCCCGCTAGTTAACCTACATAGTCCAAGGGCCCACTAGTTAACCTAGATCATCCAAATGTCCTGTAGGTAACCTACATAGTACAAGTGCCTGCTACGTAACCTAGATAGTCGAAGTGCCCATTAGGTAAACTAGATAGTCCAAGTGCCCGCTAGGTAACCTACATATTCCAAGTGCCCGCTAGGTAACCTAGATAGTCCAAGTGCCCGTTAGCTAACATACATAGTCCAAGAGCCCGCTAGGTAACCTACATAGTCCAAGTGCCCGTTCGTTAACCTAGATAGTCCAAGTGCCCGCTAGGTAACCTAGATACTACAAGTGCCTGCTAGGTCACCTACATAGTCCAAGTCCCCGTTCGCTAACCTAGATAGTCCAAGTGCTCGCTAGGTAACCTACATAGTCCAAGTGCCCGCTAGGTAAGCTACAAGTCCAAGGGCCCGCTAGTTAACCTACATAATCCAAGGGCTCGCTAGTTAACCTTGATAGTCCAAGTGCCGGCTAGTTAACCTAGATCGTTCAAGTGCCCGCTAGTTAACCTAGATCGTCCAAGTGCCCGCTAGTTAACCTACATAGTCCAAGGGCCCACTAGTTAACGTAGATCGTCCTAATGTCCTCTAGTTCACCTACATAGTCCATGTGCCCGCTACGTAACCTAGATAGTCCAAGTGCCTACTAGGTAACCTACATAGTCCAAGTGTCCTCAAGGTAATCTGTATAGTCCAAGTGCCCGCTAGGTAACCTTCAAGTCCAAGGGACCGCTAGTTAACCTAGATAGTCCAAGTGCCCACTAGTTAACCTTGATCGTCCAAGTGCCCGCTAGTTAACCTACATAGTCCAAGAACCCGCTAGTTAACCTAGAAAGTCCAAGTGCTCGCTAGTTAACCTACATAGTCCAAGGGCCCGCTAGGTAACCTAGCTATTCAAAGTTCCTGTTAGCTAACCTACATAGTCCAAGTGCCCGCTAGTTTACCTATATAGTCCAAGTGCCCGCTAGGTAACCTAGATAGACCAAGTGCCCGCAAGGTAACCTAGACTGTCAAGTGCCCGCTTGGTTACCTACATAGTCCAAGTGCCCGTTGGTAACCTAGATAGTCCAAGTGCCCGCTAGGTAACTTACATAGTCCAATTACCCACTAGGTAACCAAGATATTCCAAGTTCCTTTTAGCTAACCTAGATAGTCCAAGTGCCCGGTAGGTAACCTACATAGTCCAAGTGCCCATTCGTTAACCTAGATAGTCCAAGTGCCCGCTAGTTAACCTAGACTGTCCAAGTGCCCGCTAGGTTACCTACATAGTCCAAATACCCGTTTGTTAACCTAGATAATCCAATTGCCCGCTAGGTAACCTACATAGTCCCAGCGCCCGCTAGGTAACCTAGATAGTCCAAGTGCCCCTTAGGTAACCTAGATTGTCCAAGTGTCCCATAGATAACCTACATAGTCCAAGTTCCTGCTAGAAAACCTAGATAGTCCAAGTGCCCGCTAGGTAACCTAGATAGTCCAAGTGCCCGCTAGGTAACCTACTAAGTCCAAGTGCCTGCTAGGTAATCTATATAGTCCAAATGCCCGCTAGGGCACCCATATAGTCCAAGTGCACGCTAATTTACCTATATAGTCCAAGTGCCCGTTAGCTAACCTATATAGTCCAAGGGTCAACTAGTTAACCTACATAGTTCACGGACCCGCTAGGTAACCTAGCTAATCCAAGTGCCCGCTAGTTAACCTAGATAGTACAATTGCCTGATAGTTAACCGAGATAGTCCAAGTGCCCGATAGTTAACCTACATAGTGCAAGGGCCCTCTAGTTAACCTAGATCGTCCAAGTGTCCGCTAGTTAACCTACATAGTCCAAGGTGCCGCTAGTTGACCTAGATAGACCAAGTGTCCGCTGGTTAACCTAGATAGTCCTAGTGCCCGTTAGTTATCCTAGATAGTCCAAGTTCCCACTAGGGGACGTACATAGTCCAAGTGCCCGCTAGGTAACCTAGATAGTCCAAGTGCCGGTTAGGGAACCAGGATAGTCCAAGTGCCCGCTAGTTAACCTAGATAGTACAAGTGTCCGCTAGTTAACCTAGATCGTCCAAGTGCCCGCTAGTTAACCTACATAGTCCAAGGGCCCGCTTGTTAACCTACATAGTCCAAGGTCCGCTACTTAACCTAGATAGTACAAGTGCCCGCTAGTTAACCTACATAGTCCAAGGGCCCTCTAGTTAACCTAGATCGTCCAAGTGCCCGCTAGTTAACCTACATAGTACAAGGGCCCGCTTGTTAACCTACATAGTCCAAGGTCCGCTACTTAACCTAGATAGTCCAAGTGCCCGCTAGTTAACCTACATAGTCCAAGGGCCCTCTAGTTAATCTAGATAGTCCAAGTGCCCGCTAGTTAACCTAGATCGTCCAAGTTCCCGCTAGTTAACCTACATAGTCCAAGGGCCCGCTTGTTAACCTACATAGTCCAAGGTCCGCTACTTAACCTAGATAGTCCAAGTGCCCGCTAGTTAACCTATATAGTCCAAGGGCCCTCTAGTTAACATAGCTAGTCCAAGTGCCCGTTAGCTAACCTAGATAGTCCAAGTGCCCGCTAGGTAACCTACATAGTCCAGTGCCCGTTCGATAACCTAGATAGTTCAAGTGCCCGCTAGGTAACCAAGACAATCCAAGTTCCCGCTAGGTTACCTACATAGTCCAAGTGCCCGTTAGTTAACCTACATAGCCCAGGGCCCGCTAGTTAACCTAGATAGTCCTATTGCCCGTTAGTTAACCTAGATAGTCCAACTGCCCACTAGGGGACATACATAGTCCAAGTGGCAGCTAGGTAACCTAGATAGTCCTGTGCCCACTAAGTTATGTACATAGTCCAAGTGCCTGCAAGGTAACCTAGATAGTCTAAGTGCCCGTTAGTTACCCTATATAGTCCAAGTGCCCGCTAGTTAACCTAGATAGTCCAAGTGCCCGCTAGTTAACCTAGATGCTCCAAGTGCCCGCTAGTTAACCTAGATAGTCCAAGTGCCCGCTAGTTAACCTAGATACTCCAAGTGACCGCTAGTTAACCTAGATCGTCCAAGTGCCCGCTAGTTAACCTACATAGTCCAAGGGCCCGCTAGTTAACCTACATAGTCCAAGGTCCGCTAGTTAACCTAGATAGTCCAAGTGCCCGCTAGTTAAACTACATAGTCCAAGGGCCCTCTAGTTAACCTAGATAGTCCACGTGCCCGCTAGGGTATGTACATAGTTCAATTGCCCGCTAGGTAACCTAGATAGTCCAAGTGTCTGCTAGTTAACCTACATAGTCCAAGTGCCCGCTAGGTAACCTAGATAGTCCAAGGACCCACTAGTTAACCTACATAGTCCAAGTGCCCGATAGGGAACCTACATAGTCGAAGTGCCCGCTGAGGAACCTACATATTCCAAGTGTCCGCTAGGTAACTTAGATAGTCCAAGTGCCCGTTAACTAACATACATAGTCCTAGAGCCCGCTAGGTAGCCTACATAGTCCAAGTGCCCGTTCGTTAACCTAGATAGTCCAAGTGCCCGCTACGTAACCTAGATAGTCCAAGTGCCTACTAGGTAACCTACATAGTCCAAGGGTCCTCTAGGTAATCTATGTAGTCCAAGTGCCCGTTGGTAACCTAGATAGTCCAAGTGCCCGCTAGGTAACTTACATAGTCCAATTACCCACTAGGTAACCAAGATATTCCAAGTTCCTTTTAGCTAACCTAGATAGTCCAAGTGCCCGGTAGGTAACCTACATAGTCCAAGTACCCGTTTGTTAACCTAGATAATCCAATTGCCCGCTAGGTAACCTACATAGTCCCAGCGCCCGCTAGGTAACCTAGATAGTCCAAGTGCCCCTTAGGTAACCTAGATTGTCCAAGTGTCCGATAGATAACCTACATAGTCCAAGTTCCCACTATAAAACCTAGATAGTCCAAGTGCCCGCTAGGTAACCTAGATAGTCCAAGTGCCCGCTAGGTAACCTACTAAGTCCAAGTGCCTACTAGGTAATCTGTATAGTCCAAATGCCCTCTAGGGCACCCACATTGTCCAAGTGCCCCCTAATTTACCTATATAGTCCAGGTGCCCGTTAGCTCACCTAGATAGTCCAAGGGTCAACTAGGTAACCTAGATAGTCCAAGTGCCCGTTAGGGAACCAGGATAGTCCAAGTGCCCGTTAGTTAATCTAGATAGTCCAAGTGCCCGCTAGTTAACCTAGATAGTACAAGTGCCCGCTAGTTAACCTAGATCGTCCAAGTGCCCGCTAGTTAACCTACATAGTCCAAGGGCCCACTAGTTAACGTAGATCGTCCTAATGTCCTCTAGTTCACCTACATAGTCCAAGTGCCCGCTACGTAACCTAGATAGTCCAAGTGCCTACTAGGTAACCTACATAGTCCAAGTGTCCTCTAGGTAACCTATATAGTCCAAGTGCCCGCTAGGTAACCTTCAAGTCCAAGGGACCGCTAGTTAACCTAGATAGTCCAAGTGCCCACTAGTTAACCTTGATCGTCCAAGTGCCCGCTAGTTAACCTACATAGTCCAAGAACCCGCTAGTTAACCTAGATAGTCCAAGTGCCCGCTAGTTAACCTACATAGTACAAGGGCCCGCTAGGTAACCTAGATATTCAAAGTTCCTGTTAGCTAACCTACATAGTCCAAGTGCCCGCTAGGTTACCTACATAGTCCAAGTGCCCGCTAGGTAACATAGATAGACCAAGTGCCTGCTAGGTAACCTAGATAGTCCAAGTGCCTGTTAGGTAAACTACATAGTCCAAGGGCCCTCTATGTAACCTATATAGTCCAAGTTCCCTCTAGGTAACCTAGATAGTCCAAGTGCCCACTAGTTAACCTTGATCGTCCAAGTGTCTGCTAGTTAACCTACATAGTCCAAGGCGCCGCTCGTTGACCTAGATAGACCAAGTGCCCGCTAGTTAACCTAGATAGTCCTAGTGCCCGTTAGTTATCCTAGATATTCCAAGTGCCCACTAGGGGACGTACATAGTCCAAGTGCCCGCTAGGTAACCTAGATAGACCAAGTGCCCGCTTGTTAACCTAGATAGTCCTAGTGCCCGTTAGTTATCCTAGATAGTCCAAGTGCCCACTAGGAGACGTACATAGTCCAAGTGCCCGCTAAGTAACCTAGATAGTCCAAGTGCCGGCTAGGGTATGTACATAGTCCAAGTGCCCGTTAGGTAACCTAGATAGTCTATGTGCCCGCTAGTTAACCTACATAGTCCAAGTGCCCGCTAGTTAACCTACATAGCCCACGTGCGCGATAGGGAACCTACATAGTCCAAGTGCGCGCTAAGGGACGTACATAGTCCAAGTGCCCGCTAGGGAACCTACATAGTCCAAGTGCCCGTTAGGGAACCAGGATAGTCCAAGTGCCCATTAGTTAATCTAGATAGTCCAAGTGCCTGCTAGTTAACCTAGATAGTACAAGAGCCCGTTAGTTAACCTAGATCGTCCAAGTGCCCGCTAGTTAACCTACATAGTCCAAGGGCCTGCATGTTAACCAACATAGTCCAAGGTCCGCTACTTAACCTAGATAGTCCATGTGCCCGCTAGTTAACCTACATAGTCCAAGGACCCTCTAGTTAACCTAGCTAGTCCAAGTGCCCGTTAGCTAACCTAGATAGTCCAAGTGCCCGCTAGGTAACCTACATAGTCCAAGTGCCCGTTCGATAACCTAAATAGTTCAAGTGCCCGCTAGGTAACCAAGACAGTCCAAGTTCCCGCTAGGTTACCTACATAGTCCAAGTGCCCGTTAGTTAACCTACATAGCCCAGGGCCCGCTAGTTAACCTAGATAGTCCTATTGCCCGTTAGTTAACCTAGATAGTCCAACTGCCCACTAGAGGACATATATAGTCCAAGTGGCCGCTAGGTTACCTAGATATCCTGTGCCCGCTAAGGTATGTACATAGTCCAAGTGCCTGCAAGGTAACCTAGATAGTCTAAGTGCCCGTTAGTTAACCTACATAGTCCAAGTGCCCGCTAGTTAACCTAGATAGTCCAAGTGCCCGCTAGTTAACCTAGATACTCCAAGTGCCCGCTAGTTAATCTAGATCGTCCAAGTGCCCGCTTGTTAACCTACATAGTCCAAGGGCCCGCTAGTTAACCTACATAGCCCAAGGTCCTCTAGTTAACCTAGATAGTCCAAGTGCCCGCTAGGGTATGTACATAGTTCAATTGCCCGCTAGGTAACCTAGATAATCCAAGTGTCTGCTAGTTAACCTACATAGTCCAAGTGCCCGCTAGGTAACCTAGATAGTCCAAGGACCCACTAGTTAACCTACATAGTCCAAGTGCCCGATAGGGAACCTCCATAGTCCAATTGCCCGCTGAGGAACCTACATAGTCCAAGTGCCCGATAGGGAACCTACATATTCCAAGTGCCCGTTAGGGAACCTAGATAGTCCAAGTGCCCGTAGTGAACCTATATAATCCAAGTGATCGCTAGGGAACCTGCATTGTCCAAGTGCCCGCTAGTTAACCTAGATATTCAAGTGCCCGCTAGTCAACCTAGATAGTCCACGTGTCCGCTAGTTAACCTTGATCGTCCAAGTGCCCGCTCGTTAACCTACATAGTCCAAGTGCCTGATAGGGAACCTACATAGTCCAAGTGCCCGTTAGGGAAACTAGATAGTCCAAGTGCCCGCTAGGGAACCTGCATCGTCCAAGTGCCCGCTAGTTAACCTAGATCGTCCAAGTGCCTGCTAGTTAACCTACATAGTCCAAGGGTCCGCTAGTTGACCTACATAGTCCAAGGGTCCTCTAGTTAACCTAGATCGTCCAAGTGCCCACTAGGGGACGTACATAGTCCAACTCCCCCCAAGGTAACCTAGATAGTCCAAGTGTCTGCTAGTTAACCTACATAGTCCAAGAACCTGCTAGTTAACCTAGATCGTCCAAGTGTCTGCTAGTTAACCTACATAGTCCAAGGCGCCGCTCGTTGACCTAGATAGACCAAGTGCCCGCTAGTTAACCTAGATAGTCCTAGTGCCCGTTAGTTATCCTAGATATTCCAAGTGCCCACTAGGGGACGTACATAGTCCAAGTGCCCGCTAGGTAACCTAGATAGACCAAGTGCCCGCTTGTTAACCTAGATAGTCCTAGTGCCCGTTAGTTATCCTAGATAGTCCAAGTGCCCACTAGGAGACGTACATAGTCCAAGTGCCCGCTAAGTAACCTAGATAGTCCAAGTGCCGGCTAGGGTATGTACATAGTCCAAGTGCCCGTTAGGTAACCTAGATAGTCTATGTGCCCGCTAGTTAACCTACATAGTCCAAGTGCCCGCTAGTTAACCTACATAGCCCACGTGCGCAATAGGGAACCTACATAGTCCAAGTGCGCGCTAAGGGACGTACATAGTCCAAGTGCCCGCTAGGGAACCTACATAGTCCAAGTGCCCGTTAGGGAACCAGGATAGTCCAAGTGCCCATTAGTTAATCTAGATAGTCCAAGTGCCCGCTAGTTAACCTAGATAGTACAAGAGCCCATTAATTAACCTAGATCGTCCAAGTGCCCGCTAGTTAACCTACATAGTCCAAGGGCCTGCATGTTAACCAACATAGTCCAAGGTCCGCTACTTAACCTAGATAGTCCATGTGCCCGCTAGTTAACCTACATAGTCCAAGGACCCTCTAGTTAACCTAGCTAGTCCAAGTGCCCGTTAGCTAACCTAGATAGTTCAAGTGCCCGCTAGGTAACCTACATAGTCCAAGTGCCCGTTCGATAACCTAGATAGTTCAAGTGCCCGCTAGGTAACCAAGACAGTCCAAGTTCCCGCTAGGTTACCTACATAGTCCAAGTGCCCGTTAGTTAACCTACATAGCCCAGGGCCCGCTAGTTAACCTAGATAGTCCTATTGCCCTTTAGTTAACCTAGATAGTCCAACTGCCCACTAGAGGACATATATAGTCCAAGTGGCCGCTAGGTTACCTAGATATCCTGTGCCCGCTAAGGTATGTACATAGTCCAAGTGCCTGCAAGGTAACCTAGATAGTCTAAGTGCCCGTTAGTTAACCTACATAGTCCAAGTGCCCGCTAGTTAACCTAGATAGTCCAAGTGCCTGCTAGGTAACCTACATAGTGCAAGTGTCCACTAGTTAACCTACATATTCCAAGTGCCCGCTAGTTAACATCGATAGTCCAAGTGGCCGCTTGTTAACCTAGATAGTCCTAGTGCCCGTTAGTTATCCTAGATAGTCCAAGTGCCCACTAGGAGACGTACATAGTCCAAGTGCCCGCTAGGTAACGTAGATAGACCAAGTGCCCGCTTGTTAACCTAGATAGTCCTAGTGCCCGTTAGTTATCCTAGATAGTCCAAGTGCCCACTAGGAGACGTACATAGTCCAAGTGCCCGCTAAGTAACCTAGATAGTCCAAGTGCCGGCTAGGGTATGTACATAGTCCAAGTGCCCGTTAGATAACCTAGATAGTCTATGTGCCCGCTAGTTAACCTACATAGTCCAAGTGCCCGCTAGTTAACCTACATAGCCCACGTGCGCGATAGGGAACCTACATAGTCCAAGTGCGCGCTAAGGGACGTACATAGTCCAAGTGCCCGCTAGGGAACCTACATAGTCCAAGTGCCCGTTAGGGAACCAGGATAGTCCAAGTGCCCATTAGTTAATCTAGATAGTCCAAGTGCCCGCTAGTTAACCTAGATAGTACAAGTGCCCGCTAGTTAACCTAGATCGTCCAAGTGCCCGCTAGTTAACCTACATAGTCCAAGGGCCCACTAGTTAACGTAGATCGTCCTAATGTCCTCTAGTTCACCTACATAGTCCAAGTGCCCGCTACGTAAACTAGATAGTCCAAGTGCCTACTGGGTAACCTACATAGTCCAAGTGTCCTCTAGGTAACCTATATAGTCCAAGTGCCCGCTAGGTAACCTTCAAGTCCAAGGGACCGCTAGTTAACCTAGATAGTCCAAGTGCCCACTAGTTAACCTTGATCGTCCAAGTGCCCGCTAGTTAACCTACATAGTCCAAGTGCCCGCTAGTTAACCTAGATAGTCCAAGTGCCCGCTAGTTAACCTACATAGTACAAGGGCCCGCTAGGTAACCTAGATATTCAAAGTTCCTGTTAGCTAACCTACATAGTCCAAGTGCCCGCTAGGTTACCTACATAGTCCAAGTGCCCGCTAGGTAACCTAGATAGACCAAGTGCCTGCTAGGTAACCTAGATAGTCCAAGTGCCTGTTAGGTAACCTACATAGTCCAAGGGCCCTCTATGTAACCTATATAGTCCAAGTTCCCTCTAGGTAACCTAGATAGTCCAAGTGCCCACTAGTTAACCTTGATCGTCCAAGTGCCCGCTAGTTAACCTACATAGTCCAAGAACCCGCTAGTTAACCTAGATCGTCCAAGTGTCTGCTAGTTAACCTACATAGTCCAAGGCGCCGCTCGTTGACCTAGATAGACCAAGTGCCCGCTAGTTAACCTAGATAGTCCTAGTGCCCGTTAGTTATCCTAGATATTCCAAGTGCCCACTAGGGGACGTACATAGTCCAAGTGCCCGCTAGGTAACCTAGATAGACAAAGTGCCCGCTTGTTAACCTAGATAGTCCTAGTGCCCGTTAGTTATCCTAGATAGTCCAAGTGCCCACTAGGAGACGTACATAGTCCAAGTGCCCGCTAAGTAACCTAGATAGTCCAAGTGCCGGCTAGGGTATGTACATAATCCAAGTGCCCGTTAGGTAACCTAGATAGTCTATGTGCCCGCTAGTTAACCTACATAGTCCAAGTGCCCGCTAGTTAACCTACATAGCCCACGTGCGCGATAGGGAACCTACATAGTCCAAGTGCGCGCTAAGGGACGTACATAGTCCAAGTGCCCGCTAGGGAACCTACATAGTCCAAGTGCCCGTTAGGGAACCAGGATAGTCCAAGTGCCCATTAGTTAATCTAGATAGTCCAAGTGCCCGCTAGTTAACCTAGATAGTACAAGAGCCCGTTAGTTAACCTAGATCGTCCAAGTGCCCGCTAGTTAACCTACATAGTCCAAGGGCCTGCATGTTAACCAACATAGTCCAAGGTCCGCTACTTAACCTAGCTAGTCCAAGTGCCCGTTAGCTAACCTAGATAGTCCAAGTGCCCGCTAGGTAACCTACATAATCCAAGTGCCCGTTCGATAACCTAGATAGTTCAAGTGCCCGCTAGGTAACCAAGACAGTCCAAGTTCCCGCTAGGTTACCTACATAGTCCAAGTGCCCGTTAGTTAACCTACATAGCCCAGGGCCCGCTAGTTAACCTAGATAGTCCTATTGCCCGTTAGTTAACCTAGATAGTCCAACTGCCCACTAGAGGACATATATAGTCCAAGTGGCCGCTAGGTTACCTAGATATCCTGTGCCCGCTAAGGTATGTACATAGTCCAAGTGCCTGCAAGGTAACCTAGATAGTCTAAGTGCCCGTTAGTTAACCTACATAGTCCAAGTGCCCGCTAGTTAACCTAGATACTCCAAGTGCCCGCTAGTTAATCTAGATCGTCCAAGTGCCCGCTTGTTAACCTACATAGTCCAAGGGCCCGCTAGTTAACCTACATAGTCCAAGGTCCTCTAGTTAACCTAGATAGTCCAAGTGCCCGCTAGGGTATGTACATAGTTCAATTGCCCGCTAGGTAACCTAGATAATCCAAGTGTCTGCTAGTTAACCTACATAGTCCAAGTGCCCGCTAGGTAACCTAGATAGTCCAAGGACCCACTAGTTAACCTACATAGTCCAAGTGCCCGATAGGGAACCTCCATAGTCCAATTGCCCGCTGAGGAACCTACATAGTCCAAGTGCCCGATAGGGAACCTACATATTCCAAGTGCCCGTTAGGGAACCTAGATAGTCCAAGTGCCCGTAGTGAACCTATATAATCCAAGTGATCGCTAGGGAACCTGCATTGTCCAAGTGCCCGCTAGTTAACCTAGATATTCAAGTGCCCGCTAGTCAACCTAGATAGTCCACGTGCCCGCTAGTTAACCTTGATCGTCCAAGTGCCCGCTCGTTAACCTACATAGTTCAAGTGCCTGATAGGGAACCTACATAGTCCAAGTGCCCGTTAGGGAAACTAGATAGTCCAAGTGCCCGCTAGGGAACCTGCATCGTCCAAGTGCCCGCTAGTTAACCTAGATCGTCCAAGTGCCTGCTAGTTAACCTACATAGTCCAAGGGCCCGCTAGTTTACCTACATAGTCCAAGGGTCCTCTAGTTAACCTAGATCGTCCAAGTGCCCACTAGGGGACGTACATAGTCCAACTCCCCCCAAGGTAACCTAGATAGTCCAAGTGTCTGCTAGTTAACCTACATAGTCCAAGAACCCGCTAGTTAACCTAGATCGTCCAAGTGTCTGCTAGTTAACCTACATAGTCCAAGGCGCCGCTCGTTGACCTAGATAGACCAAGTGCCCGCTAGTTAACCTAGATAGTCCTAGTGCCCGTTAGTTATCCTAGATATTCCAAGTGCCCACTAGGGGACGTACATAGTCCAAGTGCCCGCTAGGTAACGTAGATAGACCAAGTGCCCGCTTGTTAACCTAGATAGTCCTAGTGCCCGTTAGTTATCCTAGATAGTCCAAGTGCCCACTAGGAGACGTACATAGTCCAAGTGCCCGCTAAGTAACCTAGATAGTCCAAGTGCCGGCTAGGGTATGTACATAGTCCAAGTGCCCGTTAGGTAACCTAGATAGTCTATGTGCCCGCTAGTTAACCTACATAGTCCAAGTGCCCGCTAGTTAACCTACATAGCCCACGTGCGCGATAGGGAACCTACATAGTCCAAGTGCGCGCTAAGGGACGTACATAGTCCAAGTGCCCGCTAGGGAACCTACATAGTCCAAGTGCCCGTTAGGGAACCAGGATAGTCCAAGTGCCCATTAGTTAATCTAGATAGTCCAAGTGCCCGCTAGTTAACCTAGATAGTACAAGAGCCCGTTAGTTAACCTAGATCGTCCAAGTGCCCGCTAGTTAACCTACATAGTCCAAGGGCCTGCATGTTAACCAACATAGTCCAAGGTCCGCTACTTAACCTAGATAGTCCATGTGCCCGCTAGTTAACCTACATAGTCCAAGGACCCTCTAGTTAACCTAGCTAGTCCAAGTGCCCGTTAGCTAACCTAGATAGTTCAAGTGCCCGCTAGGTAACCTACATAGTCCAAGTGCCCGTTCGATAACCTAGATAGTTCAAGTGCCCGCTAGGTAACCAAGACAGTCCAAGTTCCCGCTAGGTTACCTACATAGTCCAAGTGCCCGTTAGTTAACCTACATAGCCCAGGGCCCGCTAGTTAACCTAGATAGTCCTATTGCCCTTTAGTTAACCTAGATAGTCCAACTGCCCACTAGAGGACATATATAGTCCAAGTGGCCGCTAGGTTACCTAGATATCCTGTGCCCGCTAAGGTATGTACATAGTCCAAGTGCCTGCAAGGTAACCTAGATAGTCTAAGTGCCCGTTAGTTAACCTACATAGTCCAAGTGCCCGCTAGTTAACCTAGATAGTCCAAGTGCCCGCTAGTTAACCTAGATACTCCAAGTGCCCGCTAGTTAATCTAGATCGTCCAAGTGCCCGCTTGATAACCTACATAGTCCAAGGGCCCGCTAGTTAACCTACATAGTCCAAGGTCCGCTAGTTAACCTAGATAGTCCAAGTGCCCGCTAGGGTATGTACATAGTTCAATTGCCCGCTAGGTAACCTAGATAGTCCAAGTGTCTGCTAGTTAACCTACATAGTCCAAGTGCCCGCTAGGTAACCTAGATAGTCCAAGGACCCACTAGTTAACCTACATAGTCCAAGTGCCCGATAGGGAACCTCCATAGTCCAATTGCCCGCTGAGGAACCTACATAGTCCAAGTGCCCGATAGGGAACCTACATATTCCAAGTGCCCGTTAGGGAACCTAGATAGTCCAAGTGCCCGTAGTGAACCTATATAATCCAAGTGATCGCTAGGGAACCTGCATTGTCCAAGTGCCCGCTAGTTAACCTAGATATTCAAGTGCCCGCTAGTCAACCTAGATAGTCCACGTGCCCGCTAGTTAACCTTGATCGTCCAAGTGCCCGCTCGTTAACCTACATAGTCCAAGTGCCTGATAGGGAACCTACATAGTCCAAGTGCCCGTTAGGGAAACTAGATAGTCCAAGTGCCCGCTAGGGAACCTGCATCGTCCAAGTGCCCGCTAGTGAACCTAGATCGTCCAAGTGCCTGCTAGTTAACCTACATAGTCCAAGGGCCCGCTAGTTTACCTACATAGTCCAAGGGTCCTCTAGTTAACCTAGATCGTCCAAGTGCCCACTAGGGGACGTACATAGTCCAACTCCCCCCAAGGTAACCTAGATAGTCCAAGTGTCTGCTAGTTAACCTACATAGTCCAAGTGCCCGCTAGGTAACCTAGATAGTCCAAGGGCCCGCTAGTTGACCTACATAGTCCAAGTGCCCAATAGGGAACCTACATAGTCCAAGTGCCCTCTGAGGAACCTACATATTCCAAGTGCCCGATAGGGAACCTACATATTCCAAGTGCCCTTTATGGAACCTATATATTCCAAGTGCCCGTTAGGGAACCTAGATAGTCCAAGTGCCCTTAGGGAACGTAGATAGTCCAAGTGCCCATAGGGAACCTATATATTCCAATTGCCCGCTAGGAACCTACATAATAAATGTGCCCGCTAGGGAACCTGCATTGTCTAAGTGCCCGCTAGTTAACCTAGATACTCCAAGTTCCTGTTAGCTAACCTAGATAGTCCAAGTGCCCGCGAGGTAACCTACATTATCCAAGTGCCCATTCATTAACCTAGATTGTCCAATTGCCCGCTAGGTAACCTAGATCGTCCAAGTGCCCGCTAGTTAACCTACATAGTCCAAGGGCCCGCTAGTTGACATACATAGTCCAAGGGCCCTCTAGTTAACCTAGATCGTCCACGTGCCCACTAGGGGACGTACATAGTCCAACTCCCCCCAAGGTAACCTAGATAGTCCAAGTGTCCGCTAGTTAACCTACATAGTCCAAGTGCCCGCTAGGTAACCTGGATAGTCCAAGGGCCCGCTAGTTGACCTACATAGTCCAAGTGCCCGATAGGGAACCTCCATAGTCCAATTGCCCGCTGAGGAACCTACATAGTCCAAGTGCCCGATAGGGAACCTACATATTCCAAGTGCCCGTTAGGGAACCTAGCTAGTCCAAGTGCCCATAGTGAACCTATATAATCCAAGTGATCGCTAGGGAACCTGCATTGTCCAAGTGCCCGCTAGTTAACTAAGATATTCAAGTGCCCGCTAGTCAACCTAGATAGTCCACGTGCCCGCTAGTTAACCTTGATCGTCCAAGTGCCCGCTCGTTAACCTACATAGTCCAAGTGCCTGATAGGGAACCTACATAGTCCAAGTGCCCGTTAGGGAAACTAGATAGTCCAAGTGCCCTCTAGGGAACCTGCATCGTCCAAGTGCCCGCTAGTTAACCTAGATCGTCCAAGTGCCTGCTAGTTAACCTACATAGTCCAAGGGCCCGCTAGTTGACCTACATAGTCCAAGGGTCCTCTAGTTAACCTAGATCGTCCAAGTGCCCACTAGGGGACGTACATAGTCCAACTCCCCACAAGGTAACCTAGATAGTCCAAGTGTCTGCTAGTTAACCTACATAGGCCAAGTGCCCGCTAGGTAACCTAGATAGTCCAAGGGCCCGCTAGTTGACCTACATAGTCCAAATGCCCAATAGGGAACATACATAGTCCAAGTGCCCTCTGAGGAACCTACATATTCCAAGTGCCCGATAGGGTACCTACATATTCCATGTGCCCGATATGGAACCTATATATTCCAAGTGCCCGTTAGGGAACCTAGATAGTCCAAGTGCCCTTAGGGAACGTAGATAGTCCAAGTGTCCATAGGGAACCTATATATTCCAATTGCCCGCTAGGAACCTACATAATAAATGTGCCCGCTAGGGAACCTGCATTGTCTAAGTGCCCGCTAGTTAACCTAGATATTCCAAGTTCCTGTTAGCTAACCTAGATAGTCCAAGTGCCCGCGAGGTAACCTACATAGTCCAAGTGCCCATTCGTTAACCTAGATTGTCTAAGTGCCCGCTAGGTAACCTAGATCGTCCAAGTGCCCGCTAGTTAACCTACATAGTCCAAGGGCCCGCTAGTTGACCTACATATTCCAAGGGCCCTCTAGTTAACCTAGATCGTCCAAGTGCCCACTAGGGGACGTACATAGTCCAACTCCCCCCAAGGTAACCTAGATAGTCCAAGTGTCCGCTAGTTAACCTACATAATCCAAGTGCCCGCTAGGTAACCTAGATAGTCCAAGGGCCCGCTAGTTGACCTACATAGTCCAAGTGCCCAATAGGGAACCTACATAGTCCAAGTGCCCTCTGAGGAACCTACATATTCCAAGTGCCCGATAGGGAACCCACATATTCCAACTGCCCGATATGGAACCTATATATTCCAAGTGCCCTTAGGGAACGTAGATAGTCCAAGTGCCCGTAGGGAACCTATATATTCCAATTGCCCTCTAGGAACCTACATAATAAATGTGCCCGCTAGGGAACCTGCATTGTTTAAGTGTCCGCTAGTTAACCTAGATATTCCAAGTTCCTGTTAGCTAACCTAGATAGTCCAAGTGCCCGCGAGGTAACATACATAGTCCAAGTGCCCATTCGTTAACCTAGATTGTCCAAGTGCCCGCTAGGTAACCTACATAGTCCAAGTTCCCGTTAGGTAACCTAGATAGTCCAAGTGCCCGCTAGGTAACCTACATAGTCCAAGTGCCCACTAGGTAACCTAGATATTCCAAGTTCCTGTTAGCTAACCTAGATAGTCCAAGTGCACGCGAGGTAAGCTACATAGTCCAAGTGCCCATTCGTTAACCTAGATTGTCCAAGTGCTCGCTAGGGAACCTGCATTGTCCAAGTGCCGGCTAGTTAACCTAGATATTCCAAGTGCCCGCTAGTTAACCTAGATCGTCCAAGTGTCCGCTAGTTAACCTACATAGTCCAAGTTCCCGTTAGGTAAACTAGATAGTCCAAGTTCCTGTTAGCTAACCTAGATAGTCCAAGTGCCCGCGAGGTAACCTACATAGTCCAAGTGCACATTCGTTAACCTAGATTGTCCAAGAGCCCGCTAGGTAACCTAGATTCTCCAAGTGCCCGCTTGGTTACCTACATAATCCAAGTTCCCGTTCGGTAACCCAGATAGTCCAAGTGCCCGCTAGTTAACCTACATAGTCCAAGTTCCCATTAGGTAACCTAGATAGTCCAAGTGCCCGCTAGGTAACCTATATAGTCCAAGTGCCCACTAGGTAACCTAGATATTCCAAGTTCCTGTTAGCTAACCTAGATAGTCCACGTGCCCGCGAGGTAACCTACATAGTCCAAGTGCCCATTCGTTAACCTAGATTGTCCAAGTGCTCGCTAGGGAACCTACATAGTCCAAGTGCCCATTCGTTAACCTAGATTGTCCAAGTGCCCGCTAGTTAACCTAGATCATCCAAGTGTCCGCTAGTTAACCTACATAATCAAAGTTCCTGTTAGGTAACCTACATAGTCCAAGTGCCCGCTAGGTAACCTATATATTCCAAGTTCCTGTTCGCTAACTTAGATACTCCAAGTGCCCGCTAATTAACCTATATAGTACAAGTGCCCGTTAACTAACCTAGATAGTCCAAGTGCCCGCTAGTTAACCTACATAGTCCAAGTTCCCGTAAGGTAACCTATATAGTCCAAGTGCCCGCTAGGTAACATACATAGTCTAAGTGCCCACTAGGTAAACTAGATATTCCAAGTTCCTGTTAGCTAACCTAGATAGTCCAAGTGCCCGCGAGGTAACCTACATAGTCCAAGTGCGCATTCGTTAACCTAGATTGTCCAAGTGCTCGCTAGGGAACCTGCATTGTCCAAGTGTCCGCTAGTTAACCTAGATATTCCAAGTTCCCGTTAGGTAACCTAGATAGTCCAAGTGCCCGCTAGGTAACCTACATAGTCCAAGTGCCCACTAGGTAACCTAGATAGTCCAAGTGCCCGCTAGGTAACCTACATTGTCCAAGTGCCCGCTATGTAACCTAGATATTCCAAGTTCCTGTTAGCTAACCTAGATAGTCCAAGTGCCCGCGAGGTAACCTACATAGTCCAAGTGCCCATTCGTTAACCTAGATTGTACAAGTGCCCGCTAGTAAAATTAGATTGTCCAAGTTCCCGCTTGGTTACCTACATAATCCAAGTGCGCGTTCATTAACCTAGATAGTCCAAGTGCCCGCTAGTTAACCTACATAGTCCACGTTCCCATTAGGTAACCTAGATAGTCCAAGTGCCCGCTAGGTAACCTACATAATCCAAGTGCCCACTAGGTAACCTAGATATTCAAAGTTCCTGTTAGCTAATCTAAATAGTCCACGTGGCCGCGAGGTAACCTACATAGTCCAAGTGCCCATTCGTTAACCTAGATTGTCAAAGTGCTCGCTAGGGAACCTGCATTGTCCAAGTGCCCGCTAGTTAACCTAGATATTCCAAGTGCCCGCTAGTTAACCTAGATCGTCCAAGTGTCCGCTAGTTAACCTACATAATCCAAGTTCCCGTTAGGTAACCTAGATAGTCCAAGTGCCCGCTAGGTAACCTACATTGTCCAAGTGCCCGCTATGTAACCTAGATATTCCAAGTTCCTGTTAGCTAACCTAGATAGTCCAAGTGCCCGCGAGGTAAACTACATAGTCCAAGTGCCCATTCGTTAACCTAGATTGTACAAGTGCCCGCTAGTAAAATTAGATTGTCCAAGTTCCCGCTTGGTTACCTACATAATCCAAGTGCGCGTTCATTAACCTGGATAGTCCAAGTGCCCGCTAGTTAACCTACATAGTCCACGTTCCCATTAGGTAACCTAGATAGTCCAAGTTCCCGCTAGGTAACCTACATAATCCAAGTGCCCACTAGGTAACCTAGATATTCAAAGTTCCTGTTAGCTAACCTAGATAGTCCACGTGCCCGCGAGGTAACCTACATAGTCCAAGTGCCCATTCGTTAACCTAGATTGTCCAAGTGCCTGCTAGTTAACCTAGATCATCCAAGTGTCCGCTAGTTAACCTACATAATCAAAGTTCCTGTTAGGTAACCTACATAGTCCAAGTGCCCGCTAGTTAACCTAGATATTCCAAGTGCCCTTTAGTTAACCTAGATAGTCCAAGTGCCCGCTAGGGGACGTACATAGTCCAAGTGCCCTCTAGTTAACCTAGATAGTCCAAGTGCCCGCTAGGGGACGTACATAGTCCAAGTGCTCGTTTGTTATCCTAGATAGTCCAAGTGCCCACTAGGTAACCTAGACAGTCCAAGTTCCCGCTAGGTTACCTACATAATCCAAGTGACCGCTAGTTATCCTAGAGTGTCCAAGTGCCCGCTAGTTAACCTAGATAGTCCAAGTTCCTGTAAGGTAACCTAGATAGTCCAAGTGCCCGCAATGTAACTTACATAATCCAAGTGCCCGCTAGGTAACCTAGATAGTTTAAGTGCCCGCTAGTTAACCTACATAGTCCAAGGGCCCGCAAGTTAACCTACATAGTCCAAGTGCGCGATAGGGAACCTACATAGTCCAAGGGCCCGCAAGGTAACCTAGATGTTCCAATTTCCTGTTAGCTAACCTAGACAGTCCCAGTGCCCCCTAGGTACCCTAGACTGTCCAGTGCCCGCTAGGTTACCTACATAGTCCAAGTGCCCGCTAGGTAACCTAGATACACCAAGGGCCCGCTAGTTAACCTAGATAGTCCTAGTGCCCGTTAGTTATCCTAGAAAGTCCAAGTGCCCACTAGGGAACGTACATAGTCCAAGTGCCCGCTAGGTAACCTAGATAGTCCTAGTGCCCGTTTGTTATCCTAGATAGTCCTAGTGCCCTCTAGGGGACGTACATAGTGCAAGTGCCCGCTAAGGAACCTACATAGTCCAAGTGCCCGTTAGGGAACATAGATAGTCCAAGTGCCCGCTAGGGAACCTGCATCATCCAAGTGCCCGTTAGTTAATCTAGATAGTCCAAGTGCCCGCTAGTTAACCTAGATAGTCCAAGTGTCCGGTAGTTGACCTAGATTGTCCAAGTGCCCGCTAGTTAACCTACATAGTCCAAGGGCCAGCTTGTTAACCTACATAGTCCAAGGTCCTCACTTAACCTAGATAGTCCAAGTGCCCGCTAGTTAGCCTACATAGTCCAAGGGCCCTCTAGTTAACCTAGATAGTCCAAGTGCCCGCTAGGGGACGTACATCGTCCAAGTGCCCGCTAGGTAACCTAGATAATCCAAGTGGCCGTTAGCTAACCTAGATAGTCCACGTGCCCGCTAGTTAAACTACATAGTCCAAGGGCCCTCTACTTAACCTAGATAGTCCACGTGTCCGCTAGGGTATGTACATAGTTCAAGTGCCCGCTAGGTAACCTAGATAGTCCAAGTGTCTGCTAGTTAACTTTCATAGTCCAAGTGCCCGCTAGGAAACCTACATAGTCCAAGTGCCCATTAGGGAACCTAGATAGTCCAAGTGCCCGCTAGGGAACCTGCATCATCCAAGTGCCCGCTAGTAAATCTAGATAGTCCATGTGCCCGCTAGTTAACCTAGATTGTCCAAGTACCCGCTAGTTAACCTACATAGTCCAAGGGCCCGCTTGTTAACCTACATAGTCCAAGGTCCGCTACTTAACCTAGATAGTCCAATTGCCCGCTAGTTAAACTACATAGTCCAAGGACCCTCTAGTTAACCTACATAGTCCACGTGTCCGCTAGGTTATGTACATAGTTCAAATGCCCGCTAGGTAACCTAGATAGTCCAAGTGTCTGCTAGTTAACCTACATAGTCCAAGTGCCCGCTAGGTAACCTAGATAGTCCAAGGACCCACTAGTTAACCTACATAGTCCAAGTGCCCCATAGGGAACCTACATAGTCCAAGTGCCCGCTAAGAAACCTACATAGACCAAGTGCCCGATAGGGAACCTACATATTCCAAGTGCCCGTTAGGGAACCTAGATAGTTCAAGTGCCCGTAGGGAACCTATATATTCCAAGTGCCCGCTAGGGAACCTGCATTGTCCAAGTGCCCGCTAGTTAACCTAGATAGTCAAAGTGCCCCTAGTTAACTTAGGTAGTCCAAGTGCCAGCTAGTTAACCTTGATCGTCCAAGTGCCCGCTAGTTAACCTACATAGTCCAAGGGCCCGCTAGTTAACCTACATAGTCCACGTGCCCGATAGGGAACCTACATATTCCAAGTGCCTGCTAATTAACCTACATAATCCAAGGGCCCGCAAGGTAACCTAGATATTCCAATTTCCTGTTAGCTAACCTAGACAGTCCAAGTGCCCGATAGGTACCCTAGACTGTCCAGTGCCCGCTAGGTTACCTACATAGTCCAAGTGCCCGCTAGTTAACCTAGATACACCAAGTACCCGCTAGTTAACCTAATTAGTGCTTGTGCCCGTTAGTTATCATAGATAGTCCAAGTGCCCAATAGTGGACGTACATAGTCCAAGTGCCCGCTAGGTAACCTAGATAGTCCAAGTGCCCGCTAGGGTATGTACATAGTCAAAGTGCCCGCTAGGTAACCTAGATAGTCTAAGTGCCAGCTAGTTAACCTACATAGTGCAAGGGCCCACAAGTTAACCTACATAGTCCAAGTGCGCGATAGGGAACCTACATAGTCCAAGTGCCCGCTAAGGGACGTACATAGTCTAAGTACCCGCTAGGAAACCTACATAGTCCAAGTGCCCATTAGGGAACCTAAATAGTCCAAGTGCCTGCTAGGGAACCTGCATCATGCAAGTGCCCGCTAGTAAATCTAGATAGTCCAAGTGCCCGCTAGTTAACCTAGATAGTCCAAGTGCCTGCTTGTTAACCTACATAGTCCAAGGTCCGCTACTTAACCTACATAGTCCAAGTGCCCGCTAGTTAACCTACATAGTCCAAGTGCCCTCTAGTTAACCTAGATATTCCAAGTGCCCTCTAGTTAACCTAGATAGTCCAAGTGCCCGCTAGGGGACGTACATAGTCCAAGTGCCCTCTAGTTAACCTAGATAGTCCAAGTGCCAGCTAGGGGACGTACATAGTCCAAGTGCCCGTTTGTTATCCTAGATAGTCCAAGTGCCCACTAGGTAACCTAGACAGTCCAAGTTCCCGCTAGGTTACCTACATAGTCCAAGTGACCGCTAGTTATCCTAGATAGTCCAAGTGCCCGCTAGTTAACCTAGATAGTCCAAGTTCCTGTAAGGTAACCTAGATAGTCCAAGTGCCCGCAAGGTAACCTACATAATTCAAGTGCACGCTAGGTAACCTAGATAGTTTAAGTGCCCGCTAGTTAACCTACATAGTCCAAGGGCCCGCAAGTTAACCTACATAGTCCAAGTGCGCGATAGGGAACCTACATAGTCCAAGTGCCTGCTAAGGGACGTACATAGTCTAAGTGCCCGCTAGGAAACCTACATAGTCCAAGTGCCCATTAGGGAACCTAGATAGTCCAAGTGCGCGCTAGGGAACTTGCATCATCCAAGTGCCCGCTAGTAAATCTAGATAGTCCAAGTGCCCGCTAGTTAACCTAGATAGTTCAAGTGCCCGCTTGTTAACCTACATAGTCCAAGGTCCGCTACTTAACCTACATAGTCCAAGTGCCCGCTAGTTAACCTACATAGTCCAAGTGCCCTCTAGTTAACCTAGATATTCCAAGTGCCCTCTAGTTAACCTAGATAGTCCAAGTGCCCGCTAGGGGACGTACATAGTCCAAGTGCCCTCTAGTTAACCTAGATAGTCCAAGTGCCAGCTAGGGGACGTACATAGTCCAAGTGCCCGTTTGTTATCCTAGATAGTCCAAGTGCCCACTAGGTAACCTAGACAGTCCAAGTTCCCGCTAGGTTACCTACATAGGCCAAGTGACCGCTAGTTATCCTAGATAGTGCAAGTGCCCGCTAGTTAACCTAGATAGTCCAAGTTCCTGTAAGGTAACCTACATAATCCAAATGCCCGCAAGGTAACCTACATAATCCAAGTGCCCGCTAGGTAACCTAGATAGTTTAAGTGCCCGCTAGTTAAACTACATAGTCCGAGGGCCAGCAAGTTAACCTACATAGTCCAAGTGCGCGATAGGGAACCTACATTGTCCAAGTGCCCGCTAAGGGACGTATATAGTCTAAGTGCCTGCTAGGAAACCTACATAGTCCAAGTGCCCATTAGGGAACTTAAATAGTCCAAGTGCCTGCTAGGGAACCTGCATCATGCAAGTGCCCGCTAGTAAATCTAGATAGTCCAAGTGCCCGCTAGTTAACCTAGATAGTCCAAGTGCCCGCTTGTTAACCTACATAGTCCAAGGTCCGCTACTTAACCTACATAGTCCAAGTGCCCGCTAGTTAACCTACATAGTCCAAGTGCCCTCTAGTTAACCTAGATATTCCACGTGCCCTCTAGTTAACCTAGATAGTCCAAGTGCCCGCTAGGGGACGTACATAGTCCAAGTGCCATCTAGTTAACCTAGATAGTCCAAGTGCCCGCTAGGGGACGTACATAGTCCAAGTGCCCGTTTGTTATCCTAGATAGTCCAAGTGCCCTCTAGGTAACCTAGACAGTCCAAGTTCCCGCTAGGTTACCTACATAGTCCAAGTGACCGCTAGTTATCCTAGATAGTCCAAGTACCCGCTAGTTAACCTAGATAGTCCAAGTTCCTGTAAGGTAACCTAGATAGTCCAAGTGCCCGCAAGGTAACCTACATAATCCAAGTGCCCGCTAGGTAACCTAGATAGTTTAAGTGCCCGCTAGTTAACCTACATAGTCCAAGGGCCCGCAAGTTAACCTACATAGTCCAAGTGCGCGATAGGGAACCTACATAGTCCAAGTGCCTGCTAAGGGACGTACATATTCTAAGTGCCCGCTAGGAAACCTACATAGTCCAAGTGCCCATTAGGGAACCTAGATAGTCCAAGTGCCCGCTAGGGAACCTGCATCATCCAAGTGCCCGCTAGTAAATCTAAATAGTCCAAGTGCCCGCTTGTTAACCTACATAGTCCAAGGTCCGCTACTTAACCTAGATAGTCCAAGTGCCCGCTAGTTAACCTACATAGTCCAAGTGCCCTCTAGTTAACCTAGATATTCCAAGTGCCCTCTAGTTAACCTAGATAGTCCAAGTGCCCGCTAGGGGACATACACAGTCCAAAGTGCCTTCTAGTTAACCTAGATAGTCCAAGTGCCCGCTAGGGGACGTACATAGTCCAAGTGCCCGTTTGTTATCCTAGATAGTCCAAGTGCCCACTAGGTAACCTAGACAGTCCAAGTTCCCGCTAGGTTACCTACATAGTCCAAGTGACCGCTAGTTATCCTAGATAGTCCAAGTGCCCGCTAGTTAACATAGATAGTCCAAGTTCCTGTAAGGTAACCTAGATAGTCCAAGTGCCCGCAAGGTAACCTACATAATCCTAGTGCCCGCTAGGTAACCTAGATAGTCTAAGTGCCCGCTAGTTCACCTACATAGTCCAAGGGCCCGCAAGTTAACCTACATAGTCCAAGTGCGCGATAGGGAACCTACATAGTCCAAGGGCCCGCAAGGTAACCTAGACTGTCCAGTGCCCGCTAGGTTACCTACATAGTCCAAGTGCCCGCTAGTTAACCTACATAGTCCAAGGGCCCGCTAGTTAACCAACATAATCTAAGAACCCGCAAGTTAACCTAGATAGTCCAAGTGCCCGCTAGTTAACCTACATAGTCCAAGGGCCCGCAAGGTAACCTAGATATTCCAATTTCCTGTTAGCTAACGTAGACAGTCCAAGTGCCCACTAGGTACCCTAGACTGTCCAGTGCCCGCTAGGTTACCTACATAGTCCAAGTGCCCGCTAGTTAACCTAGATAGTGCTAGTGCCCCTTAGTTATCCTAGATAGTCCAAGTGCCCACTAGGGGACGTACATAGTCCAAGTGCCCGCTAGGTAACCTAGATAGTCCAAATGCCCGCTAGGGTATGTACATAGTGCAAGTGCCCGCTAGGTAACCTAGATAGTCTAAGTGCCCGCTAGTTAACCTACATAGTCCAAGGGCCCACAAGTTAACCTACATAGTCCAAGTGCGCGATAGGGAACCTACATAGTCCAAGTGCCCGCTAGGGGACGTACATAGTCCAAGTGCCCGTTTGTTATCCTAGATAGTCCAAGTGCCCACTAGGTAACCTAGACAGTCCAAGTTCCCGCTAGGTTACCTACATAGTCCAAGTGACCGCTAGTTATCCTAGATAGTCCAAGTGCCGGCTAGTTAACCTAGATAGTCCAAGTTCCTGTAAGGTAACCTAGATAGTCCAAGTGCCCGCAAGGTAACCTACATAATCCAAGTGCCCGCTAGGTAACCTAGATAGTTTAAGTGCCCGCTAGTTAACCTACATAGTTCAAGGGCCCGCAAGTTAACCTACATAGTCCAAGTGCACGATAGGGAACCTACATAGTCCAAGTGCCTGCTAAGGGACGTACATATTCTAAGTGCCCGCTAGGAAACCTACATAGTCCAAGTGCCCATTAGGGAACCTAGATAGTCCAAGTGCCCGCTAGGGAACCTGCATCAAGTGCCCGCTAGGGAACCTGCATCATCCAAGTGCCCGCTAGTAAATCTAGATAGTCCAAGTGCCTGCTTGTTAACCTACTTTGTCCAAGGTCCGCTACTTAACCTAGATAGTCCAAGTGCCCGCTAGTTAACCTACATAGTCCAAGTGCCCTCTAGTTAACCTAGATATTCCAAGTGCCCTCTAGTTAACCTAGATAGTCCAAGTGCCCGCTAGGGGACGTACACAGTCCAAGTGCCTTCTAGTTAACCTAGATAGTCCAAGTGTCCGCTAGGGGACGTACATAGTCCAAGTGCCCGTTTGTTATCCTAGATAGTCCAAGTGCCCACTAGGTAACCTAGACAGTCCAAGTTCCCGCTAGGTTACCTACATAGTCCAAGTGACCGCTAGTTATCCTAGATAGTCCAAGTGCCCGCTAGTTAACCTAGATAGTCCAAGTTCCTGTAAGGTAACCTAGATAGTCCAAGTGCCCGCAAGGTAACCTACATAATCCTAGTGCCCGCTAGGTAACCTAGATAGTTTAAGTGCCCGCAAGTTCACCTACATAGTACAAGGGCCCGCAAGTTAACCTACATAGTCCAAGTGCGCGATAGGGAACCTACATAGTCCAAGGGCCCGCAAGGTAACCTAGACTGTCCAGTGCCCGCTAGGTTACCTACATAGTCCAAGTGCCCGCTAGTTAACCTACATAGTCCAAGGGCCCGCTAGTTAACCAACATAATCTAAGAACCCGCAAGTTAACCTAGATAGTCCAAGTGCCCGCTAGTTAACCTACATAGTCCAAGGGCCCGCAAGGTAACCTAGATATTCCAATTTCCTGTTAGCTAACGTAGACAGTCCAAGTGCCCACTAGGTACCCTAGACTGTCCAGTGCCCGCTAGGTTAGCTACATAGTCCAAGTGCCCGCTAGTTAACCTAGATAGTGCTAGTGCCCCTTAGTTATCCTAGATAGTCCAAGTGCCCACTAGGGGACGTACATAGTCCAAGTGCCCGCTAGGTAACCTAGATAGTCCAAATGCCCGCTAGGGTATGTACATAGTCCAAGTGCCCGCTAGGTAACCTAGATAGTCTAAGTGCCCGCTAGTTAACCTACATAGTCCAAGGGCCCACAAGTTAACCTACATAGTCCAAGTGCGCGATAGGGAACCTACATAGTCCAAGTGCCCGCTAAGGGACGTACATAGTCTAAGTGCCCGCTAGGAAACCTACATAGTCCAAGTGCCCATTAGGGAACCTAGATAGTCCAAGTGCCCGCTAGGGAACCTGCATCATCCAAGTGCCCGCTAGTAAATCTAGATAGTCCAAGTGCCCGCTAGTTAACCTAGATTGTCCAAGGGCCCGCTAGTTAACATACATAGTCCAAGGGCCCGCTTGTTAACCTACATAGTCCAAGGTCCGCTACTTAACCTAGATAGTCCAAGTGCCCGCTAGTTAACCTACATAGTCCAAGGGCCCTCTAGTTAACCTAGATAGTCCACGTGTCCGCTAGGGTATGTACATAGTTCAAGTGCCCGCTAGGTAACCTAGATAGTCTATGTGTCCGCTAGTTAACCTACATAGTCCAAGTGCCCGCTAGGTAACCTAGATAGTCCAAGGACCCACTAGTTAACCTACATAGTCCAAGTGCCCCATAGGGAACCTACATAGTCCAAGTGCCCGCTGAGAAACCTACATAGACCAAGTGCCCGATAGGGAACCTACATATTCCAAGTGCCCGTTAGGGAACCTAGATACTTCAAGTGCCCGTAGGGAACCTATATATTCCAAGTGCCCGCTAGGGAACCTGCATTGTCCGAGTGCCCGCTAGTTAACCTAGATAGTCAAAGTGCCCGCTAGTTAACCTAGGTAGTCGAAGTGCACGCTAGTTAACCTTGATCGTCCAAGTGCCCGCTAGTTAACCTACATAGTCCAAGGGCCCGCTAGTTAACCTACATAGTCCAAGTGCCCGATAGGGAACCTACATATTCCAAGTGCCTGCTAGTTAACCTACATAGTCCAAGGGCCCGCAAGGTAACCTAGATATTCCAATTTCCTGTTAGCTAACCTAGAGAGTCCAAGTGCCCGCTAGGTACCCTAGACTGTCCATTGCACGCTAGGTTACCTACATAGTCCAAGTGCCCGCTAGTTAACCTAGATACACCAAGTACCCGCTAGTTAACCTAATTAGTGCTAGTGCCCGATAGTTATCCTAGATAGTCCAAGTTCCCACTAGGGGACGTACATAGTCCAAGTGCCCGCTAGGTAACCTAGATAGTCCAAGTGCCCGCTCGGGTATGTACATAGTCCAAGTGCCCGCTAGGTAACCTAGATAGTCTAAGTGCCCGCTAGTTAACCTACATAGTCCAAGGGCCCGCAAGTTAACCTACATAGTCCAAGTGCGCTATAGGGAACCTACATAGTCCAAGTGCCCGCTAAGGGACGTACATAGTCTAAGTGCCCGCTAGGAAAACTACATAGACCAAGTGCCCATTAGGGAACCTAAATAGTCCAAGTGCTGCTAGGGAACCTGCATCATGCAAGTGCCCGCTAGTAAATCTAGATAGTCCAAGTGCCCGCTAGTTAACCTAGATAGTCCAAGTGCCCGCTTGTTAACCTACATAGTCCAAGGTCCGCTACTTAACCTAGATAGTCCAAGTGCCCGCTAGTTAACGTACATAGTCCAAGTGCCCTCTAATTAACCTAGATATTCCAAGTGCCCTCTAGTTAACCTAGATAGTCCAAGTGCCCTTGGGGGACGTACATAGTCCAAGTGCCCTCTAGTTAACCTAGAGAGTCCAAGTGCCCACTAGGGGACGTACATAGTCCAAGTGCCCGTTTGTTATCCTAGATAGTCCAAGTGCCCACTAGGTAACCTAGACAGTCCAAGTTCCCGCTAGGTTACCTACATAGTCCAAGTGACCGCTAGTTATCCTAGATAGTCCAAGTGCCCGCTAGTTAACCTAGGTAGTCCAAGTTCCTGTAAGGTAACCTAGATAGTCCAAGTGCCCGCAAGGTAACCTACATAATCCAAGTGCCCGCTAGGTAACCTAGATAGTTTAAGTGCCCGCTAGTTCACCTACATATTCCAAGGGCCCGCAAGTTAACCTACATAGTCCAAGTGCGCGATAGGGAACCTACATAGTCCAAGGGCCCGCAATGTAACCCAGATGTTCCAATTTCCTGTTCGCTAACCTAGACAGTCCAAGTGCCCCCTAGGTACCCTAGACTGTCCAGTGCCCGCTAGGTTACCTACATAGTCCAAGTGCCCGCTAGGTAACCTAGATACACCAAGGGCCCGCTAGTTAACCTAGATAGTCCTAGTGCCCTTTAGTTATCCTAGATATTCCAAGTGCCCACTAGGGAACGTACATAGTCCAAGTGCCCGCTAGGTAACCTAGATAGTCCTAGTGCCCGTTAGTTATCCTAGATAGTCCTAGTGCCCTCTAGGGGACGTACATAGTGCAAGTGCCCGCTAGGAAACCTACATAGTCCAAGTGCCCATTAGGGAACCTAGATAGTCCAAGTGCCCGCTAGGGAACCTGCATCATCCAAGTGCCCGCTAGTAAATCTAAATAGTCCAAGTGCCCGCTTGTTAACCTACATAGTCCAAGGTCCGCTACTTAACCTAGATAGTCCAAGTGCCCGCTAGTTAACCTACATAGTCCAAGTGCCCTCTAGTTAACCTAGATATTCCAAGTGCCCTCTAGTTAACCTAGATAGTCCAAGTGCCCGCTAGGGGACATACACAGTCCAAAGTGCCTTCTAGTTAACCTAGATAGTCCAAGTGCCCGCTAGGGGACGTACATAGTCCAAGTGCCCGTTTGTTATCCTAGATAGTCCAAGTGCCCACTAGGTAACCTAGACAGTCCAAGTTCCCGCTAGGTTACCTACATAGTCCAAGTGACCGCTAGTTATCCTAGATAGTCCAAGTGCCCGCTAGTTAACATAGATAGTCCAAGTTCCTGTAAGGTAACCTAGATAGTCCAAGTGCCCGCAAGGTAACCTACATAATCCTAGTGCCCGCTAGGTAACCTAGATAGTCTAAGTGCCCGCTACTTCACCTACATAGTCCAAGGGCCCGCAAGTTAACCTACATAGTCCAAGTGCGCGATAGGGAACCTACATAGTCCAAGGGCCCGCAAGGTAACCTAGACTGTCCAGTGCCCGCTAGGTTACCTACATAGTCCAAGTGCCCGCTAGTTAACCTACATAGTCCAAGGGCCCGCTAGTTAACCAACATAATCTAAGAACCCGCAAGTTAACCTAGATAGTCCAAGTGCCCGCTAGTTAACCTACATAGTCCAAGGGCCCGCAAGGTAACCTAGATATTCCAATTTCCTGTTAGCTAACGTAGACAGTCCAAGTGCCCACTAGGTACCCTAGACTGTCCAGTGCCCGCTAGGTTACCTACATAGTCCAAGTGCCCGCTAGTTAACCTAGATAGTGCTAGTGCCCCTTAGTTATCCTAGATAGTCCAAGTGCCCACTAGGGGACGTACATAGTCCAAGTGCCCGCTAGGTAACCTAGATAGTCCAAATGCCCGCTAGGGTATGTACATAGTGCAAGTGCCCGCTAGGTAACCTAGATAGTCTAAGTGCCCGCTAGTTAACCTACATAGTCCAAGGGCCCACAAGTTAACCTACATAGTCCAAGTGCGCGATAGGGAACCTACATAGTCCAAGTGCCCGCTAGGGGACGTACATAGTCCAAGTGCCCGTTTGTTATCCTAGATAGTCCAAGTGCCCACTAGGTAACCTAGACAGTCCAAGTTCCCGCTAGGTTACCTACATAGTCCAAGTGACCGCTAGTTATCCTAGATAGTCCAAGTGCCGGCTAGTTAACCTAGATAGTCCAAGTTCCTGTAAGGTAACCTAGATAGTCCAAGTGCCCGCAAGGTAACCTACATAATCCAAGTGCCCGCTAGGTAACCTAGATAGTTTAAGTGCCCGCTAGTTAACCTACATAGTTCAAGGGCCCGCAAGTTAACCTACATAGTCCAAGTGCACGATAGGGAACCTACATAGTCCAAGTGCCTGCTAAGGGACGTACATATTCTAAGTGCCCGCTAGGAAACCTACATAGTCCAAGTGCCCATTAGGGAACCTAGATAGTCCAAGTGCCCGCTAGGGAACCTGCATCAAGTGCCCGCTAGGGAACCTGCATCATCTAAGTGCCCGCTAGTAAATCTAGATAGTCCAAGTGCCTGCTTGTTAACCTACTTTGTCCAAGGTCCGCTACTTAACCTAGATAGTCCAAGTGTCCGCTAGGGGACGTACATAGTCCAAGTGCCCGTTTGTTATCCTAGATAGTCCAAGTGCCCACTAGGTAACCTAGACAGTCCAAGTTCCCGCTAGGTTACCAACATAGTCCAAGTGACCGCTAGTTATCCTAGATAGTCCAAGTGCCCGCTAGTTAACCTAGATAGTCCAAGTTCCTGTAAGGTAACCTAGATAGTCCAAGTGCCCGCAAGGTAACCTACATAATCCTAGTGCCCGCTAGGTAACCTAGATAGTTTAAGTGCCCGCAAGTTCACCTACATAGTACAAGGGCCCGCAAGTTAACCTACATAGTCCAAGTGCGCGATAGGGAACCTACATAGTCCAAGGGCCCGCAAGGTAACCTAGACTGTCCAGTGCCCGCTAGGTTACCTACATAGTCCAAGTGCCCGCTAGTTAACCTACATAGTCCAAGGGCCCGCTAGTTAACCAACATAATCTAAGAACCCGCAAGTTAACCTAGATAGTCCAAGTGCCCGCTAGTTAACCTACATAGTCCAAGGGCCCGCAAGGTAACCTAGATATTCCAATTTCCTGTTAGCTAACGTAGACAGTCCAAGTGCCCACTAGGTACCCTAGACTGTCCAGTGCCCGCTAGGTTAGCTACATAGTCCAAGTGCCCGCTAGTTAACCTAGATAGTGCTAGTGCCCCTTAGTTATCCTAGATAGTCCAAGTGCCCACTAGGGGACGTACATAGTCCAAGTGCCCGCTAGGTAACCTAGATAGTCCAAATGCCCGCTAGGGTATGTACATAGTCCAAGTGCCCGCTAGGTAACCTAGATAGTCTAAGTGCCCGCTAGTTAACCTACATAGTCCAAGGGCCCACAAGTTAACCTACATAGTCCAAGTGCGCGATAGGGAACCTACATAGTCCAAGTGCCCGCTAAGGGACGTACATAGTCTAAGTGCCCGCTAGGAAACCTACATAGTCCAAGTGCCCATTAGGGAACCTAGATAGTCCAAGTGCCCGCTAGGGAACCTGCATCATCCAAGTGCCCGCTAGTAAATCTAGATAGTCCAAGTGCCCGCTAGTTAACCTAGATTGTCCAAGGGCCCGCTAGTTAACATACATAGTCCAAGGGCCCGCTTGTTAACCTACATAGTCCAAGGTCCGCTACTTAACCTAGATAGTCCAAGTGCCCGCTAGTTAAACTACATAGTCCAAGGGCCCTCTAGTTAACCTAGATAGTCCACGTGTCCGCTAGGGTATGTACATTGTTCAAGTGCCCGCTAGGTAACCTAGATAGTCTATGTGTCCGCTAGTTAACCTACATAGTCCAAGTGCCCGCTAGGTAACCTAGATAGTCCAAGGACCCACTAGTTAACCTACATAGTCCAAGTGCCCCATAGGGAACCTACATAGTCCAAGTGCCCGCTGAGGAACCTACATAGACCAAGTGCCCGATAGGGAACCTACATATTCCAAGTGCCCGTTAGGGAACCTAGATACTTCAAGTGCCCGTAGGGAACCTATATATTCCAAGTGCCCGCTAGGGAACCTGCATTGTCCGAGTGCCCGCTAGTTAACCTAGATAGTCAAAGTGCCCGCTAGTTAACCTAGGTAGTCGAAGTGCACGCTAGTTAACCTTGATCGTCCAAGTGCCCGCTAGTTAACCTACATAGTCCAAGGGCCCGCAAGTTAACCTACATAGTCCAAGTGCCCGATAGGGAACCTACATATTCCAAGTGCCTGCTAGTTAACCTACATAGTCCAAGGGCCCGCAAGGTAACCTAGATATTCCAATTTCCTGTTAGCTAACCTAGAGAGTCCAAGTGCCCGCTAGGTACCCTAGACTGTCCAGTGCACGCTAGGTTACCTACATAGTCCAAGTGCCCGCTAGTTAACCTAGATACACCAAGTACCCGCTAGTTAACCTAATTAGTGCTAGTGCCCGTTAGTTATCCTAGATAGTCCAAGTTCCCACTAGGGGACGTACATAGTCCAAGTGCCCGCTAGGTAACCTAGATAGTCCAAGTGCCCGCTCGGGTATGTACATAGTCCAAGTGCCCGCTAGGTAATCTAGATAGTCTAAGTGCCCGCTAGTTAACCTACATAGTCCAAGGGCCCGCAAGTTAACCTACATAGTCCAAGTGCGCTATAGGGAACCTACATAGTCCAAGTGCCCGCTAAGGGACGTACATAGTCTAAGTGCCCGCTAGGAAAACTACATAGACCAAGTGCCCATTAGGGAACCTAAATAGTCCAAGTGCTGCTAGGGAACCTGCATCATGCAAGTGCCCGCTAGTAAATCTAGATAGTCCAAGTGCCCGCTAGTTAACCTAGATAGTCCAAGTGCCCGCTTGTTAACCTACATAGTCCAAGGTCCGCTACTTAACCTAGATAGTCCAAGTGCCCGCTAGTTAACGTACATAGTCCAAGTGCCCTCTAATTAACCTAGATATTCCAAGTGCCCTCTAGTTAACCTAGATAGTCCAAGTGCCCGCTGGGGGACGTACATAGTCCAAGTGCCCTCTAGTTAACCTAGAGAGTCCAAGTGCCCACTAGGGGACGTACATAGTCCAAGTGCCCGTTTGTTATCCTAGATAGTCCAAGTGCCCACTAGGTAACCTAGACAGTCCAAGTTCCCGCTAGGTTACCTACATAGTCCAAGTGACCGCTAGTTATCCTAGATAGTCCAAGTGCCCGCTAGTTAACCTAGATAGTCCAAGTTCCTGTAAGGTAACCTAGATAGTCCAAGTGCCCGCAAGGTAACCTACATAATCCAAGTGCCCGCTAGGTAACCTAGATAGTTTAAGTGCCCGCTAGTTCACCTACATATTCCAAGGGCCCGCAAGTTAACCTACATAGTCCAAGTGCGCGATAGGGAACCTACATAGTCCAAGGGCCCGCAATGTAACCCAGATGTTCCAATTTCCTGTTCGCTAACCTAGACAGTCCAAGTGCCTCCTAGGTACCCTAGACTGTCCAGTGCCCGCTAGGTTACCTACATAGTCCAAGTGCCCGCTAGGTAACCTAGATACACCAAGGGCCCGCTAGTTAACCTAGATAGTCCTAGTGCCCGTTAGTTATCCTAGATATTCCAAGTGCCCACTAGGGAACGTACATAGTCCAAGTGCCCGCTAGGTAACCTAGATAGTCCTAGTGCCCGTTAGTTATCCTAGATAGTCCTAGTGCCCTCTAGGGGACGTACATAGTGCAAGTGCCCGCTAAGGAACCTACATAGTCCAAGTGCCCGTTAGGGAACATAGATAGTCCAAGTGCCCGCTAGGGAACCTGCATCATCCAAGTGCCCGGTAGTTAATCTAGATAGTCCAAGTGCCCGCTAGTTAACCTACATAGTCCAAGGGCCCTCTAGTTAACCTAGATAGTCCAAGTGCCCGCTAGGGGACATACATCGTCCAAGTGCCCGCTAGGTAACCTAGATAGTCCAAGTGGCCGTTAGCTAACCTAGATAGTCCAAGGTCCGCTACTTAACTTAGATAGTCCAAGTGCCCGCTAGTTAAACTACATAGTCCAAGGGCCCTCTAGTTAACCTAGATAGTCCACGTGTCCGCTAGGGTATGTACATAGTTCAAGTGCCCGCTAGGTAACCTAGATAGTCCAAGTGTCTGCTAGTTAACCTACATAGTCCAAGTGCCCGCTAGGTAACCTAGATAGTCCAAGGACACACTAGTTAACCTACATAGTCCAAGTGCCCGATAGGGAACCTACATAGTCCAAGTGCCCGCTAAGAAACCTACATAGACCAAGTGCCCGATAGGGAACCTACATATTCCAAGTGCCCGTTAGGAAACCTAGATACTTCAAGTGCCCGTAGGGAACCTATATATTCCAAGTGCCCGCTAGGGAACCTGCATTGTCCAAGTGCCCGCTAGTTAACCTAGATAGTCAAAGTGCCCGCTAGTTAACCTATGTAGTCCAAGTGCCCGCTAGTTAACCTTGATCGTCCAAGTGCCCCCTAGTTAACCTACATAGTCCAAGGGCCAGCTAGTTAACCTACATAGTCCAAATGCCCGATAGGGAACCTACATATTCCAAGTGCCTGCTAGTTAACCTACATAGTCCAAGGGCCCTCAAGGTAACCTAGATATTCCAATTTCCTGTTAGCTAACCTAGACAGTCCAAGTGCCCGCTAGGTACCCTAGACTGTCCAGTGCCCGCTAGGTTACCTACATAGTCCATGTGCCCGCTAGTTAACCTAGATACACCAAGTGCCCGCTAGTTAACCTAGATAGTGTTCGTGCCCGTTAGTTATCCTAGATAGTCCAAGTGCCCACTAGGGGACATACATAGTCCAAGTGCCCGCTAGGTAACCTAGATAGTCCAAGTGCCCGCTAGGGTATGTACATAGTGCAAGTGCCCGCAAGGTAACCTAGATAGTCTAAGTGCCCGCTAGTGAACCTACATAGTCCAAGGGCCCGCAAGTTAACCTACATAGTCCAAGTGCGCGATAGGGAACCTACATAGTCCAAGTGCCCGCTAAGGGACGTACATAGTCTATGTGCCCGCTAGGAAACCTATATAGTCCAAGTGCCCATTAGGGAACCTAGATAGTCCAAGTGCCCTCTAGGGAACCTGCATCATCCAAGTGCCCGCTAGTAAATCTAGATAGTCCAAGTGCCCGCTAGGTTACCTGCATATTCCAAGTGCCCGTTCGTTAACCTAGATAGTCCAAGTGCCCACTAGGTAACCTACATAGTCCAAGTGCCCGCTAGGTAACCTAGATAGTCCAAGGGGCCGCTAGTTAACCTACATAGTCCAAGGGCTCACTTGTTAAATTTGATAGTCCAAGTGCCCGCTAGTTAACCTAGATCGTCCAAGTGCCCGCTAGTTAACCTAGATAGTCCTAGTGCCCGTTAGTTAACCTAGAGTGTCCAAGTGCCCACTAGGGGACGTACTTAGTCAAAGTGCCCGTTAGCTAACCTAGATAGTCCAATTGCCCGCTAGTTAACATTGATCATCCAAGTGCCCGCTAGTTAACCTAGATCGTACAAGTGCCCGGTAGTTAACTTACATAGTTCAAGTGTCCATAGGGAACATACATAGTCCAAGTGCCCGCTAGGGAACATACATAGTCCAAGTCCCCGCTAGGGAATCTACATAGTCCAAGGGCCCGCTAGTTAATGTAGATAGTCCAAGTTCCGCTAGTTAATCTACATAGTTCAAGGGCCCGCTAGTTAACCTACATAGTCCAAGTACCCGCTAGTTAACCTAGATCGTCCAAGTGTCCGCTAGTTAACTTACATAGTACAAGTGCCCACTAGGGAATCTAGTTTGTCCAAGTGCCCGCTCTGGAACCTACATAGTCCAAGAGCCTGCTAGGGAACCTACATAGTCCAAGAGCCTGCTAGGGAACCTACATAGTCCAAGTGCCCGCGCTGGAACATACGTAGTCCAAGTGCCCGCTAGGGAATCTACATAGTCCAAGGGCCCGCTAGTTAACGAAGATAGTCCAAGTGCCGCTAGTTAATCTACATAGTCGAAGGGCCCGCTAGTTAACCTACATAGTCCAAGTACCCGCTAGTTAACCTAGATCGTCCAAGTGCCCGCTAGGTAATCCACATAGTCCAAGGGCCCGCTAGTTAACCTACATAGTCCAAGGGCCCACTAGTTAACCTACATCGTCCAAGGACCCGCTAGTTAACCTAGATAGTCCAAGTGCCTGCTAGTTAACCTACATAGTCCAAGTGCCCGCTAGGTAACCTACACAGTTCAAGTGACCACTAGGTTACCTACATTGTCCAAGAGCCCGTTCGTTAACCTACATAGTCCAAGTGCCCGCTAGGTGACCAATATAGTCCAAATGCCCGCTAGGTGCCCTAATAGTCCAAATGCCCGCTAGTTAACCTAGATAGTCCAAGTGCTCGCTAGTTAACCTAGATTGTCCAGTGCCCGCTGGTTAACCTAGATAGACCAAGTGCCCGCTAGGGAACCTCTCTCGTCCAAGTACCCGCTAGGAAACGTACATAGTACAAGTGCCCGCTAGGTAACATACATAGTCCAATTGCCCGCTAGGTAACGTAGATAGTCCAAGTGCCCGCTAGGGAACGTACATAGTCCAAGTGCCCGCTAGGTAACCTAGATAATCCAAGTGCCCGCTAGTTAACCTACATAGTCCACGTGCCTTCTAGGTAACCTAAATAGTCCAAGTGCCCACTAGTTAACATACATTGTCCAGGTTCCCCCTAGGTAACCTAGATAGTCCAAGGGCCTGCTAGGTAACCAACATAGTCCAAATGCCCGATAGGGAACATACATAGTCCAAGTGCTCGCTAGGGAACCCACATAGTCCAACTGCTCGCTAGGGAACTTACATAGTCCAAGGGCCCGCTAGGGAACCTACATAGTCCAAGGGCCCGCTAGTTAACCTACATAGTCCAAGGGCCCGCTAGGTAACCTACAAAGTCTAAGGGCCCGCTAGGTTATCTATATAGTCCAAATGCCCCCTAGGGAACCTACATAGTCCATGTGCCCGCTAGGTAACCTAGATAATCCAAGTGCCCGCTAGTTAACCTATATAATCCAAGTGCCCGCTAGTTAACCTAGATCGTCCAAGTGCCCGCTAGTTAACCAACAGTGTCAATGGGCCCGCTAGTTAACCTACATAGTGCAAGAGCCCGCTAGTTAACCTTGATCGTTCAAGTGTCCGCTAGTTAACCTACATAGTCCAAGTGCCCATTAGTTAACCTAGATATTCCAAGTGCCCGCTAGTTAACAGTGATCATGCAAGTTCCCGCTAGTTAACCTAGAGAGTCCAAGTACACACTAGTTAACCTAGATAGTCCAAGTGCCCTCTAGTTAACCTAGATTGTCCAAGTGCCCGCTAGTTAACCTAGATAGTCCAAGTGCCCGCTAGGTAACCTAAGTAGTCCAAATGTCCGATAGGGATCCTACATAATCCAAGTGCCCGCTAGGTAACCTTCATAGTCCAAGTGCCCGTTCGTTAACCTAGATAGTCCAAGTGCCCTCTAGGTAACCTAGACTCTCCAAGTGCCTGCTAGGTTACCTACATAGTCCAAGTGCCCGTTCGTTAACCTAGATAGTCCAAGTGCCTTCTAGGTAACCTAGATAGTCCAAGTGCCCACTAGTTAACATACATTGTCCAGGTTCCCACTAGGTAACCTAGATAGTCCAAGGGCCTGCTAGGTAACCTACATAGTCCAAATGCCCGATAGGGAACCTACATAGTCCATGTGCCCGCTAGGGACCTACATAGTCCATGTGCCCGTTAGGTAACCTAGATAGTCCTAATGCCCGCTAGGGAACCCACATAGTCCAACTGCTCGCTAGGGAACTTACATAGTCCAAGGGCCCGCTAGGGAACCTACATAGTCCAAGTGCCCGTTAGTTAACCTAGATAGTCCCAGTGCCTGCTAGGTAACCTAGATAGTCCAACAGCCCGGTAGGTAACCTACATACTCCAAGTACCCGCTAGGTAACGTAGATAGTTCAAGTGCCAGCTAGGAAACCTAGATAGTCCAAGTGCCCGCTAGGTAACCTACAATATCTAAGTGCCCGCTAGGTAATCTATATAGTCTAAATGACTGCTAGGGAGCCTACATAGTCCAAATGCCCGCTGGGTAACCTAGGTAGTACAAGGGCCCGCTAGGAAACCTACATAGTCCTAGTGCCCCCTAGTTAACCTACATTCTCCAAGTTCCCGATAGGGAACCTATAGTCCAAGTGCCCGCTAGTTAACCTAGATCGTCCAAGTGCCCGCTAGTTAACCAACAGTGTCAATGGGCCCGCTAGTTAACCTACATAGTGCAAGAGCCCGCTAGTTAACCTAGATCGTGCAAGTGTCCGCTAGTTAACCTACATAGTCCAAGTGCCAGTTAGCTAACCTAGATATTCCAAGGACCCCCTAGTTGACCTATATAGTCCAAGTGCCCGCTGGGTAACCTAGATAATGCTAGGGCCCGCTAGGGAACCTTCATAGTCCAAGTGCCAGCTAGGTAACCTAGATAGTCCAAGTGCCCGCTAGTTAACCTAGATAGTCCTATTGCCCGTTAGTTAACCTAGAGTGGCCCATGCCCACTAGGGGACGTACTTAGTCCAAGTGCCCGTTAGCTAACCTAGATAGTCCAAGTGCCCGCTAGTTAACAGTGATCATCCAAGTGCCCGCTAGTCAACCTAGATAGTCCAAGTACACGCTAGTTAACCTAGATAGTCCAAGTGCCCTCTAGTTAACCTGGATCGTCAAAGTGCCCGCCAGTTAACCTAGATAGTCCAAGTGCCCGCTAGGTAACCTAAGTAGTCCAAATGTCCGATAGGGATCCTACATAGTCCATGTGCCCGTTAGGTAACCTAGATAGTCCTAATGCCCGCTAGGGAACCCACATAGTCCAACTGCTCGCTAGGGAACTTACATAGTCCAAGGGCCCGCTAGGGAACCTACATAGTCCAAGTGCCCGTTAGTTAACCTAGATAGTCCAGTGCCTGCTAGGTAACCTAGATAGTCCAACAGCCCGGTAGGTAACCTACATACTCCAAGTACCCGCTAGGTAACGTAGATAGTTCAAGTGCCAGCTAGGAAACCTAGATAGTCCAAGTGCCCGCTAGGTAACCTACAATATCTAAGTGCCCGCTAGGTAATCTATATAGTCTAAATGACTGCTAGGGAGCCTACATAGTCCAAATGCCCGCTGGGTAACCTAGGTAGTACAAGGGCACGCTAGGAAACCTACATAGTCCTAGTGCCCCCTAGTTAACCTACATTCTCCAAGTTCCCGATAGGGAACCTACATAGTCCAAGTGCCCGCTAGTTAACCTAGATCGTCCAAGTGCCCGCTAGTTAACCAACAGTGTCAATGGGCCCGCTAGTTAACCTACATAGTGCAAGAGCCCGCTAGTTAACCTAGATCGTGCAAGTGTCCGCTAGTTAACCTACATAGTCCAAGTGCCAGTTAGCTAACCTAGATATTCCAAGGACCCACTAGTTGACCTATATAGTCCAAGTGCCCGCTGGGTAACCTAGATAATGCTAGGGCCCGCTAGGGAACCTTCATAGTCCAAGTGCCAGCTAGGTAACCTAGATAGTCCAAGTGCCCGCTAGTTAACCTAGATAGTCCTATTGCCCGTTAGTTAACCTAGAGTGGCCCATGCCCACTAGGGGACGTACTTAGTCCAAGTGCCCGTTAGCTAACCTAGATAGTCCAAGTGCCCGCTAGTTAACAGTGATCATCCAAGTGCCCGCTAGTTAACCTAGATAGTCCAAGTACACGCTAGTTAACCTAGATAGTCCAAGTGCCCTCTAGTTAACCTAGATCGTCCAAGTGCCCACCAGTTAACCTAGATAGTCCAAGTGCCCGCTAGGTAACCTAAGTAGTCCAAATGTCCGATAGGGATCCTACATAATCCAAGTGCCCGCTAGGTAAACTTCATAGTCCAAGTGCCCGTTCGTTAACCTAGATAGTCCAAGTGCCCTCTAGGTAACCTAGACTGTCCAAGTGCCCGTAAGGTTACCTACATAGTCCAAGTGCCCGTTCGTTAACCTAGATAGTCCAAGTGCCCGCTAGGTAACCTAGACTGTCCAAGTGCCCGCTAGGTTACCTACATAGTCCAAGTGCCCGTTCGTTAACCTAGATAGTCCAAGTGCCCGCTAGGAAACCTAGATAGTCCAACGGCCCTCTAGGTAACCTAGATAGTCCAAGTGTCCTCTAGATAACCTAGAGTCCAAGTGCTTGCGAGTTAACCTACATAGTCCAAGTGCCCGCTATGTAACCTAGATAGTCAAATTGCCCGTTGGGTAACCTAGATAGTCCAAGTGCCTGCTAGGTAACTTACATTGTCCATGTTCCCGCTAGGTAACCTAGATAGTCCAAGTGCCCGCTAGTTAACCTATATAGTCCAAGGGCCCGCTAGGTAACCTACAAAGTCTAAGGGCCCGCTAGGTTATCTATATAGTCCAAATACCCCCTAGGGAACTTACATAGTCCAAGTGCCCGCTAGGTAACCTAAATAATCCAAGTGCCCGCTAGTTAACCTATATAATCCAAGTGCCCGCTAGTTAACCTAGATCGTCCAAGTGCCCGCTAGTTAACCAACAGTGTCAATGGGCCCGCTAGTTAACCTACATAGTGCAAGAGCCCGCTAGTTAACCTAGATCGTGCAAGTGTCCGCTAGTTAACCTACATAGTCCAAGTGCCAGTTAGCTAACCTAGATATTCCAAGGACCCGCTAGTTGACCTATATAGTCCAAGTGCCCGCTGGGTAACCTAGATAATGCTAGGGCCCGCTAGGGAACCTTCATAGTCCAAGTGCCAGCTAGGTAACCTAGATAGTCCAAGTGCCCGCTAGTTAACCTAGATAGTCCTATTGCCCGTTAGTTAACCTAGAGTGGCCCATGCCCACTAGGGGACGTACTTAGTCCAAGTGCCCGTTAGCTAACCTAGATAGTCCAAGTGCCCGCTAGTTAACAGTGATCATCCAAGTGCCCGCTAGTTAACCTAGATAGTCCAAGTACACGCTAGTTAACCTAGATAGTCCAAGTGCCCTCTAGTTAACCTAGATCGTCCAAGTGCCCACCAGTTAACCTAGATAGTCCAAGTGCCCGCTAGGTAACATAAGTAGTCCAAATGTCCGATAGGGATCCTACATAATCCAAGTGCCCGCTAGGTAAACTTCATAGTCCAAGTGCCCGTTCGTTAACCTAGATAGTCCAAGTGCCCTCTAGGTAACCTAGACTGTCCAAGTGCCCGTAAGGTTACCTACATAGTCCAAGTGCCCGTTCGTTAACCTAGATAGTCCAAGTGCCCGCTAGGTAACCTAGACTGTCCAAGTGCCCGCTAGGTTACCTACATAGTCCAAGTGCCCGTTCGTTAACCTAGATAGTCCAAGTGCCCGCTAGGAAACCTAGATAGTCCAACGGCCCTCTAGGTAACCTAGATAGTCCAAGTGTCCGCTAGATAACCTAGAGTCCAAGTGCTTGCGAGTTAACCTACATAGTCCAAGTGCCCGCTATGTAACCTAGATAGTCAAATTGCCCGTTGGGTAACCTAGATAGTCCAAGTGCCTGCTAGGTAACTTACATTGTCCATGTTCCCGCTAGGTAACCTAGATAGTCCAAGTGCCCGCTAGTTAACCTATATAGTCCAAGGGCCCGCTAGGTAACCTACAAAGTCTAAGGGCCCGCTAGGTTATCTATATAGTCCAAATACCCCCTAGGGAACTTACATAGTCCAAGTGCCCGCTAGGTAACCTAAATAATCCAAGTGCCCGCTAGTTAACCTATATAATCCAAGTGCCCGCTAGTTAACCTAGATCGTCCAAGTGCCCGCTAGTTAACCAACAGTGTCAATGGGCCCGCTAGTTAACCTACATAGTGCAAGAGCCCGCTAGTTAACCTAGATCGTGCAAGTGTCCGCTAGTTAACCTACATAGTCCAAGTGCCAGTTAGCTAACCTAGATATTCCAAGGACCCCCTAGTTGACCTATATAGTCCAAGTGCCCGCTGGGTAACCTAGATAATGCTAGGGCCCGCTAGGGAACCTTCATAGTCCAAGTGCCAGCTAGGTAACCTAGATAGTCCAAGTGCCCGCTAGTTAACCTAGATAGTCCTATTGCCCGTTAGTTAACCTAGAGTGGCCCATGCCCACTAGGGGACGTACTTAGTCCAAGTGCCCGTTAGCTAACCTAGATAGTCCAAGTGCCCGCTAGTTAACAGTGATCATCCAAGTGCCCGCTAGTTAACCTAGATAGTCCAAGTACACGCTAGTTAACCTAGATAGTCCAAGTGCCCTCTAGTTAACCTAGATCGTCCAAGTGCCCACCAGTTAACCTAGATAGTCCAAGTGCCCGCTAGGTAACCTAAGTAGTCCAAATGTCCGATAGGGATCCTACATAATCCAAGTGCCCGCTAGGTAAACTTCATAGTCCAAGTGCCCGTTCGTTAACCTAGATAGTCCAAGTGCCCTCTAGGTAACCTAGACTGTCCAAGTGCCCGCTAGGTTACCTACATAGTCCAAGTGCCCGTTCGTTAAACTAGATAGTCCAAGTGCCCGCTAGGAAACCTACATAGTCCTTGGGCCCGCTAGGTAACCTAGATAATCCAAGTGTCCGCGAGATAATCTAGAGTCCAAGTGCTCGCTAGCTAACCTACATAGTCCAAGTGCCCGCTATGTAACCTAGATAGTCAAAGTGCCCGTTAGGTAACCTAGATAGTCCAAGTGCCCGCTAGGTAACTTACATTGTCCAAGTTCCTGCTAGGTAACCTAGATACTCAAAGTGCCCGTTACGTAACCTAGATAGTCCAAGTGCCCGCTAAGCAACCTACATAGTGCAAGTGCCTGTTCGTTAACCTAGAAGTCCAAGTGCCCGCTAGGTAACCTAGACAGTCCAAGAGCCCGCTAGGTTACCTGCATATTCCAAGTGCCCGTTCCTTAACCTAGATAGTCCAAGTGCCCACTAGGTAACCTACATAGTCCATGTGCCCTCTAGGTAACCTATATAGTCCAAGTGCCTGCTAGGTAACCTAGATAGTCCAAGGGCCCGCTAGTTAACCTACATAATCCAAGGGCTCACTTGTTAACTTTTATAGTCCAAGTGCCCGCTAGTTAACCTAGATCGTCCAAGTGCCCGGTAGTTAATCTAGATTGTCCAAGTGCCCGCTAGTTAACCTACATAGTCCAAGGGCCCACTAGTTAACCTAGATAGTCCAAGTGTCCTCTAGTTAACCTACATAGTCCAAGTGCCCGCAAGGGAACCTAGATAGTCCAAGTACCCGCTCTGGAACCTACATAGTCCAAGTGCCTGCTAGGGAACCTACATAGTCGATGTACCCGCTCTGGAACATGCATAGTCCAAGTGCCCCCTAGGGAATCTACATAGTCCAAGGGCCCGCTAGTTAACGTAGATAGTGCAAGTGCCCGCTAGTTAACCTAGATTGTTCAAGTACCCGCTAGGTAACCTAGATCGTCCAAGGGCCCCCTAGTTAGCCTACATATTCCAAGTGCCCGCTAGGTAACTTAGATGGTCCAAGTGCCCGTTCGGTAACCTAGATAGACCAAGTGCCCTTTAGGGAACCTAGATAGTCCATGAGTCCGCTAGTAATCCTACATAGTCCATGGGCCCGCTAGTTAACCTACATAGTCCAAGTGTCCGCTAGTTAACCTACATATTCCAAGTGCCCGCTATTTAACCTACATAATCTTAATCCCAGCTAGGTAACCTAGATAGTAGAAGTGTCCGCTAGGGTATCTAGATAGTCCAAGTGCCTGTTAGCTAACCTAGATAGTCCAAGTGGCGGCTAGGTAACCTACATAGTCCAAGTGCCCGTTTGTTAACCTAGATAATCCATGTGCCCGCTAGGTAACCTTGACAGTCCAAGTGCCCGCTAGTTAACCTACATAGTCCAAGTGCCCGATAGGGAACCTACATAATCCAAGTGCCCGCTAGGCAACCTACATACTCCAAGTGCCCGTTAGTTAACCTAGATAGTCAAAGTGCCTGCTAGGTAACCTAGATAGTCCAAGTGCCCGCTATGTAACCTACATAGTCCAAGTGCCCGCTAGGTAACCTAGATAGTCCAAGTGCCTGCTAGTAAACCTACATAATCCATGGGCCCGCTAGTTAACCTACCTAGTGCAAGGGCCCGCTAGTTAACCTAGATCGTGCAAGTGTCCGCTAGTTAGCCTATATAGTCCAAGTGCCCGCTAGTTAACCTATATACCAAGTGCCCGCTACGTAACCTAGATAGTCCAAGGGCACGCTAATTAACCTAGATAGTCCTAGTGCCCGTTTGTTAACCTAGATAGTCCAAGTGCCCACTAGGGGACGTACATAGTCCAAGTGCCTGCTATGCAACCTAGATAATCCAAGTGCCCGCTAGGTAACCTAGATAGTCCAAGTGCCCGTTACCTAACCTAGATAGTCCAAGTGCCCGCTAGGCAACCTACATAGTCCAAGTGCCCGTTCGTTAATCCAGAAGTCCAAGAGCCCGCTATGTAACCTAGACAGTCCAAGTGCCCGCTAGGCAACCTAGATAGTCCAAGTGCCCGCTAGTTAACCTAGATAGTCCACGTGCCCGCTAGTTAACCTAGATAGTCCAAGTGCCTGCTAGGTAACCTACATAGTGCAAGTGTCCGCTAGTTAACTTACAAATGCCAAGTGCCTGCTAGTTAACTTAGATAGTCCAAGTGCCAACTAGGGAACGTACATAGTCCAAGTGCCCGCTAGTTAACCTAGATAGTTAAAGTACCCGCTAGGTAACCTAGATAGTCCAAGGGCCCCCTAGTTAGCCTACATAGTCCAAGTGCCCGCTAGGTAACCTAGTTAGTCCAAGTGCCTTTTCTGTAACCTAGATAGTCCAAGTGCCCTTTAGGAAACCTAGATAGTCCAAGGGCCCGCAAGTAAACCTACATAGTCCATGGGTCCGCTAGTTAACCTACATATTCCAAGTGCCCGCTAGTTAACCTACATAATCTAAGTGCCCGTTAGCTAACCTAGATAGTCCAAGGGCCCGCTAGTTGACCTACATAGTCCAAGGGCTCACTTGTTAACTTTGATAGTCCAAGTGCCCGCTAGTTAACCTAGATCGTCCAAGTGCCCGCTAGTTAACCTAGATAGTCCTAGTGCCCGTTAGTTAGCCTAGAGTGTCCAAGTGCCCACTAGGGGACGTACTTAGTCAAAGTGCCCGTTAGCGAACCTAGATATTCCAAGTGCCCGCTAGTTAACATTGATCATCCAAGTGCCTTCTAGTTAACCTAGATGGTCCAAGTGCCCGGTAGTTAACTTACATAGTTCAACTGTCCATAGGGAACATACATAGTCCAAGTGCCCGCTAGGGAATATACATAGTCCAAGTCCCCGCTAGGGAATCTACAGAGTCCAAGGGCCCGCTAGTTAATGTAGATAGTCCAAGTTCCGCTAGTTAATCTACATAGTTCAAGGGCCCGCTAGTTAACCTACATAGTCCAAGTACCCGCTAGTTAAACTAGATCGTCCAAGTGTCCGCTAGTTAACCTACAAAATACAAGTGCCCACTAGGGAATCTAGTTAGACGAAGTGCCCGCTCTGGAACCTACATAGTCCAAGAGCCTGCTAGGGAACCTACATAGTCCAAGAGCCTGCTAGGAAACCTACATAGTCCAAGTGCCCGCGCTGGAACATACGTAGTCCAAGTGCCCGCTAGGGAATCTACATAGTCCAAGGGCCCGCTAGTTAACGTAGATAGTCCAAGTGCCGCTAGTTAATCTACATAGTCGAAGGGCCCCCTAGTTAACCTACATAGTCCAAGTACCCGCTAGTTAACCTAGATCGTCCAAGTGCCCGCTAGGTAATCTACATAGTCCAAGGGCCCGCTAGTTAACCTACATAGTCCAATGGCCCGATAGGGAACCTACATAATCCAAGTGCCCGCTAGGCAACCTACATACTCCAAGTGCCCGTTAGTTAATCTAGATAGTCAAAGTGCCTGCTAGGTAACCTAGATAGTCCAAGTGCCCGCTATGTAACCTACATAGTCCAAGTGCCCGCTAGGTAACCTAGATAGTCCAAGTGCCTGCTACTAAACCTACATAATCCATGGGCCCGCTAGTTAACCTACTGAGTGCAAGGGCCCGCTAGTTAACCTAGATCGTGCAAGTGTCCGCTAGTTAGCCTATATAGTCCAAGTGCCCGCTAGTTAACCTATATACCAAGTGCCCGCTACGTAACCTAGATAGTCCAAGGGCACGCTAATTAACCTAGATAGTCCTAGTGCCCGTTTGTTAACCTAGATAGTCCAAGTGCCCATAGGGGACGTACATAGTCCAAGTGCCTGCTACGCAACCTAGATAATCCAAGTGCCGGCTATGTAACCTAGATAGTCCAAGTGCCCGTTACCTAACCTAGATAGTCCAAGTGCCCGCTAGGCAACCTACATAGTCCAAGTGCCCGTTCGTTAATCCAGAAGTCCAAGAGCCCGCTATGTAACCTAGACAGTCCAAGTGCCCGCTAGGCAACCTAGATAGTCCAAGTGCCCGCTAGTTAACCTAGATAGTCCACGTGCCCGCTAGTTAACCTAGATAGTCCAAGTGCCTGCTAGGTAACCTACATAGTGCAAGTGTCCGCTAGTTAACTTACAAATGCCAAGTGCCTGCTAGTTAACATAGATAGTCCAAGTGCCAACTAGGGAACGTACATAGTCCAAGTGCCCGCTAGTTAACTTAGATAGTTAAAGTACCCGCTAGGTAACCTAGATAGTCCAAGGGCCCCCTAGTTAGCCTACATAGTCCAAGTGCCCGCTAGGTAACCTAGTTAGTCCAAGTGCCTTTTCTGTAACCTAGATAGTCCAAGTGCCCTTTAGGAAACCTAGATAGTCCAAGGGCCCGCAAGTAAACCTACATAGTCCATGGGTCCGCTAGTTAACCTACATATTCCAAGTGCCCGCTAGTTAACCTACATAATCTAAGTGCCCGTTAGCTAACCTAGATAGCCCAAGGGCCCGCTAGTTGACCTACATAGTCCAAGGGCTCACTTGTTAACTTTGATAGTCCAAGTGCCCGCTAGTTAACCTAGATCGTCCAAGTGCCCGCTAGTTAACCTAGATAGTCCTAGTGCCCGTTAGTTAGCCTAGAGTGTCCAAGTGCCCACTAGGGGACGTACTTAGTCAAAGTGCCCGTTAGCGAACCTAGATATTCCAAGTGCCCGCTAGTTAACATTGATCATCCAAGTGCCCTCTAGTTAACCTAGATGGTCCAAGTGCCCGGTAGTTAACTTACATAGTTCAACTGTCCATAGGGAACATACATAGTCCAAGTGCCCGCTAGGGAATATACATAGTCCAAGTCCCCGCTAGGGAATCTACAGAGTCCAAGGGCCCGCTAGTTAATGTAGATAGTCCAAGTTCCGCTAGTTAATCTACATAGTTCAAGGGCCCGCTAGTTAACCTACATAGTCCAAGTACCCGCTAGTTAACCTAGATCGTCCAAGTGTCCGCTAGTTAACCTACAAAATACAAGTGCCCACTAGGGAATCTAGTTAGACGAAGTGCCCGCTCTGGAACCTACATAGTCCAAGAGCCTGCTAGGGAACCTACATAGTCCAAGAGCCTGCTAGGGAACCTACATAGTCCAAGTGCCCGCGCTGGAACATACGTACTCCAAGTGCCCGCTAGGGGATCTACATAGTCCAAGGGCCCGCTAGTTAACGTAGATAGTCCAAGTGCCGCTAGTTAATCTACATAGTCGAAGGGCCCCCTAGTTAACCTACATAGTCCAAGTACCCGCTAGTTAACCTAGATCGTCCAAGTGCCCGCTAGGTAATCTACACAGTCCAAGGGCCCGCTAGTTAACCTACATAGTCCAAGGGCCCACTAGTTAACCTACATCGTCCAAGGACCCGCTAGTTAACCTAGAGAGTCCAAGTGCCCGCTAGTTAACCTACACAGTTCAAGTGATCACTAGGTTACCTACATTATCCAAGAGCCCGTTCGTTAACCTACATAGTCCAAGTGCCCGCTAGGTGACCAATATAGTCCAAATGCCCAGTAGGTGCCCTAATAGTCCAAATGCCCGCTAGTTAACCTAGATAGTCCAAGTGCTCGCTAGTTAACCTAGATAGTCCAGTGCCCGCTAGTTAACCTAGATAGACCAAGTGCCCGCTAGGGAACCTCTCTAGTCAAAGTGCCCGCTAGGTTACCTAGATAATCCAAGTGCCCGCTAGTTAACCTACATAGTCCAAGTGCCTTCTAGGTAACCTAGATAGTCCAAGTGCCCACTAGTTAACATACATTGTCCAGGTTCCCACTAGGTAACCTAGATAGTCCAAGGGCCTGCTAGGTAACCTACATAGTCCAAATGCCCGATAGGGAACCTACATAGTCCAAGTGCCCGCTAGGGAACCTACATAGTCCATGTGCCCGTTAGGTAACCTAGATAGTCCTAATGCCCGCAAGGGAACCCACATAGTCCAACTGCTCGCTAGGGATCTTACATAGTCCAAGGGCCCGCTAGTTAACCTAGATAGTCCCAGTGCCTGCTAGGTAACCTAGATAGTCCAACAGCCCGGTAGGTAACCTACATACTCCAAGTACCCGCTAGGTAACGTAGATAGTTCAAGTGCCAGCTAGGAAACCTAGATAGTCCAAGTGCCCGCTCGGTAACCTACAATATCTAAGTGCCCGCTAGGTAATCTATATAGTCTAAATGACCGCTAGGGAGCCTACATAGTCCAAATGCCCGCTGGGTAACCTAGGTAGTACAAGGGCCCGCTAGGAAACCTAAATAGTCCTAGTGCCCCCTAGTTAACCTACATTCTCCAAGTTCCCGATAGGGAACCTACATAGTCCAAGTGCGCGCTATGTAACATACATAGTCCAAGTACCCGATAGGGAACCTACATAATCCAAGTGCCCGCTAGGGAATTTACATAGTCCAAGGGCCCGCTAGGGAACCTACATAGTCCAAGTTCCCGTTAGTTAACCTAGATAGTCCAAGTGCCCGCTTGGTAACCTAGATAGTCCAACAGCCCGCTAGGTAACCTACATACTCCAAGAACCCGCTAGGTAACGTAGATAATTCATGTGCCAGCTAGGTAACCTAGATAGTCCAAGTGCCCGCTAGGTAACCTACAAAGTCTAAGTGCCCGCTAGATTATCTATATAGTCCAAATGCCCGCTAGGGAATCTACATAGTCCAAGGGCCCGCTAGTTAATGTAGATAGTCCATGTTCCGCTAGTTAATCTACATAGTCCAAGGGCCCGCTTGTTAACCTACATAGTCCAAGTACCCGCTAGTTAACCTAGATCGTCCAAGTGCCCGCTAGGTAACCTACATAGTCCAAGGGCCCGCTAGTTAACCTACATAGTCCAAGGGCCCGCTAGGTAACCTACAAAGTCTAAGGGCCCGCTAGGTTATCTATATAGTCCAAATGCCCCCTAGGGGACCTACATAGTCCAAGTGCCCGCTAGGTAACCTAGATAATCCAAGTGCCCGCTAGTTAACCTATATAATCCAAGTGCCCGCTAGTTAACCTAAATTGTCCAAGTGCCCGCTAGTTAACCAACATTGTCAATGGGCCCGCTAGTTAACCTACATAGTGCAAGAGCCCGCTAGTTAACCTAGATCGTTCAAGTGTCCGCTAGTTAACCTACATAGTCCAAGTGCCAGTTAGCTAACCTAGATATTCCAAGGACCCGCTAGTTGACCTATATAGTCCAAGTGCCCGCTGGGCAACCTAGATAATGCTAGGGCCCGCTAGCGAACCTTCATAGTCCAAGTGCCAGCTAGGTAACCTAGATAGTCCAAGTGCCCGCTAGTTAACCTAGATAGTCCTATTGCCCGTTAGTTAACCTAGAGTGGCCCATGCCCACTAGGGGACGTACTTAGTCCAAGTGCCCGTTAGCTAACCTAGATAGTCCAAGTGCCCGCTAGTTAACAGTGATCATCCAAGTGCCCGCTAGTTAACCTAGATAGTCCAAGTACACGCTAGTTAACCTAGATAGTCCAAGTGCCCTCTAGTTAACCTAGATCGTCCAAGTGCCCGCCAGTTAACCTAGATAGTCCAAGTGCCCGCTAGGTAACCTAAGTAGTCCAAATGTCCGATAGGGATCCTACATAATCCAAGTGCCCGCTAGGTAACCTTCATAGTCCAAGTGCCCGTTCGTTAACCTAGATAGTCCAAGTGCCCTCTAGGTAACCTAGACTGTCCAAGTGCCCGCTAGGTTACCTACATAGTCCAAGTGCCCGTTCGTTAACCTAGATAGTCCAAGTGCCCACTAGGAAACCTACATAGTCCTAGGGCCCGCTAGGTAACCTAGATAATCCAAGTCTCCGCAAGATAATCTAGAGTCCAAGTGCTCGCTAGCTAACCTACATAGTCCAAGTGCCCGCTATGTAACCTAGATAGTCAAAGTGCCCGTTAGGTAACCTAGATAGTCCAAGTGCCCGCTAGGTAACTTACATTGTCCAAGTTCCCGCTAGGTAACCTAGATACTCAAAGTGCCCGTTACCTAACCTAGATAGTCCAAGTGCCCGCTAAGCAACCTACATAGTGCAAGTGCCTGTTCGTTAACCTAGAAGTCCAAGTGCCCGCTAGGTAACCTAGACAGTCCAAGAGCCCGCTAGGTTACCTGCATATTCCAAGTGCCCATTCCTTAACGTAGATAGTCCAAGTGCCCACTAGGTAACCTACATAGTCCATGTGCCCTCTAGGTAACCTATATAGTCCAAGTGCCCGCTAGTTAACCTAGATCGTCCAAGTGCCCGGTAGTTAATCTAGATTGTCCAAGTGCCCGCTAGTTAACCTACATAGTCCAAGGGCCCACTAGTTAACCTAGATAGTCCAAGTGTCCTCTAGTTAAAATACATAGTCCAAGTGCCCGCAAGGGAACCTAGATAGTCCAAGTACCCGCTCTGGAACCTACATAGTCCAAGTGCCTGCTAGGGAACCTACATAGTCGATGTACCTGCTCTGGAACATACATAGTCCAAGTGCCCCCTAGGGAATCTACATAGTCCAAGGGCCCGCTAGTTAACGTAGATAGTGCAAGTGCCCGCTAGTTAACCTAGATTGTTCAAGAACCCGCTAGGTAACCTAGATCGTCCAAGGGCCCCCTAGTTAGCCTACATATTCCAAGTGCCCACTAGGTAACTTAGATAGTCCAAGTGCCCGTTCGGTAACCTAGATAGACCAAGTGCCCTTTAGGGAACCTAGATATTCCAAGGGTCCGCTAGTAAACCTACATAGTCCATGGGCCCGCTAGTTAACCTACATAGTCCAAGTGTCCGCTAGTTTACCTACATATTCCAAGTGCCCGCTATTTAACCTACATAATCTAAATCCCAGCTAGGTAACCTAGATAGTAAAAGTGTCCGCTAGGGTATCTAGATAGTCCAAGTGCCTGTTAGCTAACCCAAATAGTCCAAGTGGCGGCTAGGTAACCTACATAGTCCAAGTGCCCGTTCGTTAACCTAGATAATCCAAGTGCCCGCTAGGTAACCTTGACTGTCCAAGTGCCCGCTAGTTAACCTACATAGTCCAAGTGCCCGATAGGGAACCTACATAATCCAAGTGCCCGCTAGGCAACCTACATACTCCAAGTGCCCGTTAGTTATCCTACATAATCTAAGTGCCCGTTAGCTAACCTAGATAGTCCAAGGGCCCGCTAGTTGACCTACATAGTCCAAGGGCCAGCTAGGTATTCTAGATAGTACAAGTGCCCGCTAGGGAACCTCAATAGTCCAAGTGCCTGTTAGCTAACCTAGATAATCCAAGTGGCGGCTAGGTAACCTACATAGTCCAAGTGCCCGTGCGTTAACCTAGATAATCCAAGTGCCCGCTAGGGAACTTACATAGTCCAAGTGCCCGCTAGGCAACCTACATAGTCCAAGTGCCCGTTAGTTAACCTAGATAGTCAAAGTACCGGTTAGGTAACCTAGATAGTCCAAGTGCTTGCTAGGTAACCTACATAGTCCAAGTGCCCGCTTGGTAACCTAAATATTCCAAATGCCCGCTAGGGAAACTACATAGTCCAAGTGCCCTCTAGTTAACCTAGATCGACCAAGTGCCCGCTAGTTAACCTACATAGTCCAAGGGCACGCTAGTTAACCTACATAGTACAAGGGCCCACTAGTTGACCTAGAAAGTACAAGTGCCCGCTAGTTAACCTAGATAGTCCAAGTGCCCGCTAGGTAACCTACATAGTCCAAGTACCCGTTCGTTAACCTAGATAGTTCAAGTGCCAGCTAGGTAACCTAGATAGTCCAAGTGCCCACTAGGTAACCTACATAGTCCAAGTGCCCACTAGGTTATCTATATAGTCCAAATGCCCGCTAGGGAACCTACATAGTCCAAGTGCCCGCTAGGTAACTTAGATAGTCCAAGTGCCTGCTAGTAAACCTACATAATCCATGGGCCCGCTAGTTAACCTACATAGTGCAAGGGCCCGCTAGTTAACCTAGATCGTGCAAGTGTCCCCTAGTTAACCTACATAGTGCAAGTGCCCGCTAGATAACCTAGATAGTCCAAGTGCCCACAAGTTAACCTAGATAGTCCAAGTGCCCACTAGGGGACGTACATAGTCCAAGTGCCCACTAGGTTACCTAGATAGTTCTAGTGCCCGTTACCAAACCTAGATAGTCCAAGTGCCCGCTACGCAACCTACATAGTCCAAGTGCCCGTTCGTTAACCTAGAAGTCCAAGTGCCCGCTATGTAACCTAGACTGTCCAAGTTCCTGCTATGTAACCTAGACAGTCCAAGTTCCCGCTAGGTTACCTGCATAGTCCAAGTACCCGTTCGTTAACCGAGATAGTTCAAGTGCCCGCTAGGTAACCAATATAGTCCAAATGCCCGCTAGGGACCCTAATTGTCCAAGTGCCCGCTCGTTATCCTAGATAGTCCAAGTGCTCACTAGTTAACCTAGATACTCCAAATGCCCGCTAGTTAACCTAGATATTCCAATTTCCTGTTAGCTAACCTAGAGAGTCCAAGTGCCCGCTAGGTACCCTAGACTGTCCAGTGCACGCTAGGTTACCTACATAGTCCAAGTGCCCGCTAGTTAACCTAGATACACCAAGTACCCGCTAGTTAACCTAATTAGTGCTAGTGCCCGTTAGTTATCCTAGATAGTCCAAGTTCCCACTAGGGGACGTACATAGTCCAAGTGCCCGCTAGGTAACCTAGATAGTCCAAGTGCCCGCTCGGGTATGTACATAGTCCAAGTGCCCGCTAGGTAATCTAGATAGTCTAAGTGCCCGCTAGTTAACCTACATAGTCCAAGGGCCCGCAAGTTAACCTACATAGTCCAAGTGCGCTATAGGGAACCTACATAGTCCAAGTGCCCGCTAAGGGACGTACATAGTCTAAGTGCCCGCTAGGAAAACTACATAGACCAAGTGCCCATTAGGGAACCTAAATAGTCCAAGTGCTGCTAGGGAACCTGCATCATGCAAGTGCCCGCTAGTAAATCTAGATAGTCCAAGTGCCCGCTAGTTAACCTAGATAGTCCAAGTGCCCGCTTGTTAACCTACATAGTCCAAGGTCCGCTACTTAACCTAGATAGTCCAAGTGCCCGCTAGTTAACGTACATAGTCCAAGTGCCCTCTAATTAACCTAGATATTCCAAGTGCCCTCTAGTTAACCTAGATAGTCCAAGTGCCCGCTGGGGGACGTACATAGTCCAAGTGCCCTCTAGTTAACCTAGAGAGTCCAAGTGCCCACTAGGGGACGTACATAGTCCAAGTGCCCGTTTGTTATCCTAGATAGTCCAAGTGCCCACTAGGTAACCTAGACAGTCCAAGTTCCCGCTAGGTTACCTACATAGTCCAAGTGACCGCTAGTTATCCTAGATAGTCCAAGTGCCCGCTAGTTAACCTAGATAGTCCAAGTTCCTGTAAGGTAACCTAGATAGTCCAAGTGCCCGCAAGGTAACCTACATAATCCAAGTGCCCGCTAGGTAACCTAGATAGTTTAAGTGCCCGCTAGTTCACCTACATATTCCAAGGGCCCGCAAGTTAACCTACATAGTCCAAGTGCGCGATAGGGAACCTACATAGTCCAAGGGCCCGCAATGTAACCCAGATGTTCCAATTTCCTGTTCGCTAACCTAGACAGTCCAAGTGCCCCCTAGGTACCCTAGACTGTCCAGTGCCCGTTAGGTTACCTACATAGTCCAAGTGCCCGCTAGGTAACCTAGATACACCAAGGGCCCGCTAGTTAACCTAGATAGTCCTAGTGCCCGTTAGTTATCCTAGATAGTCCAAGTGCCCACTAGGGAACGTACATAGTCCAAGTGCCCGCTAGGTAACCTAGATAGTCCTAGTGCCCGTTAGTTATCCTAGATAGTCCTAGTGCCCTCTAGGGGACGTACATAGTGCAAGTGCCCGCTAAGGAACCTACATAGTCCAAGTGCCCGTTAGGGAACATAGATAGTCCAAGTGCCCGCTAGGGAACCTGCATCATCCAAGTGCCCGGTAGTTAATCTAGATAGTCCAAGTGCCCGCTAGTTAACCTACATAGTCCAAGGGCCCTCTAGTTAACCTAGATAGTCCAAGTGCCCGCTAGGGGACATACATCGTCCAAGTGCCCGCTAGGTAACCTAGATAGTCCAAGTGGCCGTTAGCTAACCTAGATAGTCCAAGGTCCGCTACTTAACTTAGATAGTCCAAGTGCCCGCTAGTTAAACTACATAGTCCAAGGGCCCTCTAGTTAACCTAGATAGTCCACGTGTCCGCTAGGGTATGTACATAGTTCAAGTGCCCGCTAGGTAACCTAGATAGTCCAAGTGTCTGCTAGTTAACCTACATAGTCCAAGTGCCCGCTAGGTAACCTAGATAGTCCAAGGACACACTAGTTAACCTACATAGTCCAAGTGCCCGATAGGGAACCTACATAGTCCAAGTGCCCGCTAAGAAACCTACATAGACCAAGTGCCCGATAGGGAACCTACATATTCCAAGTGCCCGTTAGGGAACCTAGATACTTCAAGTGCCCGTAGGGAACCTATATATTCCAAGTGCCCGCTAGGGAACCTGCATTGTCCAAGTGCCCGCTAGTTAACCTAGATAGTCAAAGTGCCCGCTAGTTAACCTATGTAGTCCAAGTGCCCGCTAGTTAACCTTGATCGTCCAAGTGCCCCCTAGTTAACCTACATAGTCCAAGGGCCAGCTAGTTAACCTACATAGTCCAAGTGCCCGATAGGGAACCTACATATTCCAAGTGCCTGCTAGTTAACCTACATAGTCCAAGGGCCCTCAAGGTAACCTAGATATTCCAATTTCCTGTTAGCTAACCTAGACAGTCCAAGTGCCCGCTAGATACCCTAGACTGTCCAGTGCCCGCTAGGTTACCTACATAGTCCATGTGCCCGCTAGTTAACCTAGATACACCAAGTGCCCGCTAGTTAACCTAGATAGTGTTCGTGCCCGTTAGTTATCCTAGATAGTCCAAGTGCCCACTAGGGGACATACATAGTCCAAGTGCCCGCTAGGTAACCTAGATAGTCCAAGTGCCCGCTAGGGTATGTACATAGTGCAAGTGCCCGCAAGGTAACCTAGATAGTCTAAGTGCCCGCTAGTGAACCTACATAGTCCAAGGGCCCGCAAGTTAACCTACATAGTCCAAGTGCGCGATAGGGAACCTACATAGTCCAAGTGCCCGCTAAGGGACGTACATAGTCTATGTGCCCGCTAGGAAACCTATATAGTCCAAGTGCCCATTAGGGAACCTAGATAGTCCAAGTGCCCTCTAGGGAACCTGCATCATCCAAGTGCCCGCTAGTAAATCTAGATAGTCCAAGTGCCCGCTAGGTTACCTGCATATTCCAAGTGCCCGTTCGTTAACCTAGATAGTCCAAGTGCCCACTAGGTAACCTACATAGTCCAAGTGCCCGCTAGGTAACCTAGATAGTCCAAGGGGCCGCTAGTTAACCTACATAGTCCAAGGGCTCACTTGTTAAATTTGATAGTCCAAGTGCCCGCTAGTTAACCTAGATCGTCCAAGTGCCCGCTAGTTAACCTAGATAGTCCTAGTGCCCGTTAGTTAACCTAGAGTGTCCAAGTGCCCACTAGGGGACGTACTTAGTCAAAGTGCCCGTTAGCTAACCTAGATAGTCCAATTGCCCGCTAGTTAACATTGATCATCCAAGTGCCCGCTAGTTAACCTAGATCGTACAAGTGCCCGGTAGTTAACTTACATAGTTCAAGTGTCCATAGGGAACATACATAGTCCAAGTGCCCGCTAGGGAACATACATAGTCCAAGTCCCCGCTAGGGAATCTACATAGTCCAAGGGCCCGCTAGTCAATGTAGATAGTCCAAGTTCCGCTAGTTAATCTACATAGTTCAAGGGCCCGCTAGTTAACCTACATAGTCCAAGTACCCGCTAGTTAACCTAGATCGTCCAAGTGTCCGCTAGTTAACTTACATAGTACAAGTGCCCACTAGGGAATCTAGTTTGTCCAAGTGCCCGCTCTGGAACCTACATAGTCCAAGAGCCTGCTAGGGAACCTACATAGTCCAAGAGCCTGCTAGGGAACCTACATAGTCCAAGTGCCCGCGCTGGAACATACGTAGTCCAAGTGCCCGCTAGGGAATCTACATAGTCCAAGGGCCCGCTAGTTAACGAAGATAGTCCAAGTGCCGCTAGTTAATCTACATAGTCGAAGGGCCCGCTAGTTAACCTACATAGTCCAAGTACCCGCTAGTTAACCTAGATCGTCCAAGTGCCCGCTAGGTAATCCACATAGTCCAAGGGCCCGCTAGTTAACCTACATAGTCCAAGGGCCCACTAGTTAACCTACATCGTCCAAGGACCCGCTAGTTAACCTAGATAGTCCAAGTGCCTGCTAGTTAACCTACATAGTCCAAGTGCCCGCTAGGTAACCTACACAGTTCAAGTGACCACTAGGTTACCTACATTGTCCAAGAGCCCGTTCGTTAACCTACATAGTCCAAGTGCCCGCTAGGTGACCAATATAGTCCAAATGCCCGCTAGGTGCCCTAATAGTCCAAATGCCCGCTAGTTAACCTAGATAGTCCAAGTGCTCGCTAGTTAACCTAGATTGTCCAGTGCCCGCTGGTTAACCTAGATAGACCAAGTGCCCGCTAGGGAACCTCTCTCGTCCAAGTACCCGCTAGGAAACGTACATAGTACAAGTGCCCGCTAGGTAACATACATAGTCCAATTGCCCGCTAGGTAACGTAGATAGTCCAAGTGCCCGCTAGGGAACGTACATAGTCCAAGTGCCCGCTAGGTAACCTAGATAATCCAAGTGCCCGCTAGTTAACCTACATAGTCCACGTGCCTTCTAGGTAACCTAAATAGTCCAAGTGCCCACTAGTTAACATACATTGTCCAGGTTCCCCCTAGGTAACCTAGATAGTCCAAGGGCCTGCTAGGTAACCAACATAGTCCAAATGCCCGATAGGGAACATACATAGTCCAAGTGCTCGCTAGGGAACCCACATAGTCCAACTGCTCGCTAGGGAACTTACATAGTCCAATGGCCCGCTAGGGAACCTACATAGTCCAAGGGCCCGCTAGTTAACCTACATAGTCCAAGGGCCCGCTAGGTAACCTACAAAGTCTAAGGGCCCGCTAGGTTATCTATATAGTCCAAATGCCCCCTAGAGAACCTACATAGTCCATGTGCCCGCTAGGTAACCTAGATAATCCAAGTGCCCGCTAGTTAACCTATATAATCCAAGTGCCCGCTAGTTAACCTAGATCGTCCAAGTGCCCGCTAGTTAACCAACAGTGTCAATGGGCCCGCTAGTTAACCTACATAGTGCAAGAGCCCGCTAGTTAACCTTGATCGTTCAAGTGTCCGCTAGTTAACCTACATAGTCCAAGTGCCCGTTAGTTAACCTAGATATTCCAAGTGCCCGCTAGTTAACAGTGATCATGCAAGTTCCCGCTAGTTAACCTAGAGAGTCCAAGTACACACTAGTTAACCTAGATAGTCCAAGTGCCCTCTAGTTAATCTAGATTGTCCAAGTGCCCGCTAGTTAACCTAGATAGTCCAAGTGCCCGCTAGGTAACCTAAGTAGTCCAAATGTCCGATAGGGATCCTACATAATCCAAGTGCCCGCTAGGTAACCTTCATAGTCCAAGTGCCCGTTCGTTAACCTAGATAGTCCAAGTGCCCTCTAGGTAACCTAGACTCTCCAAGTGCCTGCTAGGTTACCTACATAGTCCAAGTGCCCGTTCGTTAACCTAGATAGTCCAAGTGCCTTCTAGGTAACCTAGATAGTCCAAGTGCCCACTAGTTAACATACATTGTCCAGGTTCCCACTAGGTAACCTAGATAGTCCAAGGGCCTGCTAGGTAACCTACATAGTCCAAATGCCCGATAGGGAACCTACATAGTCCAAGTGCCCGCTAGGGAACCTACATAGTCCATGTGCCCGTTAGGTAACCTAGATAGTCCTAATGCCCGCTAGGGAACCCACATAGTCCAACTGCTCGCTAGGGAACTTACATAGTCCAAGGGCCCGCTAGGGAACCTACATAGTCCAAGTGCCCGTTAGTTAACCTAGATAGTCCCAGTGCCTGCTAGGTAACCTAGATAGTCCAACAGCCCGGTAGGTAACCTACATACTCCAAGTACCCGCTAGGTAACGTAGATAGTTCAAGTGCCAGCTAGGAAACCTAGATAGTCCAAGTGCCCGCTAGGTAACCTACAATATCTAAGTGCCCGCTAGGTAATCTATATAGTCTAAATGACTGCTAGGGAGCCTACATAGTCCAAATGCCCGCTGGGTAACCTAGGTAGTACAAGGGCCCCCTAGGAAACCTACATAGTCCTAGTGCCCCCTAGTTAACCTACATTCTCCAAGTTCCCGATAGGGAACCTATAGTCCAAGTGCCCGCTAGTTAACCTAGATCGTCCAAGTGCCCGCTAGTTAACCAACAGTGTCAATGGGCCCGCTAGTTAACCTACATAGTGCAAGAGCCCGCTAGTTAACCTAGATCGTGTAAGTGTCCGCTAGTTAACCTACATAGTCCAAGTGCCAGTTAGCTAACCTAGATATTCCAAGGACCCCCTAGTTGACCTATATAGTCCAAGTGCCCGCTGGGTAACCTAGATAATGCTAGGGCCCGCTAGGGAACCTTCATAGTCCAAGTGCCAGCTAGGTAACCTAGATAGTCCAAGTGCCCGCTAGTTAACCTAGATAGTCCTATTGCCCGTTAGTTAACCTAGAGTGGCCCATGCCCACTAGGGGACGTACTTAGTCCAAGTGCCCGTTAGCTAACCTAGATAGTCCAAGTGCCCGCTAGTTAACAGTGATCATCCAAGTGCCCGCTAGTCAACCTAGATAGTCCAAGTACACGCTAGTTAACCTAGATAGTCCAAGTGCCCTCTAGTTAACCTGGATCGTCAAAGTGCCCGCCAGTTAACCTCGATAGTCCAAGTGCCCGCTAGGTAACCTAAGTAGTCCAAATGTCCGATAGGGATCCTACATAGTCCATGTGCCCGTTAGGTAACCTAGATAGTCCTAATGCCCGCTAGGGAACCCACATAGTCCAACTGCTCGCTAGGGAACTTACATAGTCCAAGGGCCCGCTAGGGAACCTACATAGTCCAAGTGCCCGTTAGTTAACCTAGATAGTCCAGTGCCTGCTAGGTAACCTAGATAGTCCAACAGCCCGGTAGGTAACCTACATACTCCAAGTAACCGCTAGGTAACGTAGATAGTTCAAGTGCCAGCTAGGAAACCTAGATAGTCCAAGTGCCCGCTAGGTAACCTACAATATCTAAGTGCCCGCTAGGTAATCTATATAGTCTAAATGACTGCTAGGGAGCCTACATAGTCCAAATGCCCGCTGGGTAACCTAGGTAGTACAAGGGCACGCTAGGAAACCTACATAGTCCTAGTGCCCCCTAGTTAACCTACATTCTCCAAGTTCCCGATAGGGAACCTACATAGTCCAAGTGCCCGCTAGTTAACCTAGATCGTCCAAGTGCCCGCTAGTTAACCAACAGTGTCAATGGGCCCGCTAGTTAACCTACATAGTGCAAGAGCCCGCTAGTTAACCTAGATCGTGCAAGTGTCCGCTAGTTAACCTACATAGTCCAAGTGCCAGTTAGCTAACCTAGATATTCCAAGGACCCGCTAGTTGACCTATATAGTCCAAGTGCCCGCTGGGTAACCTAGATAATGCTAGGGCCCGCTAGGGAACCTTCATAGTCCAAGTGCCAGCTAGGTAACCTAGATAGTCCAAGTGCCCGCTAGTTAACCTAGATAGTCCTATTGCCCGTTAGTTAACCTAGAGTGGCCCATGCCCACTAGGGGACGTACTTAGTCCAAGTGCCCGTTAGCTAACCTAGATAGTCCAAGTGCCCGCTAGTTAACAGTGATCATCCAAGTGCCCGCTAGTTAACCTAGATAGTCCAAGTACACGCTAGTTAACCTAGATAGTCCAAGTGCCCTCTAGTTAACCTAGATCGTCCAAGTGCCCACCAGTTAACCTAGATAGTCCAAGTGCCCGCTAGGTAACCTAAGTAGTCCAAATGTCCGATAGGGATCCTACATAATCCAAGTGCCCGCTAGGTAAACTTCATAGTCCAAGTGCCCGTTCGTTAACCTACATAGTCCAAGTGCCCTCTAGGTAACCTAGACTGTCCAAGTGCCCGTAAGGTTACCTACATAGTCCAAGTGCCCGTTCGTTAACCTAGATAGTCCAAGTGCCCGCTAGGTAACCTTGACTGTCCAAGTGCCCGCTAGGTTACCTACATAGTCCAAGTGCCCGTTCGTTAACCTAGATAGTCCAAGTGCCCGCTAGGAAACCTAGATAGTCCAACGGCCCTCTAGGTAACCTAGATAGTCCAAGTGTCCGCTAGATAACCTAGAGTCCAAGTGCTTGCGAGTTAACCTACATAGTCCAAGTGCCCGCTATGTAACCTAGATAGTCAAATTGCCCGTTGGGTAACCTAGATAGTCCAAGTGCCTGCTAGGTAACTTACATTGTCCATGTTCCCGCTAGGTAACCTAGATAGTCCAAGTGCCCGCTAGTTAACCTATATAGTCCAAGGGCCCGCTAGGTAACCTACAAAGTCTAAGGGCCCGCTAGGTTATCTATATAGTCCAAATACCCCCTAGGGAACTTACATAGTCCAAGTGCCCGCTAGGTAACCTAAATAATCCAAGTGCCCGCTAGTTAACCTATATAATCCAAGTGCCCGCTAGTTAACCTAGATCGTCCAAGTGCCCGCTAGTTAACCAACAGTGTCAATGGGCCCGCTAGTTAACCTACATAGTGCAAGAGCCCGCTAGTTAACCTAGATCGTGCAAGTGTCCGCTAGTTAACCTACATAGTCCAAGTGCCAGTTAGCTAACCTAGATATTCCAAGGACCCGCTAGTTGACCTATATAGTCCAAGTGCCCGCTGGGTAACCTAGATAATGCTAGGGCCCGCTAGGGAACCTTCATAGTCCAAGTGCCAGCTAGGTAACCTAGATAGTCCAAGTGCCCGCTAGTTAACCTAGATAGTCCTATTGCCCGTTAGTTAACCTAGAGTGGCCCATGCCCACTAGGGGACGTACTTAGTCCAAGTGCCCGTTAGCTAACCTAGATAGTCCAAGTGCCCGCTAGTTAACAGTGATCATCCAAGTGCCCGCTAGTTAACCTAGATAGTCCAAGTACACGCTAGTTAACCTAGATAGTCCAAGTGCCCTCTAGTTAACCTAGATCGTCCAAGTGCCCACCAGTTAACCTAGATAGTCCAAGTGCCCGCTAGGTAACATAAGTAGTCCAAATGTCTGATAGGGATCCTACATAATCCAAGTGCCCGCTAGGTAAACTTCATAGTCCAAGTGCCCGTTCGTTAACCTAGATAGTCCAAGTGCCCTCTAGGTAACCTAGACTGTCCAAGTGCCCGTAAGGTTACCTACATAGTCCAAGTGCCCGTTCGTTAACCTAGATAGTCCAAGTGCCCGCTAGGTAACCTAGACTGTCCAAGTGCCCGCTAGGTTACCTACATAGTCCAAGTGCCCGTTCGTTAACCTAGATAGTCCAAGTGCCCGCTAGGAAACCTAGATAGTCCAACGGCCCTCTAGGTAACCTAGATAGTCCAAGTGTCCGCTAGATAACCTAGAGTCCAAGTGCTTGCGAGTTAACCTACATAGTCCAAGTGCCCGCTATGTAACCTAGATAGTCAAATTGCCCGTTGGGTAACCTAGATAGTCCAAGTGCCTGCTAGGTAACTTACATTGTCCATGTTCCCGCTAGGTAACCTAGATAGTCCAAGTGCCCGCTAGTTAACCTATATAGTCCAAGGGCCCGCTAGGTAACCTACAAAGTCTAAGGGCCCGCTAGGTTATCTATATAGTCCAAATACCCCCTAGGGAACTTACATAGTCCAAGTGCCCGCTAGGTAACCTAAATAATCCAAGTGCCCGCTAGTTAACCTATATAATCCAAGTGCCCGCTAGTTAACCTAGATCGTCCAAGTGCCCGCTAGTTAACCAACAGTGTCAATGGGCCCGCTAGTTAACCTACATAGTGCAAGAGCCCGCTAGTTAACCTAGATCGTGCAAGTGTCCGCTAGTTAACCTACATAGTCCAAGTGCCAGTTAGCTAATCTAGATATTCCAAGGACCCGCTAGTTGACCTATATAGTCCAAGTGCCCGCTGGGTAACCTAGATAATGCTAGGGCACGCTAGGGAACCTTCATAGTCCAAGTGCCAGCTAGGTAACCTAGATAGTCCAAGTGCCCGCTAGTTAACCTAGATAGTCCTATTGCCCGTTAGTTAACCTAGAGAGGCCCATGCCCACTAGGGGACGTACTTAGTCCAAGTGCCCGTTAGCTAACCTAGATAGTCCAAGTGCCCGCTAGTTAACAGTGATCATCCAAGTGCCCGCTAGTTAACCTAGATAGTCCAAGTACACGCTAGTTAACCTAGATAGTCCAAGTGCCCTCTAGTTAACCTAGATCGTCCAAGTGCCCACCAGTTAACCTAGATAGTCCAAGTGCCCGCTAGGTAACCTAAGTAGTCCAAATGTCCGATAGGGATCCTACATAATCCAAGTGCCCGCTAGGTAAACTTCATAGTCCAAGTGCCCGTTCGTTAACCTAGATAGTCCAAGTGCCCTCTAGGTAACCTAGACTGTCCAAGTGCCCGCTAGGTTACCTACATAGTCCAAGTGCCCGTTCGTTAAACTAGATAGTCCAAGTGCCCGCTAGGAAACCTACATAGTCCTTGGGCCCGCTAGGTAACCTAGATAATCCAAGTGTCCGCGAGATAATCTAGAGTCCAAGTGCTCGCTAGCTAACCTACATAGTCCAAGTGCCCGCTATGTAACCTAGATAGTCAAAGTGCCCGTTAGGTAACCTAGATAGTCCAAGTGCCCGCTAGGTAACTTACATTGTCCAAGTTCCTGCTAGGTAACCTAGATACTCAAAGTGCCCGTTACGTAACCTAGATAGTCCAAGTGCCCGCTAAGCAACCTACATAGTGCAAGTGCCTGTTCGTTAACCTAGAAGTCCAAGTGCCCGCTAGGTAACCTAGACAGTCCAAGAGCCCGCTAGGTTACCTGCATATTCCAAGTGCCCGTTCCTTAACCTAGATAGTCCAAGTGCCCACTAGGTAACCTACATAGTCCATGTGCCCTCTAGGTAACCTATATAGTCCAAGTGCCTGCTAGGTAACCTAGATAGTCCAAGGGCCCGCTAGTTAACCTACATAATCCAAGGGCTCACTTGTTAACTTTTATAGTCCAAGTGCCCGCTAGTTAACCTAGATCGTCCAAGTGCCCGGTAGTTAATCTAGATTGTCCAAGTGCCCGCTAGTTAACCTACATAGTCCAAGGGCCCACTAGTTAACCTAGATAGTCCAAGTGTCCTCTAGTTAACCTACATAGTCCAAGTGCCCGCAAGGGAACCTAGATAGTCCAAGTACCCGCTCTGGAACCTACATAGTCCAAGTGCCTGCTAGGGAACCTACATAGTCGATGTACCCGCTCAGGAACATGCATAGTCCAAGTGCCCCCTAGGGAATCTACATAGTCCAAGGGCCCGCTAGTTAACGTAGATAGTGCAAGTGCCCGCTAGTTAACCTAGATTGTTCAAGTACCCGCTAGGTAACCTAGATCGTCCAAGGGCCCCCTAGTTAGCCTACATATTCCAAGTGCCCGCTAGGTAACTTAGATGGTCCAAGTGCCCGTTCGGTAACCTAGATAGACCAAGTGCCCTTTAGGGAACCTAGATAGTCCATGGGTCCGCTAGTAATCCTACATAGTCCATGGGCCCGCTAGTTAACCTACATAGTCCAAGTGTCCGCTAGTTAACCTACATATTCCAAGTGCCCGCTATTTAACCTACATAATCTTAATCCCAGCTAGGTAACCTAGATAGTAGAAGTGTCCGCTAGGGTATCTAGATAGTCCAAGTGCCTGTTAGCTAACCTAGATAGTCCAAGTGGCGGCTAGGTAACCTACATAGTCCAAGTGCCCGTTTGTTAACCTAGATAATCCATGTGCCCGCTAGGTAACCTTGACAGTCCAAGTGCCCGCTAGTTAACCTACATAGTCCAAGTGCCCGATAGGGAACCTACATAATCCAAGTGCCCGCTAGGCAACCTACATACTCCAAGTGCCCGTTAGTTAACCTAGATAGTCAAAGTGCCTGCTAGGTAACCTAGATAGTCCAAGTGCCCGCTATGTAACCTACATAGTCCAAGTGCCCGCTAGGTAACCTAGATAGTCCAAGTGCCTGCTAGTAAACCTACATAATCCATGGGCCCGCTAGTTAACCTACCTAGTGCAAGGGCCCGCTAGTTAACCTAGATCGTGCAAGTGTCCGCTAGTTAGCCTATATAGTCCAAGTGCCCGCTAGTTAACCTATATACCAAGTGCCCGCTACGTAACCTAGATAGTCCAAGGGCACGCTAATTAACCTAGATAGTCCTAGTGCCCGTTTGTTAACCTAGATAGTCCAAGTGCCCACTAGGGGACGTACATAGTCCAAGTGCCTGCTATGCAACCTAGATAATCCAAGTGCCCGCTAGGTAACCTAGATAGTCCAAGTGCCCGTTACCTAACCTAGATAGTCCAAGTGCCCGCTAGGCAACCTACATAGTCCAAGTGCCCGTTCGTTAATCCAGAAGTCCAAGAGCCCGCTATGTAACCTAGACAGTCCAAGTGCCCGCTAGGCAACCTAGATAGTCCAAGTGCCCGCTAGTTAACCTAGATAGTCCACGTGCCCGCTAGTTAACCTAGATAGTCCAAGTGCCTGCTAGGTAACCTACATAGTGCAAGTGTCCGCTAGTTAACTTACAAATGCCAAGTGCCTGCTAGATAACATAGATAGTCCAAGTGCCAACTAGGGAACGTACATAGTCCAAGTGCCCGCTAGTTAACCTAGATAGTTAAAGTACCCGCTAGGTAACCTAGATAGTCCAAGGGCCCCCTAGTTAGCCTACATAGTCCAAGTGCCCGCTAGGTAACCTAGTTAGTCCAAGTGCCTTTTCTGTAACCTAGATAGTCCAAGTGCCCTTTAGGAAACCTAGATAGTCCAAGGGCCCGCAAGTAAACCTACATAGTCCATGGGTCCGCTAGTTAACCTACATATTCCAAGTGCCCGCTAGTTAACCTACATAATCTAAGTGCCCGTTAGCTAACCTAGATAGTCCAAGGGCCCGCTAGTTGACCTACATAGTCCAAGGGCTCACTTGTTAACTTTGATAGTCCAAGTGCCCGCTAGTTAACCTAGATCGTCCAAGTGCCCGCTAGTTAACCTAGATAGTCCTAGTGCCCGTTAGTTAGCCTAGAGTGTCCAAGTGCCCACTAGGGGACGTACTTAGTCAAAGTGCCCGTTAGCGAACCTAGATATTCCAAGTGCCCGCTAGTTAACATTGATCATCCAAGTGCCTTCTAGTTAACCTAGATGGTCCAAGTGCCCGGTAGTTAACTTACATAGTTCAACTGTCCATAGGGAACATACATAGTCCAAGTGCCCGCTAGGGAATATACATAGTCCAAGTCCCCGCTAGGGAATCTACAGAGTCCAAGGGCCCGCTAGTTAATGTAGATAGTCCAAGTTCCGCTAGTTAATCTACATAGTTCAAGGGCCCGCTAGTTAACCTACATAGTCCAAGTACCCGCTAGTTAAACTAGATCGTCCAAGTGTCCGCTAGTTAACCTACAAAATACAAGTGCCCACTAGGGAATCTAGTTAGACGAAGTGCCCGCTCTGGAACCTACATAGTCCAAGAGCCTGCTAGGGAACCTACATAGTCCAAGAGCCTGCTAGGAAACCTACATAGTCCAAGTGCCCGCGCTGGAACATACGTAGTCCAAGTGCCCGCTAGGGAATCTACATAGTCCAAGGGCCCGCTAGTTAACGTAGATAGTCCAAGTGCCGCTAGTTAACCTACATAGTCGAAGGGCCCCCTAGTTAACCTACATAGTCCAAGTACCCGCTAGTTAACCTAGATCGTCCAAGTGCCCGCTAGGTAATCTACATAGTCCAAGGGCCCGCTAGTTAACCTACATAGTCCAATGGCCCGATAGGGAACCTACATAATCCAAGTGCCCGCTAGGCAACCTACATACTCCAAGTGCCCGTTAGTTAATCTAGATAGTCAAAGTGCCTGCTAGGTAACCTAGATAGTCCAAGTGCCCGCTATGTAACCTACATAGTCCAAGTGCCCGCTAGGTAACCTAGATAGTCCAAGTGCCTGCTACTAAACCTACATAATCCATGGGCCCGCTAGTTAACCTACTGAGTGCAAGGGCCCGCTAGTTAACCTAGATCGTGCAAGTGTCCGCTAGTTAGCCTATATAGTCCAAGTGCCCGCTAGTTAACCTATATACCAAGTGCCCGCTACGTAACCTAGATAGTCCAAGGGCACGCTAATTAACCTAGATAGTCCTAGTGCCCGTTTGTTAACCTAGATAGTCCAAGTGCCCACTAGGGGACGTACATAGTCCAAGTGCCTGCTATGCAACCTAGATAATCCAAGTGCCGGCTATGTAACCTAGATAGTCCAAGTGCCCGTTACCTAACCTAGATAGTCCAAGTGCCCGCTAGGCAACCTACATAGTCCAAGTGCCCGTTCGTTAATCCAGAAGTCCAAGAGCCCGCTATGTAACCTAGACAGTCCAAGTGCCCGCTAGGCAACCTAGATAGTCCAAGTGCCCGCTAGTTAACCTAGATAGTCCACGTGCCCGCTAGTTAACCTAGATAGTCCAAGTGCCTGCTAGGTAACCTACATAGTGCAAGTGTCCGCTAGTTAACTTACAAATGCCAAGTGCCTGCTAGTTAACATAGATAGTCCAAGTGCCAACTAGGGAACGTACATAGTCCAAGTGCCCGCTAGTTAACTTAGATAGTTAAAGTACCCGCTAGGTAACCTAGATAGTCCAAGGGCCCCCTAGTTAGCCTACATAGTCCAAGTGCCCGCTAGGTAACCTAGTTAGTCCAAGTGCCTTTTCTGTAACCTAGATAGTCCAAGTGCCCTTTAGGAAACCTAGATAGTCCAAGGGCCCGCAAGTAAACCTACATAGTCCATGGGTCCGCTAGTTAACCTACATAATCCAAGTGCCCGCTAGTTAACCTACATAATCTAAGTGCCCGTTAGCTAACCTAGATAGTCCAAGGGCCCGCTAGTTGACCTACATAGTCCAAGGGCTCACTTGTTAACTTTGATAGTCCAAGTGCCCGCTAGTTAACCTAGATCGTCCAAGTGCCCGCTAGTTAACCTAGATAGTCCTAGTGCCCGTTAGTTAGCCTAGAGTGTCCAAGTGCCCACTAGGGGACGTACTTAGTCAAAGTGCCCGTTAGCGAACCTAGATATTCCAAGTGCCCGCTAGTTAACATTGATCATCCAAGTGCCCTCTAGTTAACCTAGATGGTCCAAGTGCCCGGTAGTTAACTTACATAGTTCAACTGTCCATAGGGAACATACATAGTCCAAGTGCCCGCTAGGGAATATACATAGTCCAAGTCCCCGCTAGGGAATCTACAGAGTCCAAGGGCCCGCTAGTTAATGTAGATAGTCCAAGTTCCGCTAGTTAATCTACATAGTTCAAGGGCCCGCTAGTTAACCTACATAGTCCAAGTACCCGCTAGTTAACCTAGATCGTCCAAGTGTCCGCTAGTTAACCTACAAAATACAAGTGCCCACTAGGGAATCTAGTTAGACGAAGTGCCCGCTCTGGAACCTACATAGTCCAAGAGCCTGCTAGGGAACCTACATAGTCCAAGAGCCTGCTAGGGAACCTACATAGTCCAAGTGCCCGCGCTGGAACATACGTACTCCAAGTGCCCGCTAGGGGATCTACATAGTCCAAGGGCCCGCTAGTTAACGTAGATAGTCCAAGTGCCGCTAGTTAATCTACATAGTCGAAGGGCCCCCTAGTTAACCTACATAGTCCAAGTACCCGCTAGTTAACCTAGATCGTCCAAGTGCCCGCTAGGTAATCTACACAGTCCAAGGGCCCGCTAGTTAACCTACATAGTCCAAGGGCCCACTAGTTAACCTACATCGTCCAAGGACCCGCTAGTTAACCTAGAGAGTCCAAGTGCCCGCTAGTTAACCTACACAGTTCAAGTGATCACTAGGTTACCTACATTATCCAAGAGCCCGTTCGTTAACCTACATAGTCCAAGTGCCCGCTAGGTGACCAATATAGTCCAAATGCCCAGTAGGTGCCCTAATAGTCCAAATGCCCGCTAGTTAACCTAGATAGTCCAAGTGCTCGCTAGTTAACCTAGATAGTCCAGTGCCCGCTAGTTAACCTAGATAGACCAAGTGCCCGCTAGGGAACCTCTCTAGTCAAAGTGCCCGCTAGGTTACCTAGATAATCCAAGTGCCCGCTAGTTAACCTACATAGTCCAAGTGCCTTCTAGGTAACCTAGATAGTCCAAGTGCCCACTAGTTAACATACATTGTCCAGGTTCCCACTAGGTAACCTAGATAGTCCAAGGGCCTGCTAGGTAACCTACATACTCCAAATGCCCGATAGGGAACCTACATAGTCCAAGTGCCCGCTAGGGAACCTACATAGTCCATGTGCCCGTTAGGTAACCTAGATAGTCCTAATGCCCGCTAGGGAACCCACATAGTCCAACTGCTCGCTAGGGAACTTACATAGTCCAAGGGCCCGCTAGTTAACCTAGATAGTCCCAGTGCCTGCTAGGTAACCTAGATAGTCCAACAGCCCGGTAGGTAACCTACATACTCCAAGTACCCGCTAGGTAACGTAGATAGTTCAAGTTCCAGCTAGGAAACCTAGATAGTCCAAGTGCCCGCTCGGTAACCTACAATATCTAAGTGCCCGCTAGGTAATCTATATAGTCTAAATGACCGCTAGGGAGCCTACATAGTCCAAATGCCCGCTGGGTAACCTAGGTAGTACAAGGGCCCGCTAGGAAACCTAAATAGTCCTAGTGCCCCCTAGTTAACCTACATTCTCCAAGTTCCCGATAGGGAACCTACATAGTCCAAGTGCGCGCTATGTAACATACATAGTCCAAGTACCCGATAGGGAACCTACATAATCCAAGTGCCCGCTAGGGAATTTACATAGTCCAAGGGCCCGCTAGGGAACCTACATAGTCCAAGTTCCCGTTAGTTAACCTAGATAGTCCAAGTGCCCGCTTGGTAACCTAGATAGTCCAACAGCCCGCTAGGTAACCTACATACTCCAAGAACCCGCTAGGTAACGTAGATAATTCATGTGCCAGCTAGGTAACCTAGATAGTCCAAGTGCCCGCTAGGTAACCTACAAAGTCTAAGTGCCCGCTAGATTATCTATATAGTCCAAATGCCCGCTAGGGAATCTACATAGTCCAAGGGCCCGCTAGTTAACGTAGATAGTCCATGTGCCGCTAGTTAATCTACATAGTCCAAGGGCCCGCTTGTTAACCTACATAGTCCAAGTACCCGCTAGTTAACCTAGATCGTCCAAGTGCCCGCTAGGTAACCTACATAGTCCAAGGGCCCGCTAGTTAACCTACATAGTCCAAGGGCCCGCTAGGTAACCTACAAAGTCTAAGGGCCCGCTAGGTTATCTATATAGTCCAAATGCCCCCTAGGGGACCTACATAGTCCAAGTGCCCGCTAGGTAACCTAGATAATCCAAGTGCCCGCTAGTTAACCTATATAATCCAAGTGCCCGCTAGTTAACCTAAATTGTCCAAGTGCCCGCTAGTTAACCAACATTGTCAATGGGCCCGCTAGTTAACCTACATAGTGCAAGAGCCCGCTAGTTAACCTAGATCGTTCAAGTGTCCGCTAGTTAACCTACATAGTCCAAGTGCCAGTTAGCTAACCTAGATATTCCAAGGACCCGCTAGTTGACCTATATAGTCCAAGTGCCCGCTGGGTAACCTAGATAATGCTAGGGCCCGCTAGCGAACCTTCATAGTCCAAGTGCCAGCTAGGTAACCTAGATAGTCCAAGTGCCCGCTAGTTAACCTAGATAGTCCTATTGCCCGTTAGTTAACCTAGAGTGGCCCATGCCCACTAGGGGACGTACTTAGTCCAAGTGCCCGTTAGCTAACCTAGATAGTCCAAGTGCCCGCTAGTTAACAGTGATCATCCAAGTGCCCGCTAGTTAACCTAGATAGTCCAAGTACACGCTAGTTAACCTAGATAGTCCAAGTGCCCTCTAGTTAACCTAGATCGTCCAAGTGCCCGCCAGTTAACCTAGATAGTCCAAGTGCCCGCTAGGTAACCTAAGTAGTCCAAATGTCCGATAGGGATCCTACATAATCCAAGTGCCCGCTAGGTAACCTTCATAGTCCAAGTGCCCGTTCGTTAACCTAGATAGTCCAAGTGCCCTCTAGGTAACCTAGACTGTCCAAGTGCCCGCTAGGTTACCTACATAGTCCAAGTGCCCGTTCGTTAACCTAGATAGTCCAAGTGCCCACTAGGAAACCTACATAGTCCTAGGGCCCGCTAGGTAACCTAGATAATCCAAGTCTCCGCAAGATAATCTAGAGTCCAAGTGCTCGCTAGCTAACCTACATAGTCCAAGTGCCCGCTATGTAACCTAGATAGTCAAAGTGCCCGTTAGGTAACCTAGATAGTCCAAGTGCCCGCTAGGTAACTTACATTGTCCAAGTTCCCGCTAGGTAACCTAGATACTCAAAGTGCCCGTTACCTAACCTAGATAGTCCAAGTGCCCGCTAAGCAACCTACATAGTGCAAGTGCCTGTTCGTTAACCTAGAAGTCCAAGTGCCCGCTAGGTAACCTAGACAGTCCAAGAGCCCGCTAGGTTACCTGCATATTCCAAGTGCCCATTCCTTAACGTAGATAGTCCAAGTGCCCACTAGGTAACCTACATAGTCCATGTGCCCTCTAGGTAACCTATATAGTCCAAGTGCCCGCTAGTTAACCTAGATCGTCCAAGTGCCCGGTAGTTAATCTAGATTGTCCAAGTGCCCGCTAGTTAACCTACATAGTCCAAGGGCCCACTAGTTAACCTAGATAGTCCAAGTGTCCTCTAGTTAAAATACATAGTCCAAGTGCCCGCAAGGGAACCTAGATAGTCCAAGTACCCGCTCTGGAACCTACATAGTCCAAGTGCCTGCTAGGGAACCTACATAGTCGATGTACCTGCTCTGGAACATACATAGTCCAAGTGCCCCCTAGGGAATCTACATAGTCCAAGGGCCCGCTAGTTAACGTAGATAGTGCAAGTGCCCGCTAGTTAACCTAGATTGTTCAAGAACCCGCTAGGTAACCTAGATCGTCCAAGGGCCCCCTAGTTAGCCTACATATTCCAAGTGCCCACTAGGTAACTTAGATAGTCCAAGTGCCCGTTCGGTAACCTAGATAGACCAAGTGCCCTTTAGGGAACCTAGATATTCCAAGGGTCCGCTAGTAAACCTACATAGTCCATGGGCCCGCTAGTTAACCTACATAGTCCAAGTGTCCGCTAGTTTACCTACATATTCCAAGTGCCCGCTATTTAACCTACATAATCTAAATCCCAGCTAGGTAACCTAGATAGTAAAAGTGTCCGCTAGGGTATCTAGATAGTCCAAGTGCCTGTTAGCTAACCCAAATAGTCCAAGTGGCGGCTAGGTAACCTACATAGTCCAAGTGCCCGTTCGTTAACCTAGATAATCCAAGTGCCCGCTAGGTAACCTTGACTGTCCAAGTGCCCGCTAGTTAACCTACATAGTCCAAGTGCCCGATAGGGAACCTACATAATCCAAGTGCCCGCTAGGCAACCTACATACTCCAAGTGCCCGTTAGTTATCCTACATAATCTAAGTGCCCGTTAGCTAACCTAGATAGTCCAAGGGCCCGCTAGTTGACCTACATAGTCCAAGGGCCAGCTAGGTATTCTAGATAGTACAAGTGCCCGCTAGGGAACCTCAATAGTCCAAGTGCCTGTTAGCTAACCTAGATAATCCAAGTGGCGGCTAGGTAACCTACATAGTCCAAGTGCCCGTGCGTTAACCTAGATAATCCAAGTGCCCGCTAGGGAACTTACATAGTCCAAGTGCCCGCTAGGCAACCTACATAGTCCAAGTGCCCGTTAGTTAACCTAGATAGTCAAAGTACCGGTTAGGTAACCTAGATAGTCCAAGTGCTTGCTAGGTAACCTACATAGTCCAAGTGCCCGCTTGGTAACCTAAATATTCCAAATGCCCGCTAGGGAAACTACATAGTCCAAGTGCCCTCTAGTTAACCTAGATCGACCATGTGCCCGCTAGTTAACCTACATAGTCCAAGGGCACGCTAGTTAACCTACATAGTACAAGGGCCCACTAGTTGACCTAGAAAGTACAAGTGCCCGCTAGTTAACCTAGATAGTCCAAGTGCCCGCTAGGTAACCTACATAGTCCAAGTACCCGTTCGTTAACCTAGATAGTTCAAGTGCCAGCTAGGTAACCTAGATAGTCCAAGTGCCCGCTAGGTAACCTACATAGTCCAAGTGCCCACTAGGTTATCTATATAGTCCAAATGCCCGCTAGGGAACCTACATAGTCCAAGTGCCCGCTAGGTAACTTAGATAGTCCAAGTGCCTGCTAGTAAACCTACATAATCCATGGGCCCGCTAGTTAACCTACATAGTGCAAGGGCCCGCTAGTTAACCTAGATCGTGCAAGTGTCCCCTAGTTAACCTACATAGTGCAAGTGCCCGCTAGATAACCTAGATAGTCCAAGTGCCCACAAGTTAACCTAGATAGTCCAAGTGCCCACTAGGGGACGTACATAGTCCAAGTGCCCACTAGGTTACCTAGATAGTTCTAGTGCCCGTTACCAAACCTAGATAGTCCAAGTGCCCGCTAGGCAACCTACATAGTCCAAGTGCCCGTTCGTTAACCTAGAAGTCCAAGTGCCCGCTATGTAACCTAGACTGTCCAAGTTCCTGCTATGTAACCTAGACAGTCCAAGTGCCCGCTAGGTTACCTGCATAGTCCAAGTACCCGTTCGTTAACCGAGATAGTTCAAGTGCCCGCTAGGTAACCAATATAGTCCAAATGCCCGCTAGGGACCCTAATTGTCCAAGTGCCCGCTCGTTATCCTAGATAGTCCAAGTGCTCACTAGTTAACCTAGATACTCCAAATGCCCGCTAGTTAACCTAGATAGACCAAGTGCCCGCTAGGGAACCTACCTAGTCCAAGTGCCCGATAGGGAACTTACATAGTCCATGGGCTCGTTAGTTAACCTAGATAATCCAAGTGCCCGCTAGGTAACCTAGATAGTCCAACAGCCAACTAGGTAACCTACATACTCCAAGAACCCGCTAGGCAACGTAGATAGTTCGAGTGCCAGCTAGGTAACCTAGATAGTCCAATTGCCCGCTAGGTAACCTACAAATTGTAAGTGCCCGCTAGGTTATCTATATAGTCCAAGTGCCCTTTAGGTAACCTTGATAGTCCAATTGCCCATTAGCTAACATAGATAGTCCAAGTTTCCGCTAGTTAACCTACATAGTCCAAGTGCCCAATAGGGAACCTACATAGTCCAAGTGCCCGCTAGGTAACCTATATAATCCAAGTGCCCGCTAGTTAACCTAGATCGTCCTAGTGCCCGCTAGTTAACCTACATCGTCCAAGGGCCCGCTAGTTAACCTACTTAGTCCAAGGGCCCACTAGTTAACCTACATAGTCCAAGTGCCGGCTGGGTACCCTAGACAGTTAAAGTGACCACTAGGTTACCTACATAGTCCAAGTGCCTGTTCGTTAACCTACATAGTCCAAGTGCCCGCTAGGTAACCTATATAGTACAAATGCCCACAAGGGACCCTAATAGTCCAAGTGCCCGCTAGTTATCCTGGATAGTCCAAGTGCTCGCTAGTTAACCTAGATAGTCCAAGTGCCCGATAGGGAACCTACATAGTCCAACTGCCCGCTAGGTAACCTAGATAGTCCAAGTGCCCGCTAGGTAACGTAGATAGTCCAAGTGACCGCTAGGGAACGTACATAGTCCAAGTGCCCGCTAGGTAACCTAGATAGTCCAAGTGCCCGCTAGTTAACCTACATAGTCCAAGAGCCTGCTAGTTAACCTAGATAGTCCAAGTGCCCGATAGGGAACCTACATAGTCCAAGTGTTCGCTCGTTAACGTACATAGTCCAAGTGCCCGCTAGATAACGTAGATAGTCCAAGTGCCCGCTAGGGAACGTACATAGTCCATGTGCCCGCTTGGTAACCTACATAGTTCAAGTGCCTGCTAGGTAACCTAGATAGTCCAAGGACCCGCTAGGTAACCTACATTGTCCTAGTGCCCCCTAGTTAACATACATTCTCCAAGTGCCCGACAGGGAACCTACATAGTCAAAGTGCCCGCTAGGTAACCTACATAGTCCAAATGCCCGCTAGTTAACCTACATAGTCCAAGTGTCCGATAGGGAACCTACATAATCCAAGTGCCCGCTAGGGAAGCTACATATTCCAAGTGCCCGTTAGGTAACCTAGATAGTCCTAATGCCCGCTAGGGAACCCTCATAGTCCAAGTGCCCGCTAGGGAACTTACATAGTCCAAGGGCCCCCTAGGGAACCTACATAGTCCAAGTGCCCGTTAGTTAACCTAGATAGTCCAAGTGCACGCTAGGTAACCTAGATAGTCCAACAGCCCTCAAGGTAACCTACATACTCCAAGAACCCGCTAGGCAACGTAGATAGTTCAAGTGCCAGCTAGGTAACCTAGATAGTCCAAGTGCCCGCTAGGTAACCTACAAAGTCTAAGTGCCCGCTAGGTTATCTATATAATCCAAATGCCCACTAGGGAAACTACATAGTCCAAGTGCCCGCTAGGTAACCTAGATAATCCAAGTGCCCGCAAGTTAACCTATATCGTCCAAGTGCCCGCTAGTTAACCTAGATCATCCAAGTGCCCGCTAGTTAACGTACATAGTCAATTGGCCCGCTAGTTAACCTATATAGTGCAAGAGCCCGCTTGTTAACCTAGACCGTGCAAGTGTCCGCTAGTTAACCTACATAGTCCACATGCCAGTTAGCTAACCTAGATAGTAAAAGTGCCCGCTAGGGAACCTTCATAGTCCAAGTGCCAGCTAGGTAACCTAGATAGTCCAAGTTCCCACTAGTTAATCTAGATAGTCCTAGTGCCCGTTAGTTTACTTAGATAGGCCAAGTGCCCACTAGGGGACGTACTTAGTCCATGTGCCCGTTAGCTAACCTAGAGTGTCTAAATGCCCGCTAGTTAACCTAGATAGTCCAAGTGCACGCTAGTTAACCTAGATAGCCCAAGTGCCCTCTAATTAACCTAGATCGACCAAGTGCCCGCTAGTTAACCTACATAGTCCAAGGGCTCGGTAGTTAACCTACATAGTACAAGGGCCCACTAGTTGACCTAGATAGTCCAAGTGCCCGCTAGTTAACCTAGATCTTCCAAGTGCCCGCTAGTTAACCTACATAGTCCAAGTGCCCTAAAGGGAACCTATATAATCCAAGTTCCCGCTAGGGAACCTACATAGTCCAAGTGCTCGCTAGGTAACCTACATAGTCCAAGTGCCCCCTTGGTAACCTAAATAGTCCAAATGCCCGCTAGGGAAACTACATATTCCAAGTGCCCGCTAGTTAACCTAGATAGTCCAAGTGCCTGCTAATAAACCTACATAATCCATGGGCCTGCTAGTTAACCTACATAGTCCAAGTGCCCGCTAGGTAACCTAGATAGTCCAAGTGCCCGCTAGTTAACCTAGATAGTCCAAGTGCCCACTAGGGGACGTACATAGTCCATCTGCCCGCTAGGTAACCTAGATAGTTCTAGTGCCCGTTACCTAACCTAGATAGTCCAAGTGCCCGCTAGGCAACCTACATAGTCCAAGTACCTGTTCGTTAACCTAGAAGTCCAAGTGCCCGCTATGTAACCTAGACAGTCCAAGTGCCCGCTATGTAACCTAGACAGTCCAAGTGCCCGCTAGGTTACCTGCATAGTCCAAGTACCCGTTCGTTAACCTAGTTAGTGCAAGTGCCCGCTAGGGAACCTATATAGTCCAAGTGCTATCTAGTTAACCTAGATAGTCCAAGGGCCCGCTAGTTAACCTACATAGTCCAAGGGCTCGCTTGTTAACTTTGATAGTCCAAGTGCCCCTTAGTTAACCTAGATCGTTCAAGTGCCCGCTAGTTAACCTAGATCGTTCAAGTACTGGCTAGTTAACCTACATCGTCCCAGGGCCCACTAGTTAACCTAGATCGTCCAAGTGTCCTCTAGTTAACCTACATAGTCCAAGTGCCCGGTAGTTAACTTACAGAGTTCAAGTGTCCGTAGGGAACATACATAGTCCAAGTGTCCGCTAGGGAACATATATAGTCCAATTGCCCGCTAGGGAACCAACATAGTCCAAGTGCCCGCTAGGGAATCTACATAGTCCAAGGGCCCGCTTGTTAACGTAGATAGTCCAAGTGCTGCTAGTTAATCTACATAGTCCAAGGGCCCGCTAGTTAACCTACATAGTCCAAGTACCCGCTAGTTAACCTAGATCATCCAAGTGTCCGCTAGTTAACCTACATAGTCCAAGTGCCCGCTAGGGAACCTAGATAGTCCAAGTGCCCGTTCTGCAACCTACATAGTCCAAGTGCCTGTTAGGGAACCTACATAGTCGAAGTTCCCGCCCTGGAACATACATAGTCCAAGTGCCCGCTAGGGAATCTACATAGTCCAAGGGCCCGCTAGTTAACGTATATAGTCCAAGTGCCGCTAGTTAATCCACATAGTTCAAGGGCCCGCTAGTTAACCTACATAGTCCACGTACCCGTTAGTTAACCTAGATCGTCCTAGTGCCCGTTAGTTAACCTACATAATCCAATGCCCGCTAGGTAACGTAGACAGTTAAAGAGACCACTAGGTTACCTACATAGTCCAAGTGCATGTTCTTTAACCTACACAGTCCAAGTGCCCGCTAGGTAACCTATATAGTACAAATGCCCACTAGGGACCCTAATATTCCAAGTGCCCACTAGTTATCCTAGATAGTCCAAGAGCTCGCTAGTTAACGTATATAGTCCAAGTGCCCTATAGGGAACCTACATATTCCAAGTGCCAGCTAGGTAACTTACATTGTCCAAGTGCCCGCAAGGTAACGTAGACAGTTAAAGTGACCACTAGGTTACCTACATAGTCCAAGTGCCTGTTCGTTAACCTACATAGTCCAAGTGCCCGCTAGGTAACCTATATAGTACAAATACCCGCTAGGGACCCTAATATTCCAAGTGCCCACTAGTTATCCTAGATAGTCCAAGTGCCCGCTAGGTAACGTAGATAGTCCAAGTGCCCGCTAGGGAACGTACATAGTCCAAGTGCCTGCTAGGTAACCTAGATAGTCCAAGTGCCCGCTAGTTAACCTGCATAGTCCAAGTGCCTGCTAGGTAACCTAGATAGTCCAAGTGCCCACTAGTTAACCTACATAGTCCAAGTTCTCCCTGGGTAACCTAGATAGTCCAAGGGCCCGCTAGGTAACCTACATTGTCCTAGTGTCCCCTAGGTAACCTACATTCTCCAAGTGCCCGCTAGGGAACCTACATAGTCCAAGTACCCGCTCTGGAACATACATAGTCCAAGTGCCCGCTAGGGAATCTACATAGTCCAAGGGTCCGCTAGTTAACGTAGATAGTCCAAGTGCCGCTAGTTAATCTACATAGTCCAAGGGCCCGCTAGTTAACCTACATAGTCCAAGTTCTCCCTAGGTAACCTAGATAGTCCAAGGGCCCGCTAGGTAACCTACATTGTCCTAGTGTCCCCTAGTTAACCTATATTCTCCAAGTGCCCTCTAGGAAACCTACATAGTCCAAGTACCCGCTCTGGAACATACATAGTCCAAGTGCCCGCTAGGGAATCTACATAGTCCAAGGGTCCGCTAATTAACATAAATAGTCCAAGTGCCGCTAGTTAATCTACATTATCCAAGGGCCCGCTAGTTAAACTACATAGTCCAAGTTCTCCCTAGGTAACCTAGATAGTCCACGGGCCCGCTAGGTAACATACATTGTCCTAGTGTCCCCTAGTTAACCTACATTCCAAGTGCCTTCTAGGGAACCTACATAGTCCAAGTGCCCTTTAGTTAACCTAGATAGTCCAAGTGACCGCTAGGTAACCTAGATAGTCCAACCGCCCGGTAGGTAACCTACATACTCCAAGTACACGCTAGGTAACGTAGATAGTTCAAGTGCCAGCTAGGTAACCTAGATAGTCCAAGTGCCCGCTAGGTAACCTACAAAGTCTAAGTGCCCGCTAGGTAATCTATATAGTCCAAATGCCCGCTGGGGGCCTACATAGTCCAAATGCCCGCTAGGTAACCTAGATAGTCCAAGGGCCCGCTAGTTAACCTACATAGTCCAAGTGCTCCCTAGGTAACCTACATAGTCCAAGTGCCCGCTTGGTAACCTAAATAGTCCAAGTGCCCGCTAGGGATCCATCATAATCCAACTGCCTGCTAGGTAACCTAGATAGTCCAAGTGCCCGCTAGTTAACCTAGATAGTCCTAGTGCCCGTTTGTTAACCTAGATAGTCCAAGTGCCCACTAGGGGACGTACATAGTCCAAGTGCCTGCTACGCAACCTAGATTGTTCAAGTGCCCGCTAAGTAACCTAGATAGTCCAAGTGCCAGTTACCTAACCTAGATAGTGCAAGTGCCCGCTAGCCAACCTACATAGTCCAAGTGCCCGTTCATTAACCTAGAAGTCCAAGAACCCGCTATGTAACCTAGACAGTCCAAGTGCCCGCTATGTAACCTAGACAGTCCAAGTGCCCGCTAGGTTACCTGCATAGTCCAAGTGCCCATTTGTTAACATAGATAGTCCAAGGGCCCGCTAGGGAAACTATATATTCCAAGTGCTATCTAGTTAACCTAGATAGTCCAAGGGCTCGCTAGTTAACCTACATAGTCCAAGGGCTCGCTTGTTAACTTTGATAGTCCAAGTGCCCCTTAGTTAACCTAGATCGTTCAAGTGCCCTCTAGTTAACCTAGATCGTCCAAGTACTGACTAGTTAACCTACATAGTCCAAGGGCCCACTAGTTAACCTAGATTGTCCAAGTGTCCTCTGGTTAACCTACATAGTCCAAGTGCCCGCTAGGTAACCTACATAGTGCAAGTGTCTGCTAGGTAAACTAAATAGTCCAAGTGCCCGCTAGTTAACATAGACAGTCCAAGTGCCCGCTAGGGAAGGTACATAGTCCAAGTGCCCTCTAGGTAACCTAGACAGTTCAAGTGACCACTAGGTTACCTACATAGTCCAAGTGCCTGTTCGTTAACCTACATAGTCCAAGTGCCCGCTATGTAACCTAGACAGTCCAAGTGCCCGCTATGTAACCTAGACAGTCCAAGTGCCCGCTAGGTTACCTGCATAGTCCAAGTGCCCATTTGTTAACATAGATAGTCCAAGGGCCCGCTAGGGAACCTATATATTCCAAGTGCTATCTAGTTAACCTAGATAGTCCAAGGGCTCGCTAGTTAACCTACATAGTCCAAGGGCTCGCTTGTTAACTTTGATAGTCCAAGTGCCCCTTAGTTAACCTAGATCGTTCAAGTGCCCTCTAGTTAACCTAGATCGTCCAAGTACTGACTAGTTAACCTACATAGTCCAAGGGCCCACTAGTTAACCTAGATTGTCCAAGTGTCCTCTGGTTAACCTACATAGTCCAAGTGCCCGCTAGGTAACCTACATAGTGCAAGTGTCTGCTAGGTAAACTACATAGTCCAAGTGCCCGCTAGTTAACATAGACAGTCCAAGTGCCCGCTAGGGAAGGTACATAGTCCAAGTGCCCTCTAGGTAACCTAGACAGTTCAAGTGACCACTAGGTTACCTACATAGTCCAAGTGCCTGTTCGTTAACCTACATAGTCCAAGTGCCCGCTAGGTAACCTATATAGTCCAAATGCCCGCTAGCGACCCTAATAGTCCAAGTGCCCGCTAGTTATCCTAGATAGTCCAAGTGCTCGCTAGTTAAACTAGATAGTCCAAGTGCCCGCTAGTTAACCTAGATAGACCAAGTGCCCGCTAGGGAACCTACATAATCCAAGTGCCCGTTAGTTAACCTAGATAGTCCAATGCCTGCTAGGTAACCTAGATAGACCAACAGCCCGCTAGGTAACCTACATACTCCAAGAACCCGCTAGGCAACGTAGATAGTTCAAGTGCCAGCTAGGTAACTTAGATAGTCCAAGTGCCCGCTAGGTAACCTACAAAGTCTAAGTGCCCGCTAGGTTATGTATAAAGTCCAAATGCCCGCTAGGGAACCTACATAGTCCAAGTGCCCGCTAGGTAACCTAGATAATCCAAGTGCCCGCTAGTTAACCTATATCGTCCAAGTGCCCGCTAGTTTACCTAGATTGTCCAAGTGCCCGCTAGTTAACCTACATAGTCAATGGGCCCGCTAGTTAACCTACATATTGCAAGAGCCCGCTAGCTAACCTAGATAATCCAAGGCCCGCTAGTTAACTTATATCATCCAAGTGCCCGCTAGTTAACCTAGATCGTCCAAGTGCCCGCTAGTTAACCTACATAGTCAATGGGCCCGCTAGTTAACCTACATAGTGCAAGAGCCCACTAGTTAACCTACATCGTGCAAGTGTCCGCTAGTTAACCTACATATTCCACGTGCCAGTTAGCTAACCTAGATAGTCCAAGGGCCCGCTAGTTGACCTACATAGTCCAAGTGCCCGCTGGGTAACCTAGATAATCCATGTGCCCGCTAGTTAACCTAGATAGTCCTAGTGCCCGTTAGTTTACCTAGATAGTCCAAGTGCCCACTAGGGGACGTACTTAGTCCATGTGCCCGTTAGCTAACCTAGATAGTCCAAGTGCCCGCTAGTTAACATTGATCATCCCAGTGCCCGCTAGTTAACCTAGATAGTCCAAGTGCACGCTAGTCAACCTAGATAGTTCAAGTGCCCTCTAGTTAACCTAGATCGTCCAAGTGCCCGCTGGTTAACCTACATAGTCCAAGGTCTGCTAGTTAACCTAGATAGTCCAAGTGCTCGCTACTTAACCTACATAGTACAAGGGCCCACTAGTTGACCTAGATAGTCCAAGTGCCCGCTAGTTAACCTAGATTGTACAAGTGCCCGCAAGGTAACCTAAGTAGTCCAAATGTCCGATAGGGATCCTACATAGTCCAAGTGCCCGCTGGGTACCCTACATAGTCCAAGTGCCCGTTCGTTAACCTAGAGAGTCCAAGTGCCCGCTAGGTAACCTAGACTGTCCAAGTGCCCGCTAGGTTACCTACATAGTCCAAGTACCCCTTCGTTAACCTAGATAGTCCAAGTGCCCGCTAGGAAACCTACATAGTCCAAGGGCCCTCTGGTTAACCTAGATAGTCCAAGTTCCCGCTAGGAAACCTAGAATCCAAGCGCTCGCTAGTTAACCTACATAGTCCAAGTGCCCTCAAGGTAACCTATATAGTACAAATGCCTGCTAGGGACACTAATATTCCAAGTGCCCACTAGTTATCCTAGATAGTCCAAGAGCTCGCTAGTTAACCTATATAGTCCAAGTGCCCTATAGGGAACGTACATATTCCAAGTGCCAGCTAGTTAGCATAGATAGTCCAAGTACCCACTAGGAAACCTACTTAGTCCAAGTGTCCGCTAGTTAACGTACATAGTCCAAGTGCCCGCTAGGTAACCTAGATAGTCCAAGTGCCCGCTAGGTAACTTACATTGTCCAAGTGCCTGCAAGGTAACGTAGACAGTTAAAGTGACCACTAGGTTACCTACATAGTCCAAGTGCCTGTTCGTTAACCTATAGAGACCAAGTGCCCGCTAGGTAAACTATATAGTACAAATACCCGCTAGGGACACTAATATTCCAAGTGCCCACTAGTTATCCTAGATAGTCCAAGTGCCCGCTAGGTAACGTAGATAGTCCAAGTGCCCGCTAGGGAACGTACATAGTCCAAGTGCCTGCTAGGTAACCTAGATAGTCCAAGTGCCCGCTAGTTAACCTACATAGTCCAAGTGCCTGCTAGGTAACCTAGATAGTCCAAGTGCCCACTAGTTAACCTACATAGTCCAAGTTCTCCCTAGGTAACCTAGATAGTTCAAGGGCCCGCTAGGTAACCTACATTGTCCTAGTATCCCCTAGTTAACCTACATTCTCCAAGTGCCCTCTAGGGAACCTACATAGTCCAAGTACCCGCTCTGGAACATACATAGTCCAAGTGCCCGCTAGGGAATCTACATAGTCCAAGGGTCCGCTAATTAACGTAGATAGTCCAAGTGCCGCTAGTTAATCTACATAGTCCAAGGGCCTGCTAGTTAACCTACATAGTCCAAGTTCTCCCTAGGTAACCTAGATAGTCCAAGGGCCCGCTAGGTAACATACATTGTCCTAGTGTCCCCTCGTTAACCTACATTCCAAGTGCCTTCTAGGGAACCTACATAGTCCAAGTGCCCGTTAGTTAACCTAGATAGTCCAAGTGACCGCTAGGTAACCTAGATAGTCCAACTATCCGGTAGGTAACCTACATACTCCAAGTACCCGCTAGGTAACGTAGATAGTTCAAGTGCCAGCTAGGTAACCTAGATAGTCCAAGTGCCCGCTAGGTAACCTACAAAGTCTAAGTGCCCGCTAGGTAATCTATATAGTCCAAATGCCCGCTCGGGAGCCTACATAGTCCAAATGCCCGCTAGGTAACGTAGATAGTCCAAGGGCCCGCTAGTTAACCTACATAGTCCAAGTGCTCCCTAGGTAACCACATAGTCCAAGTGCCCGCTTGGTTACCTAAATAGTCCAAGTGCCCGCTAGGGATCCATCATAATCCAACTGCCTGCTAGGTAACCAAATAGTCCAAGTGCCCGCTAGTTAACCTAGATAGTCCTAGTGCCCGTTTGTTAACCTAGATAGTCCAAGTGCCCACTAGGGGACGTACATAGTCCAAGTGCCTGCTACGCAACCTAGATTGTTCAAGTGCCCGCTAAGTAACCTAGATAGTCCAAGTGCCCATTACCTAACCTAGATAGTGCAAGTGCCCGCTAGGCAACCTACATAGTCCAAGTGCCCGTTCGTTAAGCTAGAAGTCCAAGAAACCGCTATGTAACCTAGACAGTCCAAGTGCCCGCTATGTAACCTAGACAGTCCAAGTGCCCGCTAGGTTACCTGCATAGTCCAAGTGTCCGTTCGTTAACATAGATAGTCCAAGTGCCCGCTAGGGAGCCTATATAGTCCAAGTGCTATCTAGGTAACCTAGATTGTCCAAGGGCCCGCTAGTTAACCTACATAGTCCAAGGGCTCGCTTGTTAACTTTGATAGTCCAAGTACCCCTTAGTTAACCTAGATTGTTCAAGTGCCCGCTAGTTAACCTAGATCGTCCAAGTACTGGCTAGTTAACCTACATAGTCCAAGGGCCCACTAGTTAACCTAGATTGTCCAAGTGTCCTCTGGTTAACCTACATAGTCCAAGTGCCTGCTCAGTAACCTACATAGTGCAAGTGTCTGCTAGGTAAACTACATAGTCCAAGTGCCCGCTAGTTAACATAGATAATCCAAGTGCCCGCCAGGGAAGGTACATAGTCCAAGTGCCCTCTAGGTAACCTAGACAGTTCAAGTGACCACTAGGTTACCTACATAGTCCAAGTGCCTGTTCGTTAACCTACATAGTCCAAGTGCCCGCTAGGTAACCTATATAGTCCAAATGCCCGCTAGGGACCCTAATAGTCCAAGTGCCCGCTAGTTATCCTAGACAGTCCAAGTGCTCGCTAGTTAAACTAGATAGTCCAAGTGCCCGCTAGTTAACCTAGATAGACCAAGTGCCCGCTAGGGAACCTACCTAGTCCAAGGGCCCGCTAGTTGACCTACATAGTCCAAGTGCCCACTAGGTAACCTAGATAGTCCTAGTGCCCGTTAGTTAACCCAGATAGTCCAAGTGCCCGCTTGGGTATGTACATGGACCAAGTGCCCGCTAGGTAACCTAGATAGTCCAAGTGCCCGCTAGTTAACCTACATAGTCGAAGGGCCCCTTAGTTAACCTAGATAGTCCAAGTGCCCGCTAGTTAACCTTGATTGTCCAAGTGTCTGCTAGTTAACCTACATATTCCAAGTGCCCTTAGGTAACCTAGATAGTCCAAGTGCCCGCTAGTTAACCTATATCGTCCAAGTGCCCGCTAGTTAACCTAGATGGTCCAAGTGCCCGCTAGTTAACCTACATAGTCAATTGGCCCGCTAGTTAACCTACATAGTGGAAGACCCCGCTAGCTAACCTAGATAATCCAAGTGCCCGCTAGTTAACTTATATCATCCAAGTGCCCGCTAGTTAACCTAGATCGTCCAATTGCCCGCTAGTTAACCTACATAGAGAAAGAGCCCGCTAGTTAACCTAGATCGTGCAAGTGTTCGCTAGTTAACCTACATAGTCCACTTGCCAGTTAGCTAACCTAGATAGTCCAAGGGCCCGCTAGTTGACCTACATAGTCCAAGTGCCCGCTGGGTAACCTAGATAATCCAAGTGCCCGCTAGTTAACCTAGATAGTCCTAGTGCCCGTTAGTTTACCTAGATAGTCCAAGTGCCCACTAGGGGACGTACTTAGTCCATGTGCCCGTTAGCTAACCTAGATAGTCCAAGTGCCCGCTAGTTAACATTGATCATCCCAGTGCCCGCTAGTTAACCTAGATAGTCCAAGTGCACGCTAGTTAACCTAGATAGTCCAAGTGCCCTCTAGTTAACCTAGATCGTCCAAGTGCCCGCTAGTTAACCTACATAGTCCAAGGTCTGCTAGTTAACCTAGATAGTCCAAGTGCTCGCTAGTTAACCTACATAGTACAAGGGCCCACTAGTTGACCTAGATAGTCCAAGTGCCCGCTAATTAACCTAGATGGTACAAGTGCCCGCTAGGTAACCTAAGTAGTCCAAATGTCCGATAGGGATCCTACATAGTCCAAGTGCCCGCTGGGTAACCTACATAGTCCAAAGGCCCGTTCATTAACCTAGAGAGTCCAAGTGCCCGCTATGTAACCTAGACTGTCCAAGTGCCCGCTAGGTTACCTACATAGTCCAAGTACCCGTTCGTTAACCTAGATAGTCCAAGTGCCCGCTAAGAAACCTATATAGTCCAAGGGCCCGCTAGGTAACCTAGATAGTCCAAGTGCCCACTAGGAAACCTAGAATCCAAGCGCTCGCTAGTCAACCTACATAGTCCAAGTGCCCGCTATGTAACCTAGATAGTCAAAGTGCCCGTTAGGTGACTTAGATAGTCCAAGTGCCTGCTAGGTAACTTACATTGTCCAAGTTCCTGCTAGGTAACCTAGATAGTGCAAGTGCCAGTTACCTAACCTAGATAGTCCAAGTGCCCGCTAGGCAACATACATAGCCCAAGAGCCAGTTCGTTAACCTAGTAGTCCAAGTGCCCGTTAGGTAACCTAGACAGTCCAAGTGCCCCCTAGGTTACCTGCATATTCCAAGTGCCCGTTCGTTAACCTAGATAGTCCAAGTGTCCAGTAGGTAACCTACTTATTCCATGTGCCCGCTAGGTAATCTATATAGTCCAAGTGCTCACTTGGTAACCCAGATAGTCCAAGGGCCCGTTAGTTAACCTACACAGTCAAAGGGCTCACTTGTTAACTTTGATAATCCAAGTGCCCGCTAGTTAACCTAGATTGTCCAAGTGCCCGCTAGTTAACCTAGATTGTCCAAGTGCCCGCTAGTTAACCTACATAGTCCAAGGGCCTACTAGTTAACCTAGATAGTCCAAGTGTCCTCTAGTTAATCTACATAGTCCAAGTGCCCGCTAGTTAACCTATATACCAAGTGCCCGCTACGTAACCTAGATATTCCAAGGGCACGCTAGTTAACCTATATCGTCCAAGTGCCCGCTAGGCAACCTAGATAGTCCAAGTGCCCGCTAAGGAACCTACATAGTCCAAGTGCACGCTAGTTAACCTAGATAGTCCAAGTGCCCGCTAGATAACCTAGATAGTCCAAGTGCCTGCTAGGTAACCTACATAGTGCAATTGTCCGCTAGTTAACCTACATATTCCCAGTGCCCCCTAGTTAACATAGATAGCCCAAGTGCCCGCTATGGAACATATATATTCCAAGTGCCCGCTAGGTAACCTAGATAGTCCAAGTGCCCGCTAGGTAATCTTCATAATCCAAGTGCCTGCTAGTCAACCTAGATAGTCCAAGTTCCCGCTAGGTAACCTAGATAGTCCAAGTGCCCGTTACCTAACCTAGATAGTCCAAGTGCCCGCTAGGCAACCTACATAGTCCAAGTGCCCGTTCTTTAAACTAAAAGTCCAAGTGCCCGCTATGTAACCTAGACAGTCCAAGGGCCCGCTAGTTAACCTACATAGTCCAAGGGCTCGCTTGTTAACATTGATAGTCCAAGTGCCCGTTAGTTAACCTAGATAGTCAAAGTGCCTGCTCGGTAACCTAGATAGTCCAAGTGCTCCCTAGGTAACCTACATAGTCCAAGTGCCCGCTTGGTAACCTAAATAGTCCAAGTGCCCGCTAGGGATCCATCATAATCCAACTGCCTGCTAGGTAACATAGATAGTCCAAGTACCCGCTAGTTAACCTAGATAGTCCTAGTGCCCGTTTGTTAACCTAGATAGTCCAAGTGCCCACTAGGGGACGTACATAGTCCAAGTGCCTGCTCCGCAACCTAGATTGTCCAAGTGCCCGCTAAGTAACCTAGATAGTCCAAGTGCCCGTTACCTAACCTAGATAGTGCAAGTGCCCGCTAGGCAACCTACATAGTCCAAGTGCCCGTTCGTTAACCTAGAAATCCAAGAGCCCGCTATGTAACCTAGACAGTCCAAGTGCCCGCTATGTAACCTAGACAGTCCAAGGGCCCGCTAGTTAACCTACATAGTCCAAGGGCTCGCTTGTTAACTTTGATAGTCCAAGTGCCCGTTAGTTAACATAGATAGTCAAAGTGCCTTCTAGGTAACCTAGATAGTTCAAGTGCCCGCTAGGCAACCTACATAGTCCAAGTGCCCGTTCGTTAACCTAGAAGTCAAAGAACCCGCTATGTAACCTAGACAGTCCAAGTGCCCGCTATGTAACCTAGACAGTCCAAGTGCCCGCTAGATTACCTGCATAGTCCAAGTGCCCGTTCGTTAACATAGATAGTCCAAGTGCCCGCTAGGGAACCTATATAGTCCAAGTGCTATCTAGGTAACCTAGATAGTCCAAGGGACCGCTAGTTAACCTTCATAGTCCAAGGGCTCGCTTGTTAACTTTGATAGTCCAAGTGCCCCTTAGTTAACCTAGATCGTTCCAGTGCCCGCTAGTTAACCTAGATCGTCCAAGTACTGGCTAGTTAACCTACATAGTACAAGGGCCCACTAGTTAACCTAGATTGTCCAAGTGCCCGCTAGGGAAGGTACATAGTCCAAGTGCCCGCTAGGTAACCTAGAGAGTGCAAGTGCCCGCTAGTTAACCTACATAGTCCAAGTGCCTGCTAGGTAACCTAGATAGTCCAAGGGCCTGCTAGTTAACCTACATAGTCCAAGTGCCCGCTAGGTAACCTACATAGTGCAAGTGTCCGCTAGTTAACCTACATAGTCCAAGCGCCCGCAAGTTAACCTAGATAGTCCAAGTGCCCGCTAGGTAACCTACATAGTGCAAGTGTCCGCTAGTTAACCTAAGTAGTCCAAGGGCCCGCTAGTTAAAATACATAGTCCAAGTGCCCGGTAGTTAACTTACATAGTTCAAGTGTCCGTAGGGAACATACATAGTCCAAGTGCCCGCTAGGGAACAAACATAGGCCAAGTGCCCGCTAGGGAACCTACGTAGTCCAAGTGCCCGCTAGTGAATCTACATAGTCCAAGTGCCCGCAAGGGAACCTAGATAGTCCAAGTGCCTGCTCTGGAACCTACATAGTCCAAGTGCCTGCTAGGGATCCTACATAATTGAAGTGCCCGCTCTGGAATATACATAGACCAAGTGCCCGCTAGGGAATCTACATAGTCCAAGGGCCCGCTAGTTAACCTACATAGTCAAAGGGCCCGCTAGTTAACCTAAACGTCCAAGTGCCCGCTAGGTAACCTAGACAGTTCAAGTGACCACTAGGTTACTTACATAGTCCAAGTGCCTGTTCGTTAACCTACATAGTCTAAGTGCCCGCTAGGTAACATATATAGTCCAAATGCCCGCTAGGGACCCTAATAGTCCAAGTGCCCGCTAGTTATCCTAGATAGTCCAAGTGCTCGCTAGTTAACCAAGATACTCCAAGTGCCCACTAGTTAACCTAGATAGACCAAGTGCCCGCTAGGGATCCTCCCTAGTCCAAGTGCCCGATAGGGAACTTACATTGTCCAATGGCCCGTTAGTTAACCTAGATAGTCCAAGCGCCCGCTAGGTAACCTACATACTCCAAGAACCCGCTAGGCAACGTAGATAGTTCAAGTGCCAGCTAGGTAACCTAGATAGTCCAAGTGACCTCTAGGTAACCTACAAACTCTAAGTGCCCGCTAGGTTATCTATATAGTCCATGTGCCCTTTAGGTAACCTTGATAGTCCAATTGCCCATTAGCTAACATAGATGGTCCAAGTTTCCGCTAGTTAACCTACTTAGTCCAAGTGCCCGATAGGGAACCTACATAGTCCAAGTGTCCACTAGGTAACCTAGATAATCCAAGTGCCCGCTAGTTAACCTATATCGTCCTAGTGCCCGCTAGTTAACCTAGATCGTCCAAGTGCCCGCTAGTTAACCTACATAGTAAATAGGCCCGGTAGTTAACCTACGTAGTGCAAGAGCCCGCTAGCTAACCTAGATAATCCATGTGCCCGCTAATTAACCTATATCGTCCAAGTGCCCACTAGTTAACCTACTTCGTCAATGGGCCCGCTAGTTAACCTACATAGTGCAAGAGCCCGCTAGTTAACCTAGATCGTGCAAGTGTTCGCTAGTTAACCTACATAGTCCACGTGCTAGTTAGCTAACCTAGATAGTCCAAGGGCCCGCTAGTTGACCTACATAGTCCAAGTGCCCGCTGGGTAACCAAGATAATCCAAGTGCCCGCTAGGGAACCTTCATAATCTAAGTGCCTGCTAGGTAACCTAGATAGTCCAAGTGCCCGTTAGTTAACCTAGATAGTCCAAGTGTCCACTACGGGACGTACTTAGTCCATGTGCCCATTAGCTAACCTAGATAGTCCAAGTGCCCGCTAGTTAACATTGATCTCCAAGTGCCCGCTACTTAACCTAGAGAGTCCAAGTGCACGCTAGTTAACCTAGATAGTCCAAGTGCCCTCTAGTTAACCTAGATCATCCAAGTGCCCACTAGTTAACCTACATAGTCCAAAGGCCCGCTAGTTAACCTACAGAGTCCAAGGTCCGCTAGTTAACCTAGATAGTCCAAGTGCTCGCTAGTTAACCTACATAGTACAAGGGCCCACTAGCTGACCTAGATAGTCCAAGTGCCCGCTAGTTAACCTAGATAGTCCAAGTGCCCGCTAGGTAACCTAAGTAGTCCAAATGTCCGATAGGGATCCTACATAGTCCAAGTGCCCGATAGGTAACCTACATTGTCCAAGTGCCCGTTCGTTAACCTAGATAGTCCAAGTGCCCGCTAGGTAACCTAGACTGTCCAAGTGCCCGCTAGGTTACCTAGATAGTCCAAGTGCCCCTTCGTTAACCTAGATAGTCCAAGTGCCCGCTAGGAAACCTACATAGTCCAAGGGCCCGCTAGGTAACCTAGATAGTCCAAGTGTCCGCTAGATAACCTAGAGTCCAAGTGCTCGCTAGTTAACCTACATAGTCCAAATGCCCGCTATGTAACCTAGATAGTCAAAGTGCCCGTTAGGTAACCTAGATAGTCCAAGTGCCCGCTAGGTAACTTACATTGTCCAAGTTCCCGCTTGGTAACCTCGATAGTCCAAATGCCCGTTACCTAACCTAGATATTCCAAGTGCCCGCTAGGCAACCTACATAGTCCAAGAGCCCGTTCGTTAACCTAGAAGTCCAAGTGCCCGCTAGGTAACCTAGACAGTCCAAGTGCCCCCTAGGTTACCTGCATATTTCAAGTGCCCGTTCGTTAACCTAGATAGTCCAAGTGCCCACTAGGTAACCTACATAGTCCAAGTGCCCGCTAGGTAACCTATATAGTCCAAGTGCCCGCTAGTTAACCTACCTAGTCCAATGGCTCACTAGTTCACTTTGATAGTCCAAGTGCCCGCTAGTTAATCTAGATCTTCCAAGTGCCCGCTAGTTAACCTAGATTGTCCAAGTGCCCGCTAGTTAAGTTACATAGTCCAAGGGCCCACTAGTTAACCTAGATAGTCCAAGTGTCCTCTAGTTAAACTACATAGTCCAAGTGCCCGCTAGTTAACCTATATACCAAGTGCCCGCTACATAACCTAGATATTCCAAGGGCACGCTAGTTAACCTATATCCTCCAAGTGCCCGCTAGGCAACCTAGATAGTCCAAGTGCCCGCTAAGGAACCTACATAGTCCAAGTGCACGCTAGTTAACCTAGATAGTCCAAGGGCCCCCTAGTTAGCCTACATAGTCCAAGTTCCCGCTAGGTAACCTAGATAGTCGAAGTGCCCATTCGGTAACCTAGATAGTCCAAGTGCCCTATAGGGAACCTAGATTGTCCAAGGGCCCACTAGTAAACCTACATAGTCCATTGTCCCGCTAGTTAACCTTCATAGTGCAAGTGTCCGCTATTTAACCTACACATTCCAAGTGCCCGCTAGTTAACCTACACAATCTAAGTGCCCGTTGGCTAACCTAGATAGTCCAAGGGCCCGCTAGTTGACCTACATAGTCCAAGTGCCCGCTAGTTAACCTAGATAGTACAAGTGCCTGCTAGGTAACCTACATAGTGCAAGTGTCCGCTAGTTAACATAGATAGTCCAAGTGCCCGCTAGGTAACCTAGATACTGCAAGTGCCCGCTAGTTAACCTAGAGAGTTCAAGTACCCGCTAGGTAACCTATATCATCCAAGGGCCCCCTAGTTAGCCTACATAGTCCAAGTGCCCGCTAGTTAACCTACATAATCTAAGTGCCCGTTGGCTAACCTAGATAGTCCAAGGGCCCGCTAGTTGACCTACATAGTCCAAGTGCCAGCTAGGTAACCTAGATAGTACAAGTGCCCGCTAGGGAACCTAGATATTCCAAGTGCCTGTTAGCTAACCTAGATAGTGCAAGTGGCGGCTTCGTAACCTCCATAGTCCAAGTGCCCGTTCGTTAACCTAGATAATAAAAGTTCCCCCTAGGTAACCTAGACAGTCCAAGTGCCCGCTAGTTAACCTACATAGTCCAAGTGCCCGATAGGGAACCTACATAGTCCAAGTGCCCGTTAGTTAACCTAGATAGTCAAAGTACCTGCTAGGTAACCTAGATAGTACAAGTGCCTGCTAGGTAACCTACATTGTCCAAGTGCCCGCTAGGTAACCTAAATAGTCCAAATGCCTGCTAGGGAAACTACATAGTCCAAGTGCACGCTAGTTAACCTAGATAGTCCAAGTGCCTGCACGTAATCCTACATAATCCATGGGCCCGCTAGTTAACCTAGATAGTCCAAGTGCCCGCTAGTTAACCTACATAGTCTAAGTGCCCGCTAGGTAACCTAGACAGTTCAAGAGACCACTAGGTTACCTACATAGTCCAAGTGCCCGTTCTTCAACCTACATAGTCCAAGTACCAGCTAGGTAACCAATATAGTCCAAATGCCCGCTAGGGGCCCTAATAGTCCAAATGCCCGCTAGATAACCTAGATAGTCCAAGTGCTTGCTAGTTAACCTAGATAGTCCAATTGCCCGCTAGTTAACTTAGATAAAGTTCCCGCTAGGGAACCTATCTAGTCCAAGTGCCCTCTATGAAACGTACAAAATCCAAGTGCCCGCTAGGTAACGTTCATAGTCCAAGTGCCCGATAGGTAACCTACATAGTGCAAGTGTCTGCTAGGTAAACTACATAGTCCAAGTGCCCGCTAGTTAACAAAGATAGTCCAAGTGCCCGCTACGAAAGGTACATAGTCCAAGTGCCCGCTAGGTAACCTAGAGAGTGCATGTGCCCGCTAGTTAACCTACATAGACCAAGTGCCTGCTAGGTAACCTAGATAGTCCAAGGGCCTGCTAGTTAACCTACATAGTCCAAGTGCCCGCTAGGTAACCTACATAGTGCAAGTGTCCGCTAGTTAACCTACATAGTCCAAGCGCCCGCTTGTTAACCTAGATAGTCCAAGTGCCCGCTAGGTAACCTACATAGTGCAAGTGTCCGCTAGTTAACCTAAGTAGTCCAAGGGCCCGCTAGTTAAAATACATAGTCCAAGTGCCCGGTAGTTAACTTACATAGTTCAAGTGTCCGTAGGGAACATATATAGTCCAAGTGCCCGCTAGGGAACATACATAGTCCAAGTGCCCGCTAGGGAACCTACGTAGTCCAAGTGCCCGCTAGGGAATCTACATAGTCCAAGGGCCCGCTAGTTAACGTAGATAGTCCAAGTGCTGCTAGTTAATCTACATAGTCCAAGGGCCCGCTAGTTAACCTACATTATCCAAGTACCTGCTAGTTAACCTAGATCGTCCAAGTGTCCGCTAGTTAACCTACATAGTCCAAGTGCCCGCAAGGGAACCTAGATAGTCCAAGTGCCCGCTCTGGAACCTACATAGTACAAGTGCCTGCTAGGGAACCTACATAGTCGATGTACCCGCTCTGGAACATACATAGTCCAAGTGCCCGCTAGGGAATCTACATAGTCCAAGTGCCCGCTAGGGAACCTGCGTAGTCCAAGTGCCCACTAGGGAATCTACATAGTCCAAGGGCCCGCTAGTTAACCTACATAGTCTAAGTGCCCGCAAGGGAACCTAGATAGTCCAAGTGCCTGCTCTGGAACCTACATAGTCCAAGTGCCTGCTAGGGAACCTACATAGTCGAAGTGCCCGCTCTGGAACATACATAGTCCAAGTGCGCGCTAGGGAATCTACATAGTCCAAGGGCCCGCTAGTTGACCTACATATTCCAAGTGCCAGCTAGGTAACCTAGATAGTACAAGTGCCCGCTAGGGAACCTAGATATTCCAAGTGCCTGTTAGCTAACCTAGATAGTGCAAGTGGCGGCTTCGTAACCTCCATAGTCCAAGTGCCCGTTCGTTAACCTAGATAATAAAAGTTCCCCCTAGGTAACCTAGACAGTCCAAGTGCCCGCTAGTTAACCTACATAGTCCAAGTGCCCGATAGGGAACCTACATAGTCCAAGTGCCCGTTAGTTAACCTAGATAGTCAAAGTGCCTGCTAGGTAACCTAGATAATCCAAGTGCCTGCTAGGTAACCTACATAGTCCAAGTGCCCGCTAGGTAACCTAAATAGTCCAAATGCCCGCTAAGGAAACTACATAGTCCAAGTGCATGCTAGTTAACCTAGATAGTCCAAGTGCCTGCTAGTTAACCTAGATAGTCCAAGTGCCTGCTAGTAAACCTACATAATCCATGGGCCCGCTAGTTAACCGAGATAGTCCAAGTGCCCGCTAGTTAACCTACATAGTCTAAGTGCCCGCTATGTACCTAGACAGTTCAAGTGACCACTAGGTTACCTACATAGTCCAAGTGCCCGTTCGTTAACCTACATAGTCCATGTGCCTGCTAGGTAACCAATATAGTCCAAATGCCCGCTAGGGGCCCTAATAGTCCAAATGCCCGCTAGTTAACCTAGAGTGTCCAAGTGCCTGCTAGGTAACCTAGATAATCCAAGTGACTGCTATGTAACCTACATAGTCCAAGTGCCCGCTAGGTAACCTAAATAGTCCAAATGCCCGCTAGGGAAACTACATAGTCCAAGTGCATGCTAGTTAACCTAGATAGTCCAAGTGCCTGCTAGTTAACCTAGATAGTCCAAGTGCCTGCTAGTAAACCTACATAATCCATGGGCCCGCTAGTTAACCGAGATAGTCCAAGTGCCCGCTAGTTAACCTACATAGTCTAAGTGCCCGCTATGTACCTAGACAGTTCAAGTGACCACTAGGTTACCTACATAGTCCAAGTGCCCGTTCGTTAACCTACATAGTCCATGTGCCTGCTAGGTAACCAATATAGTCCAAATGCCCGCTAGGGGCCCTAATAGTCCAAATGCCCGCTAGTTAACCTAGAGTGTCCAAGTGCTTGCTAGTTAACCTAGATAGTCCAAGTGCCCGCTAGGGAACCTATCTAGTCCAAGTACCCGCTAGGAAACGTACATAGTCCAAGTGCCCGCTAGGTAGCTTTCATAGTCCAAGTGCCCGATAGGTAACCTACATAGTGCAAGTGTCTTCTAGGTAAACTACATAGTCCAAGTGCCCGCTAGTTAACAAAGATAGTCCAAGTGCCCGGTACGGAAGGTACATAGTCCAAGTGCCCGCTAGGTATCCTAGAGAGTGCATGTTCCCGCTAGTTAACCTACATAGTCCAAGTGCCTGCTAGGTAACCTAGATAGTCCAAGGGCCTGCTAGTTAAACTACATAGTCCAAGTGCACGCTAGGTAACCTACATAGTGCAAGTGTCCGCTAGTTAACCTACATAGTCCAAGCGCCCGCTTGTTAACCTAGATAGTCCAAGTGCCCGCTAGGTAACCTACATAGTGCAAGTGTCCGCTACTTAACCTAAGTAGTCCAAGGGCCCGCTAGTTAAAATACATAGCCCAAGTGCCCGGTAGTTAACTTACATAGTTCAAGTGTCCGTAGGGAACATACATAGTCCAAGTGCCCGCTAGGGAACATACATAGTCCAAGTGCCCGCTAGGGAACCTACGTAGTCCAAGTGCCCTATAGGGAATCTACATAGTTCAAGGGCCCGCTAGTTAACGTAGATAGTCCAAGTGCTGCTAGTTAATCTACATAGTCCAAGGGCCCGCTAGTTAACCTACATTATCAAAGTACCCGCTAGTTAACCTAAATCGTCCAAGTGTATGCTAGTTAACCTACATAGGCCAAGTGCCCGCAAGGGAACCTAGATAGTCCAAGTGCCTGCTCTGGAACCTACATAGTCCAAGTGCCTGCTAGGGAACCTACATAGTCGAAGTGCCCGCTCTGGAACATACATAGTCCAAGTGCCCGCTAGGGAATCTACATAGTCCAAGGGCCCGCTTGTTAACGTAGATAGTCCAAGTGCCGCTAGTTAATCTACATAGTCCAAGGGCCCGCTTGTTAACGTAGATAGTCCAAGTGCCGCTAGTTAATCTACATAGTCCAAATACCCGCTAGTTAACCTAGATCGTCCAAGTGCACGCTAGTTAACCTACATAGTCCAAGGGCCCGCTAGTTAACCTACATCGTCCAAGGGCCCGCTAGTTAACTTACATAGTCCAAGTGCCCTCTAGGTAACCTACACAGTTCAAGTGACCACTAGGTTACTTACATAGTCCAAGTGCCTTTTCGTTAACCTACATAGTCCAAGTGCCATCTAGGTAACCTATATAGTCCAAATGCCCGCTAGGGACCCTAATAGTCCAAGTGCCCGCTAGTTATCCTAGATAGTCCATGTGCTCGCTAGTTAACCTAGATACTCCAAGTGCCCGCTACTTAACCTAGATAGACCAAGTGCCCGCTAGGGAATCTAGATAGTCCAACAGCCCGCTAGGTAAACTACATACTCCAAGAAACCGCTAGGCAACGTAGATAGTTCAAGTGCCAGCTAGGTAACCTAGATAGTCCAAGTGCACGCTAGGTAACCTACAAAATCTAAGTGCCCGCAAGGTTATCTATATAGTCCAAGTGCCCTTTAGGTAACCTTGATAGTCTAATTGCCCATTAGCTAACATAGAGAGTCCAAGTTTCCGCTAGTTAACCTACATAGTCCAAGTGCCCGCTAGGGAACCTGCATAGTCCAAGTGCCCGCTAGGTAACCTAGATAATCCAAGTGCCTGCTAGTTAACCTATATCGTCCATGTGCCCGCTAGTTAAACTAGATCGTCCAAGTGCCCGCTAGTTAACCTACATAGTCAATGGGCCCACTAGTTAACCTACATAGTGCAACAGCCCGCTAGTTAACCTAGATCGTGCAAGTGTCCGCTAGTTAACCTACATAATCCACGTGCCAGTTAGCTAACCTAGATAGTCCACGGCCCGTGGTTGACCTACATAGTCCAAGTGCCCGCTGGGTAACCTAGATAGTCCAAGTGCCCGCTGGGTAACCTAGATAATCCAAGTGCCCGCTAGGGAACCTTCATAGTCTAAGTGCCTGATAGGTAACCTAGATAGTCCAAGTGCCCGTTAGTTAACCTAGATAGTCCAAGTGCCCACTACGGGACGTACTTAGTCCATGTGCCCGTTAGCTAACCTAGATAGTCCAAGTGCCCGCTAGTTAACATTGATCATCCCAGTGCCCGCTAGTTAACCTCGATAGTCCAAGTGCACGCTAGTTAACCTAGATAGTTCAAGTGCCCTCTAGTTAACCTAGATCGTCCAAGTGCCCGCTAGTTAACCTAGATGCTCCAAGTGCCCGCTAGTTAACCTAGATAGTCCAAGTGCACTCTAGTTAACCTAGATAGTCCAAGTGCCCTCTAGTTAACCTAGATCATCCAAGTGTCCACTAGTTAACCTACATAGTCCAAAGGCCCGCTAGTTAACCTAGAGAGTCCAAGGTCCGCTAGTTAACCTAGATAGTCCAAGTGCTCGCTAGTTAACCTACATAGTACAAGGGCCCACTAGCTGACCTAGATAGTCCAAGTGCCCGCTAGTTAACCTAGATAGTCCAAGTGCCCGCTAGGTAACCTAAGTAGTCCAAATGTCCGATAGGGATCCTACATAGTCCAAGTGCCCGATAGGTAACCTACAATGTCCAAGTGCCCGTTCGTTAACCTAGATAGTCCAAGTGCCCGCTAGGTAACCTAGACTGTCCAAGTGCCCGCTAGGTTACCTAGATAGTCCAAGTGCCCCTTCGTTAACCTAGATAGTCCAAGTGCCCGCTAGTTAACCTACATAGTCCAAATGCCCGCTATGTAACCTAGATAGTCAAAGTGCCCGTTAGGTAACCTAGATAGTCCAAGTGCCCGCTAGGTAACTTACATTGTCCAAGTTCCCGCTTGGTAACCTCGATAGTCCAAATGCCCGTTACCTAACCTAGATATTCCAAGTGCCCGCTAGGCAACCTACATAGTCCAAGAGCCCGTTCGTTAACCTAGAAGTCCAAGTGCCCGCTAGGTAACCTAGACAGTCCAAGTGCCCGCTAGGTTACCTGCATATTTCAAGTGCCCGTTCGTTAACCTAGATAGTCCAAGTGCCCACTAGGTAACCTACATAGTCCAAGTGCCCGCTAGGTAACCTATATAGTCCAAGTGCCCGCTAGTTAACCTACCTAGTCCAATGGCTCACTAGTTCACTTTGATAGTCCAAGTGCCCGCTAGTTAATCTAGATTTTCCAAGTGCCCGCTAGTTAACCTAGATTGTCCAAGTGCCCGCTAGTTAAGTTACATAGTCCAAGGGCCCACTAGTTAACCTAGATAGTCCAAGTGTCCTCTAGTTAAACTACATAGTCCAAGTGCCCGCTAGTTAACCTATATACCAAGTGCCCGCTACATAACCTAGATATTCCAAGGGCACGCTAGTTAACCTATATCCTCCAAGTGCCCGCTAGGCAACCTAGATAGTCCAAGTGCCCGCTAAGGAACCTACATAGTCCAAGTGCACGCTAGTTAACCTAGATAGTCCAAGGGCCCCCTAGTTAGCCTACATAGTCCAAGTTCCCGCTAGGTAACCTAGATAGTCGAAGTGCCCATTCGGTAACCTAGATAGTCCAAGTGCCCTATAGGGAACCTAGATTGTCCAAGGGCCCACTAGTAAACCTACATAGTCCATTGTCCCGCTAGTTAACCTTCATAGTGCAAGTGTCCGCTATTTAACCTACACATTCCAAGTGCCCGCTAGTTAACCTACACAATCTAAGTGCCCGTTGGCTAACCTAGATAGTCCAAGGGCCCGCTAGTTGACCTACATAGTCCAAGTGCCCGCTAGTTAACCTAGATAGTACAAGTGCCTGCTAGGTAACCTACATAGTGCAAGTGTCCGCTAGTTAACATAGATAGTCCAAGTGCCCGCTAGGTAACCTAGATACTGCAAGTGCCCGCTAGTTAACCTAGAGAGTTCAAGTACCCGCTAGGTAACCTATATCATCCAAGGGCCCCCTAGTTAGCCTACATAGTCCAAGTGCCCGCTAGTTAACCTACATAATCTAAGTGCCCGTTGGCTAACCTAGATAGTCCAAGGGCCCGCTAGTTGACCTACATAGTCCAAGTGCCAGCTAGGTAACCTAGATAGTACAAGTGCCCGCTAGGGAACCTAGATATTCCAAGTGCCTGTTAGCTAACCTAGATAGTGCAAGTGGCGGCTTCGTAACCTCCATAGTCCAAGTGCCCGTTCGTTAACCTAGATAATAAAAGTTCCCCCTAGGTAACCTAGACAGTCCAAGTGCCCGCTAGTTAACCTACATAGTCCAAGTGCCCGATAGGGAACCTACATAGTCCAAGTGCCCGATAGGGAACCTACATAGTCCAAGTGCCCGTTAGTTAACCTAGATAGTCAAAGTACCTGCTAGGTAACCTAGATAGTACAAGTGCCTGCTAGGTAACCTACATTGTCCAAGTGCCCGCTAGGTAACCTAAATAGTCCAAATGCCTGCTAGGGAAACTACATAGTCCAAGTGCACGCTAGTTAACCTAGATAGTCCAAGTGCCTGCACGTAATCCTACATAATCCATGGGCCCGCTAGTTAACCTAGATAGTCCAAGTGCCCGCTAGTTAACCTACATAGTCTAAGTGCCCGCTAGGTAACCTAGACAGTTCAAGAGACCACTAGGTTACCTACATAGTCCAAGTGCCCGTTCTTCAACCTACATAGTCCAAGTACCAGCTAGGTAACCAATATAGTCCAAATGCCCGCTAGGGGCCCTAATAGTCCAAATGCCCGCTAGATAACCTAGATAGTCCAATTGCCCGCTAGTTAACTTAGATAAAGTTCCCGCTAGGGAACCTATCTAGTCCAAGTGCCCTCTATGAAACGTACAAAATCCAAGTGCCCGCTAGGTAACGTTCATAGTCCAAGTGCCCGATAGGTAACCTACATAGTGCAAGTGTCTGCTAGGTAAACTACATAGTCCAAGTGCCCGCTAGTTAACAAAGATAGTCCAAGTGCCCGCTACGAAAGGTACATAGTCCAAGTGCCCGCTAGGTAACCTAGAGAGTGCATGTGCCCGCTAGTTAACCTACATAGACCAAGTGCCTGCTAGGTAACCTAGATAGTCCAAGGGCCTGCTAGTTAACCTACATAGTCCAAGTGCCCGCTAGGTAACCTACATAGTGCAAGTGTCCGCTAGTTAACCTACATAGTCCAAGCGCCCGCTTGTTAACCTAGATAGTCCAAGTGCCCGCTAGGTAACCTACATAGTGCAAGTGTCCGCTAGTTAACCTAAGTAGTCCAAGGGCCCGCTAGTTAAAATACATAGTCCAAGTGCCCGGTAGTTAACTTACATAGTTCAAGTGTCCGTAGGGAACATATATAGTCCAAGTGCCCGCTAGGGAACATACATAGTCCAAGTGCCCGCTAGGGAACCTACGTAGTCCAAGTGCCCGCTAGGGAATCTACATAGTCCAAGGGCCCGCTAGTTAACGTAGATAGTCCAAGTGCTGCTAGTTAATCTACATAGTCCAAGGGCCCGCTAGTTAACCTACATTATCCAAGTACCTGCTAGTTAACCTAGATCGTCCAAGTGTCCGCTAGTTAACCTACATAGTCCAAGTGCCCGCAAGGGAACCTAGATAGTCCAAGTGCCCGCTCTGGAACCTACATAGTACAAGTGCCTGCTAGGGAACCTACATAGTCGATGTACCCGCTCTGGAACATACATAGTCCAAGTGCCCGCTAGGGAATCTACATAGTCCAAGTGCCCGCTAGGGAACCTGCGTAGTCCAAGTGCCCACTAGGGAATCTACATAGTCCAAGGGCCCGCTAGTTAACCTACATAGTCTAAGTGCCCGCAAGGGAACCTAGATAGTCCAAGTGCCTGCTCTGGAACCTACATAGTCCAAGTGCCTGCTAGGGAACCTACATAGTCGAAGTGCCCGCTCTGGAACATACATAGTCCAAGTGCGCGCTAGGGAATCTACATAGTCCAAGGGCCCGCTAGTTGACCTACATATTCCAAGTGCCAGCTAGGTAACCTAGATAGTACAAGTGCCCGCTAGGGAACCTAGATATTCCAAGTGCCTGTTAGCTAACCTAGATAGTGCAAGTGGCGGCTTCGTAACCTCCATAGTCCAAGTGCCCGTTCGTTAACCTAGATAATAAAAGTTCCCCCTAGGTAACCTAGACAGTCCAAGTGCCCGCTAGTTAACCTACATAGTCCAAGTGCCCGATAGGGAACCTACATAGTCCAAGTGCCCGTTAGTTAACCTAGATAGTCAAAGTGCCTGCTAGGTAACCTAGATAATCCAAGTGCCTGCTAGGTAACCTACATAGTCCAAGTGCCCGCTAGGTAACCTAAATAGTCCAAATGCCCGCTAGGGAAACTACATAGTCCAAGTGCATGCTAGTTAACCTAGATAGTCCAAGTGCCTGCACGTAATCCTACATAATCCATGGGCCCGCTAGTTAACCTAGATAGTCCAAGTGCCCGCTAGTTAACCTACATAGTCTAAGTGCCCGCTAGGTAACCTAGACAGTTCAAGAGACCACTAGGTTACCTACATAGTCCAAGTGCCCGTTCTTCAACCTACATAGTCCAAGTACCAGCTAGGTAACCAATATAGTCCAAATGCCCGCTAGGGGCCCTAATAGTCCAAATGCCCGCTAGATAACCTAGATAGTCCAAGTGCTTGCTAGTTAACCTAGATAGTCCAATTGCCCGCTAGTTAACTTAGATAAAGTTCCCGCTAGGGAACCTATCTAGTCCAAGTGCCCTCTATGAAACGTACAAAATCCAAGTGCCCGCTAGGTAACGTTCATAGTCCAAGTGCCCGATAGGTAACCTACATAGTGCAAGTGTCTGCTAGGTAAACTACATAGTCCAAGTGCCCGCTAGTTAACAAAGATAGTCCAAGTGCCCGCTACGAAAGGTACATAGTCCAAGTGCCCGCTAGGTAACCTAGAGAGTGCATGTGCCCGCTAGTTAACCTACATAGACCAAGTGCCTGCTAGGTAACCTAGATAGTCCAAGGGCCTGCTAGTTAACCTACATAGTCCAAGTGCCCGCTAGGTAACCTACATAGTGCAAGTGTCCGCTAGTTAACCTACATAGTCCAAGCGCCCGCTTGTTAACCTAGATAGTCCAAGTGCCCGCTAGGTAACCTACATAGTGCAAGTGTCCGCTAGTTAACCTAAGTAGTCCAAGGGCCCGCTAGTTAAAATACATAGTCCAAGTGCCCGGTAGTTAACTTACATAGTTCAAGTGTCCGTAGGGAACATATATAGTCCAAGTGCCCGCTAGGGAACATACATAGTCCAAGTGCCCGCTAGGGAACCTACGTAGTCCAAGTGCCCGCTAGGGAATCTACATAGTCCAAGGGCCCGCTAGTTAACGTAGATAGTCCAAGTGCTGCTAGTTAATCTACATAGTCCAAGGGCCCGCTAGTTAACCTACATTATCCAAGTACCTGCTAGTTAACCTAGATCGTCCAAGTGTCCGCTAGTTAACCTACATAGTCCAAGTGCCCGCAAGGGAACCTAGATAGTCCAAGTGCCCGCTCTGGAACCTACATAGTACAAGTGCCTGCTAGGGAACCTACATAGTCGATGTACCCGCTCTGGAACATACATAGTCCAAGTGCCCGCTAGGGAATCTACATAGTCCAAGTGCCCGCTAGGGAACCTGCGTAGTCCAAGTGCCCACTAGGGAATCTACATAGTCCAAGGGCCCGCTAGTTAACCTACATAGTCTAAGTGCCCGCAAGGGAACCTAGATAGTCCAAGTGCCTGCTCTGGAACCTACATAGTCCAAGTGCCTGCTAGGGAACCTACATAGTCGAAGTGCCCGCTCTGGAACATACATAGTCCAAGTGCGCGCTAGGGAATCTACATAGTCCAAGGGCCCGCTAGTTGACCTACATATTCCAAGTGCCAGCTAGGTAACCTAGATAGTACAAGTGCCCGCTAGGGAACCTAGATATTCCAAGTGCCTGTTAGCTAACCTAGATAGTGCAAGTGGCGGCTTCGTAACCTCCATAGTCCAAGTGCCCGTTCGTTAACCTAGATAATAAAAGTTCCCCCTAGGTAACCTAGACAGTCCAAGTGCCCGCTAGTTAACCTACATAGTCCAAGTGCCCGATAGGGAACCTACATAGTCCAAGTGCCCGTTAGTTAACCTAGATAGTCAAAGTGCCTGCTAGGTAACCTAGATAATCCAAGTGCCTGCTAGGTAACCTACATAGTCCAAGTGCCCGCTAGGTAACCTAAATAGTCCAAATGCCCGCTAGGGAAACTACATAGTCCAAGTGCATGCTAGTTAACCTAGATAGTCCAAGTGCCTGCTAGTTAACCTAGATAGTCCAAGTGCCTGCTAGTAAACCTACATAATCCATGGGCCCGCTAGTTAACCGAGATAGTCCAAGTGCCCGCTAGTTAACCTACATAGTCTAAGTGCCCGCTATGTACCTAGACAGTTCAAGTGACCACTAGGTTACCTACATAGTCCAAGTGCCCGTTCGTTAACCTACATAGTCCATGTGCCTGCTAGGTAACCAATATAGTCCAAATGCCCGCTAGGGGCCCTAATAGTCCAAATGCCCGCTAGTTAACCTAGAGTGTCCAAGTGCCTGCTAGGTAACCTAGATAATCCAAGTGACTGCTAGGTAACCTACATAGTCCAAGTGCCCGCTAGGTAACCTAAATAGTCCAAATGCCCGCTAGGGAAACTACATAGTCCAAGTGCATGCTAGTTAACCTAGATAGTCCAAGTGCCTGCACGTAATCCTACATAATCCATGGGCCCGCTAGTTAACCTAGATAGTCCAAGTGCCCGCTAGTTAACCTACATAGTCTAAGTGCCCGCTAGGTAACCTAGACAGTTCAAGAGACCACTAGGTTACCTACATAGTCCAAGTGCCCGTTCTTCAACCTACATAGTCCAAGTACCAGCTAGGTAACCAATATAGTCCAAATGCCCGCTAGGGGCCCTAATAGTCCAAATGCCCGCTAGATAACCTAGATAGTCCAAGTGCTTGCTAGTTAACCTAGATAGTCCAATTGCCCGCTAGTTAACTTAGATAAAGTTCCCGCTAGGGAACCTATCTAGTCCAAGTGCCCTCTATGAAACGTACAAAATCCAAGTGCCCGCTAGGTAACGTTCATAGTCCAAGTGCCCGATAGGTAACCTACATAGTGCAAGTGTCTGCTAGGTAAACTACATAGTCCAAGTGCCCGCTAGTTAACAAAGATAGTCCAAGTGCCCGCTACGAAAGGTACATAGTCCAAGTGCCCGCTAGGTAACCTAGAGAGTGCATGTGCCCGCTAGTTAACCTACATAGACCAAGTGCCTGCTAGGTAACCTAGATAGTCCAAGGGCCTGCTAGTTAACCTACATAGTCCAAGTGCCCGCTAGGTAACCTACATAGTGCAAGTGTCCGCTAGTTAACCTACATAGTCCAAGCGCCCGCTTGTTAACCTAGATAGTCCAAGTGCCCGCTAGGTAACCTACATAGTGCAAGTGTCCGCTAGTTAACCTAAGTAGTCCAAGGGCCCGCTAGTTAAAATACATAGTCCAAGTGCCCGGTAGTTAACTTACATAGTTCAAGTGTCCGTAGGGAACATATATAGTCCAAGTGCCCGCTAGGGAACATACATAGTCCAAGTGCCCGCTAGGGAACCTACGTAGTCCAAGTGCCCGCTAGGGAATCTACATAGTCCAAGGGCCCGCTAGTTAACGTAGATAGTCCAAGTGCTGCTAGTTAATCTACATAGTCCAAGGGCCCGCTAGTTAACCTACATTATCCAAGTACCTGCTAGTTAACCTAGATCGTCCAAGTGTCCGCTAGTTAACCTACATAGTCCAAGTGCCCGCAAGGGAACCTAGATAGTCCAAGTGCCCGCTCTGGAACCTACATAGTACAAGTGCCTGCTAGGGAACCTACATAGTCGATGTACCCGCTCTGGAACATACATAGTCCAAGTGCCCGCTAGGGAATCTACATAGTCCAAGTGCCCGCTAGGGAACCTGCGTAGTCCAAGTGCCCACTAGGGAATCTACATAGTCCAAGGGCCCGCTAGTTAACCTACATAGTCTAAGTGCCCGCAAGGGAACCTAGATAGTCCAAGTGCCTGCTCTGGAACCTACATAGTCCAAGTGCCTGCTAGGGAACCTACATAGTCGAAGTGCCCGCTCTGGAACATACATAGTCCAAGTGCGCGCTAGGGAATCTACATAGTCCAAGGGCCCGCTAGTTGACCTACATATTCCAAGTGCCAGCTAGGTAACCTAGATAGTACAAGTGCCCGCTAGGGAACCTAGATATTCCAAGTGCCTGTTAGCTAACCTAGATAGTGCAAGTGGCGGCTTCGTAACCTCCATAGTCCAAGTGCCCGTTCGTTAACCTAGATAATAAAAGTTCCCCCTAGGTAACCTAGACAGTCCAAGTGCCCGCTAGTTAACCTACATAGTCCAAGTGCCCGATAGGGAACCTACATAGTCCAAGTGCCCGTTAGTTAACCTAGATAGTCAAAGTGCCTGCTAGGTAACCTAGATAATCCAAGTGCCTGCTAGGTAACCTACATAGTCCAAGTGCCCGCTAGGTAACCTAAATAGTCCAAATGCCCGCTAGGGAAACTACATAGTCCAAGTGCATGCTAGTTAACCTAGATAGTCCAAGTGCCTGCTAGTTAACCTAGATAGTCCAAGTGCCTGCTAGTAAACCTACATAATCCATGGGCCCGCTAGTTAACCGAGATAGTCCAAGTGCCCGCTAGTTAACCTACATAGTCTAAGTGCCCGCTATGTACCTAGACAGTTCAAGTGACCACTAGGTTACCTACATAGTCCAAGTGCCCGTTCGTTAACCTACATAGTCCATGTGCCTGCTAGGTAACCAATATAGTCCAAATGCCCGCTAGGGGCCCTAATAGTCCAAATGCCCGCTAGTTAACCTAGAGTGTCCAAGTGCCTGCTAGGTAACCTAGATAATCCAAGTGACTGCTAGGTAACCTACATAGTCCAAGTGCCCGCTAGGTAACCTAAATAGTCCAAATGCCCGCTAGGGAAACTACATAGTCCAAGTGCATGCTAGTTAACCTAGATAGTCCAAGTGCCTGCTAGTTAACCTAGATAGTCCAAGTGCCTGCTAGTAAACCTACATAATCCATGGGCCCGCTAGTTAACCGAGATAGTCCAAGTGCCCGCTAGTTAACCTACATAGTCTAAGTGCCCGCTATGTACCTAGACAGTTCAAGTGACCACTAGGTTACCTACATAGTCCAAGTGCCCGTTCGTTAACCTACATAGTCCATGTGCCTGCTAGGTAACCAATATAGTCCAAATGCCCGCTAGGGGCCCTAATAGTCCAAATGCCCGCTAGTTAACCTAGAGTGTCCAAGTGCTTGCTAGTTAACCTAGATAGTCCAAGTGCCCGCTAGGGAACCTATCTAGTCCAAGTACCCGCTAGGAAACGTACATAGTCCAAGTGCCCGCTAGGTAGCTTTCATAGTCCAAGTGCCCGATAGGTAACCTACATAGTGCAAGTGTCTTCTAGGTAAACTACATAGTCCAAGTGCCCGCTAGTTAACAAAGATAGTCCAAGTGCCCGGTACGGAAGGTACATAGTCCAAGTGCCCGCTAGGTATCCTAGAGAGTGCATGTTCCCGCTAGTTAACCTACATAGTCCAAGTGCCTGCTAGGTAACCTAGATAGTCCAAGGGCCTGCTAGTTAAACTACATAGTCCAAGTGCACGCTAGGTAACCTACATAGTGCAAGTGTCCGCTAGTTAACCTACATAGTCCAAGCGCCCGCTTGTTAACCTAGATAGTCCAAGTGCCCGCTAGGTAACCTACATAGTGCAAGTGTCCGCTACTTAACCTAAGTAGTCCAAGGGCCCGCTAGTTAAAATACATAGCCCAAGTGCCCGGTAGTTAACTTACATAGTTCAAGTGTCCGTAGGGAACATACATAGTCCAAGTGCCCGCTAGGGAACATACATAGTCCAAGTGCCCGCTAGGGAACCTACGTAGTCCAAGTGCCCTATAGGGAATCTACATAGTTCAAGGGCCCGCTAGTTAACGTAGATAGTCCAAGTGCTGCTAGTTAATCTACATAGTCCAAGGGCCCGCTAGTTAACCTACATTATCAAAGTACCCGCTAGTTAACCTAAATCGTCCAAGTGTATGCTAGTTAACCTACATAGGCCAAGTGCCCGCAAGGGAACCTAGATAGTCCAAGTGCCTGCTCTGGAACCTACATAGTCCAAGTGCCTGCTAGGGAACCTACATAGTCGAAGTGCCCGCTCTGGAACATACATAGTCCAAGTGCCCGCTAGGGAATCTACATAGTCCAAGGGCCCGCTTGTTAACGTAGATAGTCCAAGTGCCGCTAGTTAATCTACATAGTCCAAGGGCCCGCTTGTTAACGTAGATAGTCCAAGTGCCGCTAGTTAATCTACATAGTCCAAATACCCGCTAGTTAACCTAGATCGTCCAAGTGCACGCTAGTTAACCTACATAGTCCAAGGGCCCGCTAGTTAACCTACATCGTCCAAGGGCCCGCTAGTTAACTTACATAGTCCAAGTGCCCTCTAGGTAACCTACACAGTTCAAGTGACCACTAGGTTACTTACATAGTCCAAGTGCCTTTTCGTTAACCTACATAGTCCAAGTGCCATCTAGGTAACCTATATAGTCCAAATGCCCGCTAGGGACCCTAATAGTCCAAGTGCCCGCTAGTTATCCTAGATAGTCCATGTGCTCGCTAGTTAACCTAGATACTCCAAGTGCCCGCTACTTAACCTAGATAGACCAAGTGCCCGCTAGGGAATCTAGATAGTCCAACAGCCCGCTAGGTAAACTACATACTCCAAGAAACCGCTAGGCAACGTAGATAGTTCAAGTGCCAGCTAGGTAACCTAGATAGTCCAAGTGCACGCTAGGTAACCTACAAAATCTAAGTGCCCGCAAGGTTATCTATATAGTCCAAGTGCCCTTTAGGTAACCTTGATAGTCTAATTGCCCATTAGCTAACATAGAGAGTCCAAGTTTCCGCTAGTTAACCTACATAGTCCAAGTGCCCGGTAGGGAACCTGCATAGTCCAAGTGCCCGCTAGGTAACCTAGATAATCCAAGTGCCTGCTAGTTAACCTATATCGTCCATGTGCCCGCTAGTTAAACTAGATCGTCCAAGTGCCCGCTAGTTAACCTACATAGTCAATGGGCCCACTAGTTAACCTACATAGTGCAACAGCCCGCTAGTTAACCTAGATCGTGCAAGTGTCCGCTAGTTAACCTACATAATCCACGTGCCAGTTAGCTAACCTAGATAGTCCAGGGCCCGTGGTTGACCTACATAGTCCAAGTGCCCGCTGGGTAACCTAGATAGTCCAAGTGCCCGCTGGGTAACCTAGATAATCCAAGTGCCCGCTAGGGAACCTTCATAGTCTAAGTGCCTGATAGGTAACCTAGATAGTCCAAGTGCCCGTTAGTTAACCTAGATAGTCCAAGTGCCCACTACGGGACGTACTTAGTCCATGTGCCCGTTAGCTAACCTAGATAGTCCAAGTGCCCGCTAGTTAACATTGATCATCCCAGTGCCCGCTAGTTAACCTCGATAGTCCAAGTGCACGCTAGTTAACCTAGATAGTTCAAGTGCCCTCTAGTTAACCTAGATCGTCCAAGTGCCCGCTAGTTAACCTAGATGCTCCAAGTGCCCGCTAGTTAACCTAGATAGTCCAAGTGCACTCTAGTTAACCTAGATAGTCCAAGTGCCCTCTAGTTAACCTAGATCATCCAAGTGTCCACTAGTTAACCTACATAGTCCAAAGGCCCGCTAGTTAACCTAGAGAGTCCAAGGTCCGCTAGTTAACCTAGATAGTCCAAGTGCTCGCTAGTTAACCTACATAGTACAAGGGCCCACTAGCTGACCTAGATAGTCCAAGTGCCCGCTAGTTAACCTAGATAGTCCAAGTGCCCGCTAGGTAACCTAAGTAGTCCAAATGTCCGATAGGGATCCTACATAGTCCAAGTGCCCGATAGGTAACCTACAATGTCCAAGTGCCCGTTCGTTAACCTAGATAGTCCAAGTGCCCGCTAGGTAACCTAGACTGTCCAAGTGCCCGCTAGGTTACCTAGATAGTCCAAGTGCCCCTTCGTTAACCTAGATAGTCCAAGTGCCCGCTAGGAAACCTACATAGTCCAAGGGCCCGCTAGGTAACCTAGATAGTCCAAGTGTCCGCTAGATAACCTAGAGTCCAAGTGCTCGCTAGTTAACCTACATAGTCCAAATGCCCGCTATGTAACCTAGATAGTCAAAGTGCCCGTTAGGTAACCTAGATAGTCCAAGTGCCCGCTAGGTAACTTACATTGTCCAAGTTCCCGCTTGGTAACCTCGATAGTCCAAATGCCCGTTACCTAACCTAGATATTCCAAGTGCCCGCTAGGCAACCTACATAGTCCAAGAGCCCGTTCGTTAACCTAGAAGTCCAAGTGCCCGCTAGGTAACCTAGACAGTCCAAGTGCCCGCTAGGTTACCTGCATATTTCAAGTGCCCGTTCGTTAACCTAGATAGTCCAAGTGCCCACTAGGTAACCTACATAGTCCAAGTGCCCGCTAGGTAACCTATATAGTCCAAGTGCCCGCTAGTTAACCTACCTAGTCCAATGGCTCACTAGTTCACTTTGATAGTCCAAGTGCCCGCTAGTTAATCTAGATTTTCCAAGTGCCCGCTAGTTAACCTAGATTGTCCAAGTGCCCGCTAGTTAAGTTACATAGTCCAAGGGCCCACTAGTTAACCTAGATAGTCCAAGTGTCCTCTAGTTAAACTACATAGTCCAAGTGCCCGCTAGTTAACCTATATACCAAGTGCCCGCTACATAACCTAGATATTCCAAGGGCACGCTAGTTAACCTATATCCTCCAAGTGCCCGCTAGGCAACCTAGATAGTCCAAGTGCCCGCTAAGGAACCTACATAGTCCAAGTGCACGCTAGTTAACCTAGATAGTCCAAGGGCCCCCTAGTTAGCCTACATAGTCCAAGTTCCCGCTAGGTAACCTAGATAGTCGAAGTGCCCATTCGGTAACCTAGATAGTCCAAGTGCCCTATAGGGAACCTAGATTGTCCAAGGGCCCACTAGTAAACCTACATAGTCCATTGTCCCGCTAGTTAACCTTCATAGTGCAAGTGTCCGCTATTTAACCTACACATTCCAAGTGCCCGCTAGTTAACCTACACAATCTAAGTGCCCGTTGGCTAACCTAGATAGTCCAAGGGCCCGCTAGTTGACCTACATAGTCCAAGTGCCCGCTAGTTAACCTAGATAGTACAAGTGCCTGCTAGGTAACCTACATAGTGCAAGTGTCCGCTAGTTAACATAGATAGTCCAAGTGCCCGCTAGGTAACCTAGATACTGCAAGTGCCCGCTAGTTAACCTAGAGAGTTCAAGTACCCGCTAGGTAACCTATATCATCCAAGGGCCCCCTAGTTAGCCTACATAGTCCAAGTGCCCGCTAGTTAACCTACATAATCTAAGTGCCCGTTGGCTAACCTAGATAGTCCAAGGGCCCGCTAGTTGACCTACATAGTCCAAGTGCCAGCTAGGTAACCTAGATAGTACAAGTGCCCGCTAGGGAACCTAGATATTCCAAGTGCCTGTTAGCTAACCTAGATAGTGCAAGTGGCGGCTTCGTAACCTCCATAGTCCAAGTGCCCGTTCGTTAACCTAGATAATAAAAGTTCCCCCTAGGTAACCTAGACAGTCCAAGTGCCCGCTAGTTAACCTACATAGTCCAAGTGCCCGATAGGGAACCTACATAGTCCAAGTGCCCGTTAGTTAACCTAGATAGTCAAAGTACCTGCTAGGTAACCTAGATAGTACAAGTGCCTGCTAGGTAACCTACATTGTCCAAGTGCCCGCTAGGTAACCTAAATAGTCCAAATGCCTGCTAGGGAAACTACATAGTCCAAGTGCACGCTAGTTAACCTAGATAGTCCAAGTGCCTGCACGTAATCCTACATAATCCATGGGCCCGCTAGTTAACCTAGATAGTCCAAGTGCCCGCTAGTTAACCTACATAGTCTAAGTGCCCGCTAGGTAACCTAGACAGTTCAAGAGACCACTAGGTTACCTACATAGTCCAAGTGCCCGTTCTTCAACCTACATAGTCCAAGTACCAGCTAGGTAACCAATATAGTCCAAATGCCCGCTAGGGGCCCTAATAGTCCAAATGCCCGCTAGATAACCTAGATAGTCCAAGTGCTTGCTAGTTAACCTAGATAGTCCAATTGCCCGCTAGTTAACTTAGATAAAGTTCCCGCTAGGGAACCTATCTAGTCCAAGTGCCCTCTATGAAACGTACAAAATCCAAGTGCCCGCTAGGTAACGTTCATAGTCCAAGTGCCCGATAGGTAACCTACATAGTGCAAGTGTCTGCTAGGTAAACTACATAGTCCAAGTGCCCGCTAGTTAACAAAGATAGTCCAAGTGCCCGCTACGAAAGGTACATAGTCCAAGTGCCCGCTAGGTAACCTAGAGAGTGCATGTGCCCGCTAGTTAACCTACATAGACCAAGTGCCTGCTAGGTAACCTAGATAGTCCAAGGGCCTGCTAGTTAACCTACATAGTCCAAGTGCCCGCTAGGTAACCTACATAGTGCAAGTGTCCGCTAGTTAACCTACATAGTCCAAGCGCCCGCTTGTTAACCTAGATAGTCCAAGTGCCCGCTAGGTAACCTACATAGTGCAAGTGTCCGCTAGTTAACCTAAGTAGTCCAAGGGCCCGCTAGTTAAAATACATAGTCCAAGTGCCCGGTAGTTAACTTACATAGTTCAAGTGTCCGTAGGGAACATATATAGTCCAAGTGCCCGCTAGGGAACATACATAGTCCAAGTGCCCGCTAGGGAACCTACGTAGTCCAAGTGCCCGCTAGGGAATCTACATAGTCCAAGGGCCCGCTAGTTAACGTAGATAGTCCAAGTGCTGCTAGTTAATCTACATAGTCCAAGGGCCCGCTAGTTAACCTACATTATCCAAGTACCTGCTAGTTAACCTAGATCGTCCAAGTGTCCGCTAGTTAACCTACATAGTCCAAGTGCCCGCAAGGGAACCTAGATAGTCCAAGTGCCCGCTCTGGAACCTACATAGTACAAGTGCCTGCTAGGGAACCTACATAGTCGATGTACCCGCTCTGGAACATACATAGTCCAAGTGCCCGCTAGGGAATCTACATAGTCCAAGTGCCCGCTAGGGAACCTGCGTAGTCCAAGTGCCCACTAGGGAATCTACATAGTCCAAGGGCCCGCTAGTTAACCTACATAGTCTAAGTGCCCGCAAGGGAACCTAGATAGTCCAAGTGCCTGCTCTGGAACCTACATAGTCCAAGTGCCTGCTAGGGAACCTACATAGTCGAAGTGCCCGCTCTGGAACATACATAGTCCAAGTGCGCGCTAGGGAATCTACATAGTCCAAGGGCCCGCTAGTTGACCTACATATTCCAAGTGCCAGCTAGGTAACCTAGATAGTACAAGTGCCCGCTAGGGAACCTAGATATTCCAAGTGCCTGTTAGCTAACCTAGATAGTGCAAGTGGCGGCTTCGTAACCTCCATAGTCCAAGTGCCCGTTCGTTAACCTAGATAATAAAAGTTCCCCCTAGGTAACCTAGACAGTCCAAGTGCCCGCTAGTTAACCTACATAGTCCAAGTGCCCGATAGGGAACCTACATAGTCCAAGTGCCCGTTAGTTAACCTAGATAGTCAAAGTGCCTGCTAGGTAACCTAGATAATCCAAGTGCCTGCTAGGTAACCTACATAGTCCAAGTGCCCGCTAGGTAACCTAAATAGTCCAAATGCCCGCTAGGGAAACTACATAGTCCAAGTGCATGCTAGTTAACCTAGATAGTCCAAGTGCCTGCTAGTTAACCTAGATAGTCCAAGTGCCTGCTAGTAAACCTACATAATCCATGGGCCCGCTAGTTAACCGAGATAGTCCAAGTGCCCGCTAGTTAACCTACATAGTCTAAGTGCCCGCTATGTACCTAGACAGTTCAAGTGACCACTAGGTTACCTACATAGTCCAAGTGCCCGTTCGTTAACCTACATAGTCCATGTGCCTGCTAGGTAACCAATATAGTCCAAATGCCCGCTAGGGGCCCTAATAGTCCAAATGCCCGCTAGTTAACCTAGAGTGTCCAAGTGCCTGCTAGGTAACCTAGATAATCCAAGTGACTGCTAGGTAACCTACATAGTCCAAGTGCCCGCTAGGTAACCTAAATAGTCCAAATGCCCGCTAGGGAAACTACATAGTCCAAGTGCATGCTAGTTAACCTAGATAGTCCAAGTGCCTGCTAGTTAACCTAGATAGTCCAAGTGCCTGCTAGTAAACCTACATAATCCATGGGCCCGCTAGTTAACCGAGATAGTCCAAGTGCCCGCTAGTTAACCTACATAGTCTAAGTGCCCGCTATGTACCTAGACAGTTCAAGTGACCACTAGGTTACCTACATAGTCCAAGTGCCCGTTCGTTAACCTACATAGTCCATGTGCCTGCTAGGTAACCAATATAGTCCAAATGCCCGCTAGGGGCCCTAATAGTCCAAATGCCCGCTAGTTAACCTAGAGTGTCCAAGTGCTTGCTAGTTAACCTAGATAGTCCAAGTGCCCGCTAGGGAACCTATCTAGTCCAAGTACCCGCTAGGAAACGTACATAGTCCAAGTGCCCGCTAGGTAGCTTTCATAGTCCAAGTGCCCGATAGGTAACCTACATAGTGCAAGTGTCTTCTAGGTAAACTACATAGTCCAAGTGCCCGCTAGTTAACAAAGATAGTCCAAGTGCCCGGTACGGAAGGTACATAGTCCAAGTGCCCGCTAGGTATCCTAGAGAGTGCATGTTCCCGCTAGTTAACCTACATAGTCCAAGTGCCTGCTAGGTAACCTAGATAGTCCAAGGGCCTGCTAGTTAAACTACATAGTCCAAGTGCACGCTAGGTAACCTACATAGTGCAAGTGTCCGCTAGTTAACCTACATAGTCCAAGCGCCCGCTTGTTAACCTAGATAGTCCAAGTGCCCGCTAGGTAACCTACATAGTGCAAGTGTCCGCTACTTAACCTAAGTAGTCCAAGGGCCCGCTAGTTAAAATACATAGCCCAAGTGCCCGGTAGTTAACTTACATAGTTCAAGTGTCCGTAGGGAACATACATAGTCCAAGTGCCCGCTAGGGAACATACATAGTCCAAGTGCCCGCTAGGGAACCTACGTAGTCCAAGTGCCCTATAGGGAATCTACATAGTTCAAGGGCCCGCTAGTTAACGTAGATAGTCCAAGTGCTGCTAGTTAATCTACATAGTCCAAGGGCCCGCTAGTTAACCTACATTATCAAAGTACCCGCTAGTTAACCTAAATCGTCCAAGTGTATGCTAGTTAACCTACATAGGCCAAGTGCCCGCAAGGGAACCTAGATAGTCCAAGTGCCTGCTCTGGAACCTACATAGTCCAAGTGCCTGCTAGGGAACCTACATAGTCGAAGTGCCCGCTCTGGAACATACATAGTCCAAGTGCCCGCTAGGGAATCTACATAGTCCAAGGGCCCGCTTGTTAACGTAGATAGTCCAAGTGCCGCTAGTTAATCTACATAGTCCAAGGGCCCGCTTGTTAACGTAGATAGTCCAAGTGCCGCTAGTTAATCTACATAGTCCAAATACCCGCTAGTTAACCTAGATCGTCCAAGTGCACGCTAGTTAACCTACATAGTCCAAGGGCCCGCTAGTTAACCTACATCGTCCAAGGGCCCGCTAGTTAACTTACATAGTCCAAGTGCCCTCTAGGTAACCTACACAGTTCAAGTGACCACTAGGTTACTTACATAGTCCAAGTGCCTTTTCGTTAACCTACATAGTCCAAGTGCCATCTAGGTAACCTATATAGTCCAAATGCCCGCTAGGGACCCTAATAGTCCAAGTGCCCGCTAGTTATCCTAGATAGTCCATGTGCTCGCTAGTTAACCTAGATACTCCAAGTGCCCGCTACTTAACCTAGATAGACCAAGTGCCCGCTAGGGAATCTAGATAGTCCAACAGCCCGCTAGGTAAACTACATACTCCAAGAAACCGCTAGGCAACGTAGATAGTTCAAGTGCCAGCTAGGTAACTTAGATAGTCCAAGTGCACGCTAGGTAACCTACAAAATCTAAGTGCCCGCAAGGTTATCTATATAGTCCAAGTGCCCTTTAGGTAACCTTGATAGTCTAATTGCCCATTAGCTAACATAGAGAGTCCAAGTTTCCGCTAGTTAACCTACATAGTCCAAGTGCCCGCTAGGGAACCTGCATAGTCCAAGTGCCCGCTAGGTAACCTAGATAATCCAAGTGCCTGCTAGTTAACCTATATCGTCCATGTGCCCGCTAGTTAACCTACATAGTCAATGGGCCCACTAGTTAACCTACATAGTGCAACAGCCCGCTAGTTAACCTAGATCGTGCAAGTGTCCGCTAGTTAACCTACATAATCCACGTGCCAGTTAGCTAACCTAGATAGTCCAGGGCCCGTGGTTGACCTACATAGTCCAAGTGCCCGCTGGGTAACCTAGATAGTCCAAGTGCCCGCTGGGTAACCTAGATAATCCAAGTGCCCGCTAGGGAACCTTCATAGTCTAAGTGCCTGATAGGTAACCTAGATAGTCCAAGTGCCCGTTAGTTAACCTAGATAGTCCAAGTGCCCACTACGGGACGTACTTAGTCCATGTGCCCGTTAGCTAACCTAGATAGTCCAAGTGCCCGCTAGTTAACATTGATCATCCCAGTGCCCGCTAGTTAACCTCGATAGTCCAAGTGCACGCTAGTTAACCTAGATAGTTCAAGTGCCCTCTAGTTAACCTAGATCGTCCAAGTGCCCGCTAGTTAACCTAGATGCTCCAAGTGCCCGCTAGTTAACCTAGATAGTCCAAGTGCACTCTAGTTAACCTAGATAGTCCAAGTGCCCTCTAGTTAACCTAGATCATCCAAGTGTCCACTAGTTAACCTACATAGTCCAAAGGCCCGCTAGTTAACCTAGAGAGTCCAAGGTCCGCTAGTTAACCTAGATAGTCCAAGTGCTCGCTAGTTAACCTACATAGTACAAGGGCCAACTAGTTGACCTAGATAGTCCAAGTGCCCGCTAGTTAACCTAGATAGTCCAAGTGCCCGCTAGGTAACCTAAGTAGTCTAAATGTCCGATAGGGATCCTACATAGTCCAAGTGCCCGATAGTTAACCTACATTGTCCAAGTGCCCGTTCGTTAACCTAGATAGTCCAAGTGCCCGCTAGGTAACCTACATAGTCCAAGTGCTCGCTAGGTAACCTAAATAGTCCAAATGCCCGCTAGGGAAATTAAATAGTCCAAGTGCCCGCTAGTTAACCTAGATAGTCCAAGTGCCTGCTAGTAAACCTACATAATCCATGGGCCCGCTAGTTAACCTAGATAGTCTAAGTGTCCGCTAGTTAACCTATATAGTCTAAGTGCCCGCTAGGTAACCTAGACAGTTCAAGTGACCACTAGGTTACCTATATAGTCTAAGTGCCCGTTCGTTAACCTACATAGTAAGTACCTGCTAGGTAACCAATATAGTCCAAACGCCCACTAGGGGCCCTAATAGTCCAAATGCCCGCTAGTTAACCTAGATCGTCCAAGTGCTTGCTAGTTAACCTAGATAGTCCAAGTGCCCGCTAGTTAACCTAGATAGATAAAGTGCCCGCTAGGGAACCTATCTAGTCCAAGTACCCGCTAGGAAACGTACATAGTCCAAGTGTCCGCTAGGTAACGTTCATAGTCCAAGTGCCCGATAGGTAACGTAGATAGTCCAAGTGCCCGCTAGGGAACGTACATAGTCCAAGTGCCCGCTAGGTAACCTAGATAGTCCAAGTGCCCGCTAGTTAACCTACATAGTCCAAGTGCCTGTTAGATTACCTAGATAGTCCACGTGCCCACTAGTTAACCTACATAGTCCAGGTTCCCCCCAGGGTAACCTAGATAGTCCAAGGGCCCGTAGGTAACCTACATTGTCCTAGTGCCCCCAAGTTAACCTACATTCTCCAAGTGCACGCTAGGCAACCTAGATAGTCGAAGTGCCCGCTAGTTAACCTAGATAGTCCAAGTGCCTGCTAGGTAACCTACATAGTGCAAGTGTCCGCTAGTTAACCTACATATTCCAAGTGCCCGCAAGTTAACATAGATAGTCCAAGTGCCCACTAGGGAACGTACATAGTCCAAGTGCCCGCCTGTTAACCTAGATAGTTCAAGTACCTGCTAGGTAACCTAGATAGTCCAAGTGCCTTTTCGGTAACCTAGATAGTCCAAGTGCCCTTTAGGGAACTTAGATAGTCCAAGGGCCCGCAAGTATACCTACATAGTCCATGGGTCCGCTAGTTAACCTACATATTCCAAGTGCCCGCTAGTTAACCTACATAATCTAAGTGCCCGTTAGCTAACCTAGATAGTCCAAGGGCCCGCTTGTTGACCTACATAGTCCAAGGGCCAGCTAGGTATCCTAGATAGTACAAGTGCCCGCTAGGGAACCTCAATAGTCCAAGTGCCTGTTAGCTAACCTAGATAGTCCAAGTGGCGGCTAGGTAACCTACATAGTCCAAGTACCCGTTAGTTAACCTAGATAATCCAAGTGCCCGCTAGAGAACCTACATAGTCCAAGTGCCCGCTCGTTAACCTACATAGTCTAATTGCCCGATAGGGAACCTACATAATCCAAGGGCCCGCTAGGTAACCTACATAGTCCTAGTGCCCCCTAGTTAACCTATATTCTCCAAGTGCCCGATTGGGAACCTACATAGTGCCCCCTAGTTAACCTACAATCTCCAAGTGCCCGTTAGGGAACCTACATAGTCCAAGTGACCGCTAGGTAACCTACATAGTCCAAATGCCCACAGGGAAACCTACATAGTCTAAAGGTCTGCTAGGCAACCTACATAATCCAAGTGCCCGCTCTGGAACATACATAGTCCAAGTGCCCGTTAGCTAACCTAGATAGTCCAAGGGCCCGCTAGTTGACCTACATAGTCCGAGTGCCAGCTAGGTAACCTAGATAGTCCAAGTACCTGCTAGTAAACCTACATAATCCATGGGCCCGCTAGTTAACCTAGATAGGCCAAGTGCCCGCTAGTTAACCTACATAGTCTAAGTGCCCGCTAGGTAACCTAGACAGTTCAAGTGACCACTAGGTTACCTACATAGTCCAAGTGCCCGTTCGTTAACCGACATAGTTCAAGTACCTGCTAGGTAACCAATATAGTCCAAATGCCAGCTAGGGGCCCTAATAGTCCAAATGCCCGCTAGTTAACCTAGATAGTCCAAGTGCCCGCTAGTTAACCTAGATAGATAATGTGCCTGCTAGGGAACCTATCTAGTCAAAGTACCCGCTAGGAAACGTACATAGTCCAAGTGCCCGCTAGGTAACGTTCATAGTCCAAGTGCCCGATAGGTACCCTACATAGTGCAAGTGTCTGCTAGGTAAACTACATAGTCCAAGTGCCCGCTAGTTAACAAAGATAGTCCAAGTGCCCGCTAGTTAACCTACATAGTCCAAGTGCCCGCTAGGTAACCTACATAGTGCAAGTGTCCGCTAGTTAACCTACATAGTCCAAGCGCCCGCTAGTTAACCTAGATAGTCCAAGTGCCCGCTTGGTAACCTACATAGTGCAAGTGTCCGCTAGTTAACCTAAGTAGTCCAAGGGCCACCAAGTTAAAATACATAGTCCAAGTGCCCTGTAGTTAACTTACATAGTTCAAGTGTCCGTAGGGAACATACATAGTCCAAGTGCCCGCTAGGGAACATACATAGTCCAAGTGCCCGCTAGGGAACCTACGTAGTCCAAGTGCCCGCTAGGGAATCTACATAGTCCAAGGGCCCGCTAGTTAACGTAGATAGTCCAAGTGCTGCTAGTTAATCTACATAGTACAAGGGGCCGCTAGTTAACCTACATAATCCAAGTACCCGCTAGTTAACCTAGATAGTCCAAGGGCACGCTAGTTAACCTACATAGTACAAGTGCCCACAAGGGAACCTAGATAGTCCAAGTGCCCGCTCTGGAACCTACATAGTCCAAGTGCACGCTAGTTAACCTAGATCGTCCAAGTGCCCGCTATTTTACATAGGTAGTCCAAGTGCCTGCTAGGTAACCTACATAGTGCAAGTATCCGCTAGTTAACCTACATATTCCAAGTGCCCGCTAGTTAACATAGATAGTGCAAGTGCCTGCTAGGGAACGTACATAGTCCAAGTGCCCGCTTGTTAACCTAGATAGTTCAAGTACCCGTTAGGTAACCTAGATAGTCCAAGGGCCCCCTAGTTAGCCTACATAGTCCAAGTGCCCGCTAGGTAACCTAGAAAGTCCAAGGGCCCGCTAGTTAACCTACATAGTCCAAGTACCCAGTAGTTAACTTACATAGTTCAAGTGTCCTTAGGGAACATACAGAGTCCAAGTGCCAGCTAGGTAACCTAGATAGTACAAGTGACCGCTAGGGAATCTAGATAGTTCAATTGCCTGTTAGCTAACCTAGATAGTCCAAGTGGCGGCTAGGTAACCTACATAGTCCAAGTGCCCGTTCGTTAACCTAGATAATCCAAGTGCCCGCTAGGTAACCAGGACAGTCCAAGTGTATGCTAGTTTACCTACCTAGTCCAAGTGCTCGATAGAGAACCTACATAATCCAAGTACCCGCTAGGCAACCTACATACTCCAAGTGCCCGTTAGTTAACCTAGATAGTCAAAGCGCCTGCTCGGTAACTTACATAGTCCAAGTGCCCGCTAGGTAACCTAAATAGTCCAAATGCCTGCTAGGGAAACTACATAGTCCAAGTGCCCGCTATTTAACCTAGATAGTCCAAGTGCCTGCTAGTAAACCTACATAATCCATGGACCCGCTAGTTAACCTACATAGTGCAAGGACCCGCTAGTTAACCTAGATCGTGCAAGTGTCCGCTAATTAACCTACATATTCCACGTGACCGCTAGGGATCCTTTATAATCCAACTGCCTGCTAGGTAACCTTGATAGTCCAAGTGCCCGCTAGTTAACCTAGATCGTCCAAGTACTGGCTAGTTAACCTACATAGTCCAAGGGCCCACTAGTTAACCTAGATTGCCCAAGTGGCCTCTAGTTAACCTACATAGTACAAGTGCCCGCTAGTTAACCTATATACCAAGTGCCCGCTACGTATCCTAGAAAGTCCAAATGCCCGCTAGGTAACCTACATAGTGCAAGTGTCTGCTAGGTAAACTACATAGTCCAAGTGCCCGCTAGTTAACATAGATAGTCCAAGTGCCCGCTAGGGAAGGTACATAGTCCAAGTGCCCGCTAGGTAACCTAGAGAGTGCAAGTGCCCGTTAGTTAACCTACATAGTCCAAGTGCCTGTAAGGTAACCTAGATAGTCCAAGGGCCTGCTAGTTAACCTACATAGTCCAAGTGCCCGCTAGTTAACATAGATAGACCAAGGGCCCGCTAGTTAACGTAGATAGTCCAAGTGCTGCTAGTTAATCTACATAGTCCAAGGGCCCGCTAGTTAACCTACATAATCCAGGTATCCGCTAGTTAACCTCGATCGTCCAAGTGTCCGCTAGTTAACCTACATAGTCCAAGTGCCCGCAAGGGAACCTAGATAGTCCAAGTGCCCGCCTAGAACCTACATAGTCCAAGTTCCTTCCCTGGGAACCTACATAGTCGAAGTGCCCGCTCTGGAACATACAAAGTCCAAGTGCCCGCTAGGGAATCTACATAGTCCAAGGGCCCGCTAGTTAACGTAGATAGTCCAAGTGCTGCTAGTTAATCCACATAGTCCAAGGGCCCGCTAGTTAACACTTACATAGTTCAAGTACCCGCTAGTTAACCTAGATCGTCCAAGTCCACGCTAGTTAACCTACATAGTCCAAGGGCCCGCTAGTTAACCTACATAGTCCAAGGGCCCGCTAGTTAACCTACATCGTCCCAGTGCCCACTAGGAAACCTATATAGTTCAAGTACCCGCTCGGTAACCTAGATCGTCCAAGGGCCCCCTAGTTAGCCTTCATAGTCCAAGTGCCCGCTAGGTAACCTAGATAGTCCAAGTGCCCGTTCAGTAACCTAGATAGTCCAAGTGCCCTTTAGGGAACCTAGATAGTCCAAGTGCCCGTAAGTAAACCTACATAGTCCATGGGCCCGCTAGTTAACCTACATAGTCCAAGTGTCCGCTAGTTAACTTACATATTCCAAGTGAACACTATTTAACCTCCATAATCTAAGTGCCAGCGAGGTAACCTAGATAGTACAAGTGCCCGCTAGGGAATCTAGATAGTCCAAGTGTTGTTAGCTAACCTAGGTAGTCCAAGTGGCGGCTAGGTAACCTACATAGTCCAAGTGCCAGTTCGTAAACCTAGATAATCCAAGTGCCCGCTAGGTAACCTAGACAGTCCAAAGGCCCGCTAGTTAACCTACATAGTCCAAGTGCCCTATAGGGAACCTACATAATCCAAGTGCCCGCTAGGTAACCTACATACTCCAAGTGCCCGTTAGTTTACCTAGATAGTCAAAGTGCCTGCTAGGTAAGCTAGATAGTCCAAGTGCCCGCTCGGGAACCTACATAGTCCAAGTGCCCGCTAGTTAACCTACATAGTCCAAGTGCCCGGTAGGGAACCTACATAATCCAAGTGCCTGCTAGGGAACCTACATAGTCCAAGTGCCCGCTAGGCAACCTACATAGTCCAAGTGCCCGTTAGTTGACCTACATAGTCAAAGTGCCTGCTAGGTAACCTAGATAGTCCAAGTGCCCGCTTGGTAACCTAAATAGTCCAAATGCCCGTTAGGGAAACTACATATTCCAAGTGCCCGCTAGTTAACCTAGATAGTCCAAGTGCCTGCTAGTAAACCTACATAATCCATGGGCCTGATAGTTAACCTACATAGTGCAAGGGCCCGTTAGTTAACCTACATAGTCCAAGTGCCTGCTAGGTAACCTAGATAGTCCAAGTGCCCGCTTGGGATCCATCATAATCCAAGTGCCTGCTAGGCAACCTAGATAGTCCAAGTTCCCGCTAGGTAACCTAGATAGTCCAAGTGCCGTTACCTAACCTAGATAGTCCAAGTGCCCGCTAGGCAACCTACATAGTCCAAGTGCCCGTTCGTTATCCTAGAAGTCCAAGAGCCCGCTATGTAACGTAGACAGTCCAAGTGCCCGCTATGTAACCTGACAGTCCAAGTGCCCGCTAGGGAACCTATATAGTCCAAGTGCTATCTAGGTAACCTAGATAGTCCAAGGGCCCGCTAGTTAACCTATATAGTCTAAGGGCTCGCTTGTTAACTTTGATAGTCCAAGTGCCCCTTAGTTAAGCTAGATCGTTCAAGTGCCCGCTAGTTAACCTAGATCGTCCAAATACTGGCTAGTTAACCTACATGTCCAAGGGCCCACTAGTTAACCTAGATTGTCCAAGTGTCCTCTAGTTAACCTACATAGTCCAAGTGCCCGCTAGGTAACCTACAAGGGCAAGTGTCTGCTAGGTAAACTACATAGTCCAAGTGCCCGCTAGTTAACATAGATAGTCCAAGTGCCCGCTAGGGAAGGTACATAGTCCAATTGCTCGCTAGGTAACCTAGAGAGTGCAAGTGCCCGCTAGTTAACCTAAATAGTCCACGTGCCTGCTAGGTAACATAGATAGTCCAAGGCCTGCTAGTTAACCTACATAGTCCAAGTGCCCGCTAGGTAACCTACATAGTGCAAGTGTCCCCTAGTTAACCTACATAGTCCAAGCGTCCGCTAGTTAACCTAGATAGTCCAAGTGCCCGCTAGGTAACCTACATAGTGCAAGTGTCCGCTAGTTAACCTAAGTAGTCCAAGGGCCCGCTAGTTAACATACATAGTCCAAGTGCCCGGTAGTTAACTTACATAGTTCAAGTGTCCGTAGGGAACATACATAGTCCAAGTGCCCGCTAGGGAACATACATAGTCCAACTGCCCGCTAGGGAACCTACGTAGTCCAAGTGCCCGCTAGGGAATCTACATAGTCCAAAGGCCCGCTAGCTAACGTAGATTGTCCAAGTGCTGCTAGTAAATCTACATAGTCCAAGGGCCCGCTAGTTAACCTACATAATCCAAGTACCCGCTAGTTAACCTAGATCGTCCAAGTGTCCGCTAGTTAACCTACATAGTGCAAGTGTCCGCTAGTTAACCTAAGTAGTCCAAGGTCCCGCTAGTTAACATACATAGTCTAAGTGCCCGGTAGTTAACTTACATAGTTCAAGTATCCGTAGGGAACATACATAGTCCAAGTGCCCGCTAGGGAACATACATAGTCCAACTGCCCGCTAGGGAATCTACGTAGTCCAAAGGCCCGCCTGTTAACGTATATAGTACAAGTGCTGCTAGTTAACCTACATAGTCCAAGGGCCCGCTAGTTAACCTACATAATCCAAGTACCCGCTAGTTAACCTAGATCGTCCAAGTGTCCGCTAGTTAACCTACATAGTCCAAGTGCCCGCAAGGGAACCTAGATATTCCAAGTGCCCGCTCTGGAACCTACATAGTCCAAGTGCCTGCTAGGGAACCTATATAGTCTAAGTGCCCGCTCTGGAACATACATAGTCCAAGTGCCCACTAGGGAATCTACATAGTCCAAGGGTCCGCTAGTTAACGTTTATAGTCCAAGTGCCGCTAGTTAATCTACATAGTCCAAGAGCCCGCTAGTTAACCTACATAGTCCAAGTACCCGCTAGTTAACCTAGATCGTTAAAGTGCACGCTAGTTAACCTACATAGTCCAAGAGCCCGCTAGTTAACCTACATAGTCCAAGGGCCTGCTAGTTAACCTACATAGTTCAAGTACCCGCTAGTTAACCTAGATCGTCCAAGTGCACGCTAGTTATCCTACATAGTCCAAGGGCCCGCTAGTTAACCTACATCTTCCAAGGGCCCGCTAGTTAACCTACATAGTCCAAGTGCCCGCTAGGTAACCTAGACAGTTCAAGTGACCACTAGGTTACTTACATAGTCCAAGTGCCTGTTCGTTAACCTACATAGACCAATGCCCGCTAGGTAACCTATATAGTCCAAATGCCCGTTAGGGACCCTAATATTCCAAGTGCCTGCTAGTTATCCTAGATCGTCCAAGTGCTCGCTAGTTAACCTAGATACTTCAAGTGCCCACTAGTTAACGTAGATAGACCAAGTGCCCGCTAGGGAACCTACCTATTCAAAGTGCCCGATAGGGAACTTACATAGTCCAAGGGCCCGCTAGGGAACCTACATAGTCCAAGTGCCCGTTAGTTAACCTAGATAGTACAAGTGCCCGCTAGGTAACCTAGATAGTCCAACAGCCTGCTAGGTAACCTACATACTCCAAGAACCCGTTAGTTAACCTAGATAGTTCAAGTGTCAGCTATGTAACCTAGATAGTTCATGTGCCGCTAAGTAACCTACAAAGTCAAAGTGCCCGCTAGGTTATCTATATAGTCCAAATGCCCGCTAGGGTATCTACATAGTCCAAGGGCCCGCTAGTTAACGTAGATAGTCCAAGTGCCGCTAGTTATTCTACATAGTTCAAGGGCCCACTAGTTAACCTACATAGTCCAAGTACCTGCTAAGAAACCTAGATAGTCCAAGTGCCCGTTACCTAACCTAGATAGTCCATGTGCCCTCTAGTTAACCTAGATCGTCCAAGTGCCCGCTAAGAAACCTAGATAGTCCAAGTGCCCGTTACCTAACCTAGATAGTCCAATTGCCCGCTATGCAACATACATAGTCCAAGTGCCCGTTCATTAACCTAGAATTCCAAGTGCCCGCTAGGTAACCTAGACTCTCCAAGTGCCCGCTAGGTTACCTACATAGTCCAAATGCCCGTTTGGTAACCTAGATAGTGCAAGTGCCAGGTAGTTAACCTACATAGTCCAAGTGCCCGCTAGGTAACCTAGATAGTTCAAGTGCCCACTAGTTAACCTACATAGGCCTGGTTCCCCCTAGGTAACCTAGATAGTCCAAGGGCCCGCTAGGTAACCTACATAGTCCTAGTGCCCCCTAGTTAACCTACATTCTCCAAGTGCCCGATAGGGAATCTACATAGTCCAAGTGCCCGCTAGGTAACCTACATAGTCCAAATGCCCGCTAGTTAACATAGATAGTCCAAGTGCCCGCAAGGGAAGGTACGTAGTCCAAGTGCTCGCTAGGTAACCTAGAGAGTGCAAGTGCCCGCTAGTTAACCTACATAGTCCACGTGCCTGCTAGGTAACATAGATAGTCCAAGGGCCTGCTAGTTAACCTACATAGTCCAAGTGCCCGCTAGGTAACCTACATAGTGCAAGTGTCCCCTAGTTAACCTACATATTCCAAGCGCCCGCTAGTTAACCTAGATAGTCCAAGTGCCCGCTAGGTAACCTACATAGTGCAAGTGTCCGCTAGTTAACCTAAGTAGTCCAAGGGCCCGCTAGTTAACATACATAGTCCAAGTGCCCGGTAGTTAACTTACATAGTTCAAGTGTCCGTAGGGAACATACATAGTCCAAGTGCCCGCTAGGGAACATACATAGTCCAACTGCCCGCTAGGGAACCTACGTAGTCCAAGTGCCCGCTAGGGAATCTACATAGTCCAAAGGCCCGCTAGCTAACGTAGATAGTCCAAGTGCTGCTAGTAAATCTACATAGTCCAAGGGCCCGCTAGTTAACCTACATAATCCAAGTACCCGCTAGTTAACCTAGATCGTCCAAGGGTCCGCTAGTTAACCTACATAGTCCAAGTGCCCGCAAGGGAACCTAGATAGTCCAAGTGCCCGCTATTTTACCTAGATAGTCCAAGTGCCTGCTAGGGAACCTATATAGTCGAATGCCCGCTCTGGAACATACATATTCCAAGTGACCACTAGGGAATCTACATAGTCCAAGGGTCCGCTAGTTAACGTAGATAGTCCAAGTGCCGCTAGTTAATCTACATAGTCCAAGGGCCCGCTAGTTAATCTACATAGTCCAAGTACCCGCTAGTTAACCTAGATCGTTAAAGTGCACGCTAGTTAACCTACATAGTCCAAGTGTTGTTAGCTAACCTAGATAGTCCAAGTGGCGGCTAGGTAACCTACATAGTCCAAGTGCCCGTTCGTTAACCTAGATAATCCAAGTGCCCGATAGGTAACCTAGACAGTTCAAGTGCCCGCTAGTTAACCTACATAGTCCAAGTGCCCGATAGGGAACCTACATAATCCAAGTGCCCGCTAGGTAACCTACATACTCCAAGTGCCCGTTAGTTTACCTAGATAGTCCAAGTGCCCGCTAGGGTACCTACATAGTCCAAGTGCCCGCTAGTTAACCTACATAGTCCAAGTGCCCGATAGGGAACTTACATAATCCAAGTGCCTACTAGGGAACCTACATAGTCCAAGTGCCCGCTAGGCAACCTACATAGTACAAGTGCCCGTTAGTTAACCTAGATAGTCAAAGTGCCTGCTAGGTAACCTAGATAGTCCAAGTGCTCGCTAGGTAACCTACATAGTCCATGTGCCCGCTTGGTAATCTAAATAGTCCAAATGCCCGCTAGGGAAACTACATAGTCCAAGTGCCCGCTAGTTAACCTAGATAGTCCAAGTGCCTGCTAGTAAACCTACATAATCCATGGGCCCACTAGTTAACCTACATAGTGCAAGGGCCCGCTAGTTAACCTAGATAGTCCAAGTGCCCGCTAGGGATCCTTGATAATCCAAGTGCCTGCTAGGCAACCTAGATAGTCCAAGTTCCCGGTAGGTAACCTAGATAGTCCAAGTGCCCGTTACCTAACCTAGATAGTCCAAGGGCCCGCTAGTTAACCTACATAGTCCAAGGGCTCGCTTGTTAACTTTGATAGTCCAAGTGCCCCTTAGTTAACCTAGATCGTTCAAGTGCCAGCTAGTTAACCTAGATCGTCCAAGTACTGCCTAGTTAACCTACATAGTCCAAGGGCCCACTAGTTAACCTAGATTGTCCAAGTGTCCTCTAGTTAACCTACATAGTCCAAGTGCCCGCAAGGTAACCTACATAATCCAAGTGCCCGCTAGGTAACCTAGAGAGTGGAAGTGCCCGCTAGTTAACCTACATAGTCCAAGTGCCTGCTAGGTAACCTAGATAGTCCAAGGACCTGCTAGTTAACCTACATAGTCCAAGTGCCCGCTAGGTAACCTACATAGTGCAAGTGCCCGCTAGGTAACCTAGAGAGTGCAAGTGCCCGCTAGTTAACCTACATAGTCCAAGTGCCTGCTAGGTAACCTAATAGTCCAAGGGCCTGCTAGTTAACCTACATAGTCCGAGCGCCCGCTAGTTAACCTAGATAGTCCAAGTGCCCGCTAGGTAACCTACATAGTGCAAGTGTCCGCTAGTTAACCTAAGTAGTCCAAGGGCCCGCTAGTTAACATACATAGTCCAAGTGCCTGGTAGTTAACTTACATAGTTCAAGTATCCGTAGGGAACATACATAGTCCAAGTGCCCGCTAGGGAACATACATAGTCCAACTGCCCGCTAGGGAACCTACGTAGTCCAAGTGCCCGCTAGGGAATCTACGTAGTCCAAAGGCCCGCTAGTTAACGTAGATAGTCCAAGTGCTGCTAGTAAATCTACATAGTCCAAGGGCCCGCTAGTTAACCTACATAATCCAAGTACCCGCTAGTTAACCTAGATCGTCCAAGCGTCCGCTAGTTAACCTACATAGTCCAAGTGCCCGCACGGGAACCTAGATAGTCCAAGTGCCCGCTCTGGAACCTACATAGTCCAAGTGCCTGCTAGGGAACCTATATAGTCTAAGTGCCCGCTCTGGAACATACATAGTCCAAGTGCCCACTAGGGAATCTACATAGTCCAAGGGTCCGTTAGTTAACGTAGATAGTCCAAGTGCCGCTAGTTAATCTACATAGTCCAAGAGCCCGCTAGTTAACCTACATAGTCCAAATACCCGCTAGTTAACCTAGATCGTTAAAGTGCACGCTAGTTAACCTACATAGTCCAAGGGCCTGCTAGTTAACCTACATAGTCCAAGTACCCGCTAGTTAACCTAGATCGTCCAAGTGCACGGTAGTTATCCTACATAGTCCAAGGGCCCGCTAGTTAACCTACATCTTCCAAGGGCCCGCTAGTTAACCTACATAGTCCAAGTGCCCGCTAGGTAACCTAGACAGTTCAAGTGACCACTAGGTTACTTACATAGTCCAAGTGCCTGTTCGTTAACCTACATAGACCAAGTGCCCGCTAGGTAACCTATATAGTCCAAATGCCCGCTAGGGACCCTAATATTCCAAGTGCCCGCTAGTTATCCTAGATAGTCCAAGTGCTCGCTAGTTAACCTAGATACTTCAAATGCCCGCTAGTTAACCTAGATAGACCATGTGCCCGCTAGGGAACCTACCTAATCCAAGTGCCTGATAGGGAACTTGCATAATCCAAGGGCCCGCTAGGGAACCTACATAGTCCAAGTGCCCGTTAGTTAACCAAGATAGTCCAAGTGCCCGTTAGGTAACCTAGATAGTCCAACAGCCCGCTAGGTAACCTACATACTCCAAGAACCCGTTAGTTAACCTAGATACTTCAAGTGCCAGCTATGTAACCTAGATAGTCCATGTGCCGCTAGGTAACCCACAAAGTCAAAGTGCCCGCTAGGTTATTTATATAGTCCAAATGCCCGCTAGGGTATCTACATAGTCCAAGGGCCCGCTAGTTAACGTAGATAGTCCAAGTGCCGCTAGTTATTCTACATAGTTCAAGGGCCCACTAGTTAACCTACATAGTCCATGTACCCGCTAGGAAACCTAGATAGTCCAAGTGCCCGTTACCTAACCTAGATAGTCCATGTGCCCTCTAGTTAACCTAGATCGTCCAAGTGCCCGCTAAGAAACCTAGATAGTCCAAGTGCCCGTTACCTAACCTAGATAGTCCAATTGCCCGCTATGCAACATACATAGTCCAAGTGCCCGTTCATTAACCTAGAATTCCAAGTGCCCGCTAGGTAACCTAGACTCTCCAAGTGCCCGCTAGGTTACCTACATAGTCCAAATGCCCGTTTGGTATCCTAGATAGTGCAAGTGCCTGGTAGTTAACCTACATAGTCCAAGTGCCCGGTAGGTAACCTAGATAGTCCAAGGGCCCGCTAGTTAACCTACATAGTCCATGGTCCGTGCTAGGGAACGTACATAGTCCAAGTGCCTGCTAGGTAACCTAGATAGTTCAAGTGCCCACTAGTTAACCTACATAGTTGAGGTTCCCCCTAGGTAACCTAGATAGTCCAAGGGCCCGCTAGGTAACCTACATAGTCCTAGTGCCCCTTAGTTAACCTACATTCTCCAAGTGCCCGATAGGGAACCTACATAGTCCAAGTGCCCACTAGGTAACCTACATAGTCCAAATGCCCGCTAGTTAACCTACATAGTCCGAGTGCCCGATAGGGAACCTACATAATCCAAGTGCCCGCTAGGGAACCTACATTGTCCAAGTGCCCGTTAGGTAACCTAGATAGTCCAAATGCCCGCTAGGGAACCCACATAGTCCAAGTGCCCGCTAGGGAACTTACATAGTCCAAGGGCCCGCTACGGAACCTACATAGTCCAAGTGCCCGTTAGTTAACCTAGATAGTCCCAGTGCCCGCTAGGTAACCTATATAGTCCAAGTGCCCGCTAGGTAACCTACAAAGTCTAAGTGCCCGCTAGGTAATCTATATAGTCCAAATGACAGCTAGGGAGCCTACATAGTCCAAATGCCCGCTAGGTAACCTAGATAGTCTAAGGGCCCGCTAGGTAACCTACATAGTCCTAGTGCCCCCTAGTTAACCTACATTTTCCAAGTGCCCGATAGGGAACCTACATAGTCCAAGTGCCCGCTAGGTAACCTACATAGTCCAAATGCCCTCTAGTTATTCTACATAGTCCAAGTGCCCGATAGGGAACCTACATAATCCAAGTGCCCGCTAGGGAACGTACATAGTCCAAGTGCCCGTTAGGTAACCTAGATATTCCAGTGCCAGCTAGGGTATGTATATAGTCCAGGTGCCCGCTAGGTAACCTAGATAGTCTAAGTGCCCGCTATTTAACCTACATACTCCATGGTCCCGCTAGTTAACCTACATAGTCCAAGTGCCTGATAGGGAACCTACATAATCCAAGTGCCCGTTAGGGAACCTAGATAGTCCAAGTGCCCGCTAGGGAACCTGCATCGTCCAAGTGCCCGGTAGTTAACCTACATAGTCTAAGGGCCCGCTAGTTAACCTACATAGTCCAAGGGCCCGCTAGTTAACCTACATAGTCCAAGGGCCCTCTAGATAACCTAGATTGTCCAAGTGCCCAATAGGGGACGTACATAGTCCAACTGCCCACTAGGTAACCTAGATAGTCCAAGTGTCCGCTAGTTAACCTACATAGTCCAAGTGCCCGCTAGGTAACCTAGATAGTCCAAGAGCCCGCTAGTTAACCTACATAGTCCAAGTGCCCGCTGAGGAACCTACATATTCCAAGTGCCCGATGGGGAACCTATATATTCCAAGTGCCCGTTAGGGAATCTAGATAGTCCAAGTGCCTGTAGGGAACCTATATATTCCAAGTGCCTGCTAGGAACCTACATAGTCAATGTGCCCGCTAGGGAACCTGCATTGTCCAAGTGCCCGCTAGTTAACCTAGATAGTCCAAGTGCCAGCTAGTTAACCTTGATGGTCCAAGTACCCTCTAGTTAACATACATAGTCCAAGGGCCCGCTAGTTAACCTAGATATTCCAAGTGCCCGCTAGTAAACCAAGATCGTCCATGTGTCCGCTAGTTAACCTTCATAGTCCAAGTTCCCGTTAGGTATCCTAGATAGTCCAATTGCCCGCTAGGTAACCTACATAGTCCAAGTGCCCGTTAGGTAACCTACATAGTTCAAATGCCCGCTAGTAACGTACATAGTCCAAGTGACCGATAGGGAACTTACATAATCCAAGTGCTCGCTAGGGAACCTACATAGTCCAAGTGCCCGTTAGGTAACCTAGATAGTCTTAATGCCCGCTAGGGAACCCACATAGTCCAAGTGCCCGTTAGGGAACGTGCATAGTCCAAGGGCCCGCTAGTTAACCTAGATATTCCAAGTGCCCGCTAGTTAACCAAGATCGTCCAAGTGCCCTTTAGGGAACCTATGTAGTCCAAGTGCCCACTAGGTAACCTAGATAGTCCAAGTGCCCGCTAGGTAACCTACAAAGTACAAGTGCCCACTAGGTAATCTACATAGTCCAAATGCCCGCTAGGGAACCTACATAGTCCATGTGCACGCTAATTAACCTACATAGTCCAAGTACCTGATAGAAACCTACATAGTCCAAGTGCCCGATAGGGAACCTACATAGTCCAAGTGCCCGCTATGGAACCTACATAATCCAAGTGCCCTTAGCTAACCTAGATAGTCCAAGGGCCTGCTAATTGACCTACATAGTCCAAGTGCCTGCAAGGTAACGTAGATAGACCAAGTGCCCGCTAGTTAACCTAGATAGTCGAAGTGCCCACTAGGGCATGTACATAGTCCAAGTGCCCGCTAGGTTACCTAGATAGTCCAAGTGCCCGCTAGTTAATCTACATAGTCCAAGTGCCTGATAGAAACCTACATAGTCCAAGTGCCCGATAGGGAACCTACATAGTCCAAGTGCCCGCTATGGAACCTACATAGTCCAAGTGCCTGTTAGGGAACCTAGATAGTCCAAGTGCCCGCTAGGGAACCTGCATCATCCAAGTGCCCGCTAGGTAACCTAGATAGTCCAAGGGCCTGCTAGTTAACCTACATAGTCCAAGTACCCGCTAGGGAACCTACAATGTCCAAGTGCCCTTAAGGGAACCTAGAGGGTCCAAGTGCCCATAGGGAACCTATATAGTCCAAGTGCCCGCTAGGGAACCTGCATCGTCCAAGTGCCCGCTAATTAACCTAGATAGTCCAAGGGCCCGGTAGTTAACCTATATAGTCCACGTGCCCGCTAGGTAACCTTGATACTCCAAGTGCCCGCTAGGTAACCTACATAGTCCTAGTACCCGCTAGTTAACCAACATTGTCCAAGTCCCCGATAGCGAAGGTACATAGTCCAAGTGCCCGTTAGTTAACCTAGATAGTCCAAATGCCCGCTATGGAACCCACATAGTGAAAGTGCCCGCTAGGGAACTTACATAGTCAAAGTGCCCGTAAGTTAACCTAGATAGTCCAAGTGCCTGGTAGTTAACCTAGATAGTCTAAGTACCCGCTAGGTAACGTAGATAGTTCAAGTGCCCAATAGGTAACCAAGATAGTCCAATTGCCCGCTAGGTAACCTACAAAGTCCAAGTGCCCGCTAGGTAATCTATATAGTCCAAATGCCGGCTGGGGAACCTACATAGTCCAAGTACCCTCTAATTAACCTACATTGTCCAAGTGCCCATTAGCTAACCTACATAGTCTAAGGGCCCACTAGTTAACCTACATAGTTCAAGTGCCCGCTAGCCAACCTACATAATCCAAGTGCCCGGTAGTTAACCTATATCGTCCAATGCCCGCTAGTTAACCTAGATCGTCCAAGTGTCCGCTAGTTAACCTACATAATCCAAGTGCCCTTAGCTAAGCTAGATAGTCCAAGGGCCCGCTAGTTGACCTACATAGTCCAAGTGCCCGCGAGGTAACGTAGATAGACCGAGTGCCCGCTAGTTAACCTAGATAGTCGAAGTGCCCATAGGGGATGTACATAGTCCAAGTGCCCGCTAGGTTACCTAGATAGTCCAAGTGCCCGCTAGTTAATCTACATAGTCCAAGTGCCTGATAGAAACCTACATAGTCCAAGTGCCCGATAGGGAACCTACATAGTCCAAGTGCCCGCTATGGAACCTACATAGTCCAAGTGCCCGTTAGGGAACCTAGATAGTCCAAGTGCCCGCTAGGGTACCTGCATCGTCCAAGTGCACGCTAGGTAACCTAGATAGTCCAAGGGCCTGCTAGTTAACCTACATAGTCCAAGTACCCGCTAGGGAACCTACAATGTCCAAGTGCCCTTTAGGGAACCTAGAGGGTCCAAGTGCCCATAGGGAACCTATATAGTCAAAGTGCCCGCTAGGGAACCTGCATCGTCCAAGTGCCCGCTAATTAACCTAGATAGTCCAAGTGCCCGCTACTTAAACTAGATAGTCCAATTGCCCGGTAGTTAACCTAGATTGTCCAAGTGCCTGCTAGTAAACCTACATAATCCATGGGCCCGCTAGTTAACCTACATAGTGCAAGGGCCCACTAGTTAACCTAGATCGTGCAAGTGTCCGCTAGTTAACCTAAATAGTCTAAGTGCCCGCTAGGGATCCTTCATAATCCAAGTGCCTGCTAGGCAACCTAGATAGTCCAAGTTCCCGCTAGGTAACCCAGATAGTCCAAGTGACCGGTAACCTAACCTAGATAGTCCAAGTGCCCGCTAGGCAACCTACATAGTCCAAGTGCCCGTTCGTTAACCTAGAAGTCTAAGAGCCCGCTATGTAACATAGACAGTCCAAGTGCCCGCTATGTAACCTAGACAGTCCAAGTGCCCGCTAGGGAACCTATATAGTCCAAGTGCTATCTAGGTAACCTAGATAGTCCAAGGGCCCGCTTGTTAACTTTGATAGTCCAAGTGCCCCCTAGTTAACCTACATAGACCAAGGGCCCACTAGTTAACCTAGATTGTCCACGTGTCCTCTAGTTAACCTACATAGTCCAAGTGCCCGCTAGGTAACCTACATAGTGCAAGTGTCTGCTAGGTATCCTACATAGTCCAAGTGCCCGCTAGTTAATATAGATAGTCCAAGTGCCCGCTGGGGAAGGTACATAGTCCAAGTGCCCGCTAGGTAACCTAGAGAGTGCAAGTGCCCGCTAGTTAACCTACATAGACCAAGTGCCTGCTAGGTAACCTAGATAGTCGAAGGGGCTGCTAGTTAACCTACATAGTCCAAGTGCCCGCTAGGTAACCTACATAGTGCAAGTGTCCGCTAGTTAACCTACATAGTCCAAGCGCCCGCTAGTTAACCTAGATAGTCCAAGTGCCCGCTAGGTAACCTACATAGTGCAAGTGTCCGCTAGTTAACCTAAGTAGTCCAAGGGCCCGCTAGTTAAAATACATAGTCCAAGTGCCCGGTAGTTAACTTACATAGTTCAAGTGTCCGTAGGGAACATACATAGTCCAAATGCCCACTAGGGAACATACATAGTCCAAGTGCCCGCTAGGGAACCTGCATAGTCCAAGTGCCCGCTAGGGAATCTACATAGTCCAAGGGCCCGCTAGTTAACCTACATAGTCTAAGTGCCCGCAAGGGAACCTAGATAGTCCAAGTGCCTGCTCTGGAACCTACATAGTCCAAGTGCCTGCTAGGGAACCTACATAGTCGAAGTGCCCGCTCTGGAACATACATAGTCCAAGTGCCCACTAGGGAATCTACATAGTCCAAGGGCCCGCTAGTTAACATACATAGTCCCAGTACCCGCTAGTTAACCTAGATCGTTCAAGTGCACGCTAGTTAACCTACATAGTCCAAGGGCCCGCTAGTTAACCTACATAGTCCAAGGGCCCGCTAGTTAACCTACATAATCCAAGTACCCGCTAGTTAACCTAGATCGTCCAAGTGCACGCTAGTTAACCTACATAGTCCAAGGGCCCGCTAGTTAACCTACATCGTCCAAGGGCCCGCTAGTTAACCTTCATAGTCCAAGTGCCCGCTAGGTAACCTAGACAGTTCAAGTGACCACTAGGTTACTTACATAGTCCAAGTGCCCGTTCGTTAACCTACATAGTCCAAGTGCCCGTTAGGTAACCAATATAGTCCAAATGCCCGCTAGGGGCCCTAATAGTCCATATGCCCGCTAGTTAACCTTGATAGTCAAAGTGCTCGCTAGTTAACCTAGATAGACCAAGTGCCCGCTAGGGAACCTATCAAGTCCAAGTACCCGCTAGGAAACGTACATAGTCCAAGTCCCCGCTAGGTAACGTACATAGTCCAAGTGCCCGCTAGGTAACGTAGATAGTCCAAGTGCCCGCTAAGGAACGTACATAGTCCAAGTGCCCGTTAGGTAACCTAGATAGTCCAAATGCCCGCTACTTAAACTAGATAGTCCAATTGCCCGGTAGTTAACCTAGATCGTCCAAGTGCCTGCTAGTAAACCTACATAATCCATGGGCCCGCTAGTTAACCTACATAGTGCAAGGGCCCACTAGTTAACCTAGATCGTGCAAGTGTCCGCTAGTTAACCTACATAGTCCAAGTGCCCGCTAGGGATCCTTCATAATCCAAGTGCCTGCTAGGCAACCTAGATAGCCCAAGTTCCCGCTAAGTAACCTTATAGTCCAAGTGCCCGTTACCTAACCTAGATAGTCCAAGTGCCCGCTAGGCAACCTACATAGTCCAAGTACCCGTTCATTAACCTAGAAGTCTAAGAGCCCGCTATGTAACATAGACAGTCCAAGTGCCCGCTATGTAACCTAGACAGTCCAAGTGCCCGCTAGGGAACCTATATAGTCCAAGTGCTATCTAGGTAACCTAGATAGTCCAAGGGCCCGCTTGTTAACTTTGATAGTCCAAGTGCCTCTTTGTTAACCTAGATCGTTCAAGCGCCCGCTAGTTAACCAAGATCGTCCAAGTACAGGCTAGTTAACCTACATAGACCAAGGGCCCACTAGTTAACCTAGATTGTCCAAGTGTCCTCTAGTTAACCTACATAGTCCAAGTGCCCGCTAGGTAACCTACATAGTGCAAGTGTCTGCTAGGTATCCTACATAGTCCAAGTGCCCGTTAGTTAACATAGATAGTCCAAGTGCCCGCTGGGGAAGGTACATAGTCCAAGTGCCCGCTAGGTAACCTAGAGAGTGCAAGTGCCCGCTAGTTAACCTACATAGTCCAAGTGCCTGCTAGGTAACCTAGATAGTCGAAGGGGCTGCTAGTTAACCTACATAGTCCAAGTGCCCGCTAGGTAACCTACATAGTGCAAGTGTCCGCTAGTTAACCTACATAGTCCAAGCGCCCGCTAGTTAACCTAGATAGTCCAAGTGCCCGCTAGGTAACCTACATGAAAATGTCCGCTAGTTAACCTAAGTAGTCCAAGGGCCCCCTAGTTAACATACATAGTCCAAGTGCCCGGTAGTTAACTTACATAGTTCAAGTGTCCGTAGGGAACATACATA